>NC_135693.1:19023014-19334116 GCF_964276395.1 Gasterosteus aculeatus | reverse complement strand
TATAATTATACAGTCTTACCACTATAAGAATTATGTATTATAGTGCATGGTATGTTAATAATGATAAAGGATCAAACGATATAAACATATTACTCCCGTGTGTAGCTTTATTTATTTGTGACAGAGAGGAAATATTCTGAATGGAGTGTGAGGGGGAGAAGCCTTCCTCCTCCTCCTCCTCCTCAATTTGCTGATAGACAGCTGCAGACTCTTTAGCATAAGTGGCTCCGCCTGCTCCATTAGCAGAGAGGGTGTGTGTGTGTGTGTGTGTGTGTGTGTGACCCCCCACCGCCCCCCCGGGGTGGATGTTAGAACAAATTTGAAGGGTGTCATATTACATGTGACAAGCGGCAGAGGGGAGGTGAACGATGAATTTGCTTGATGAATTAATGTGGGACCAGTAATGGCTCCGCTAACAACATTAGTCATCCTCCTCACTGGTTACATCATCGCTTCCTCCTTCCTCCTGCTCGCCGCCTCTCCTTCCTCCCCTTCCTCTCCTTCCTGTCGGGGCTCCAGCTCATCCAAACACACACACATTCTGACATTCTGGAGGGAAACACGGACCCTCTGGGTGGCAAAGAAGAATTCAGTGTCGGGTTTGTTTAATGTCCTCCCTAATTTACAGTGTGAACGAGTCGACTAAATGCCCTCAATCTGGAAAACAGCGGGCTGTTAACTGCCACTGGCTGCAGCTTTGATTCAATACACACATGTAAAATATCTGTTTGAATAGATGTTTAAATGGAAATATATTGGGGAAAGACAGCTGTAGGCATTTGTAGCCTGGAGTGGTCATTACAATGGGAAATGGGGGGAGGAGTGTGTGTGTGTGTGTGTGTGTGTGTGAGGGAGGGTGACAACGGTAGCATGGCGAGCAGCTGTGTTAGCAAGTGAATGGTGTAATTACTGACCAAACCTCTGTCATTAACCTGCATTGTAAAGTGCCACCACGGCCGTTACCATGACAAAGAGCTGATTAATTGACTGCAAGGTTGAAATTCAATTATGTGGTCGGGGTCGCAGTTTGTTAACTATATTACAATCAGCCAAACCAGTGGTGGATGTAATCTGCATGTGAGCCACGTAAGAGTGTTTTAACTGAGAGATGGAGGCCGGACGAACGTCAAACCGACACATTGAGCCTTAAAAGGGGGTCTTCGGCTACAGCACAACCCCCCCCCCCCGACAACCAGACATTTCCTGGCTGTGTGTGTAGCCGCGTGGCGCCCTGTGTGTGTGTTTGTGAGGAGGTCCAGTGATTGTTGTGCGCGTCGGGCAGAGAGGAGCGGCGGCGATGAAAGCGTCGGCGAGATGCTCCAATAAAGAGCAGATTATCATAAGCGGCCATTGTCCACCTCCTGATCCCCTCCCCACCGCCCCACTTACTCACCCCTCTGCTGAAAATGTTAATGGGCCCTATCGCTGGCAGGGGGGAGAGAGGGAGGCAGGGAGGGAGGGAGGAGTGCCCGACCCGGTCGGAGTAACTATAAGATTTATGGAGGAAGTGTGAAAAATAAATAAATAAAGGAAGTGACAAAATCATCAGGGAAGAGCAGCCGATCATGATTCCAGTTTACAGTTTCAAGGCGAGCAGCTCCACCCTCCCCCCTCCACCCGCCCAGTGACTCCAACCGCCCAGCTCGTTTCATCTGAAGACTGTCAGACAATGCCTGGAGGATCCCGCTCCCTAATCTTCCTAAAAAATCCCCCTTTCATCCCAACTGTTAAAGAATGTATGAAAGGCTGCAGGGGGGGGGGGGGGGGGGGTGGGGGGGGCACATCTCGGAGCGAGGGTGGTGTCACTGTGCTGGAGTCTGTGCACGTTGACTAATTAAATTGTTTTGCTGCTCAAACATTCAAATGGCCGAAGAGATTAAGGGCATGACCGTGTGTGTGTGTGTGTGTGTGTGTGTGTGTGTGTGTGTGTGTGTGTGTGTGTGTGTGTTTCAATCTGACCCAGTTGCACCTTGAAGTCACACATTTCACAGGAGAACCAAAAGCTAAAATCCTTTTGTTTTGCCCCTCAAAAGGCCAGAAACAGGGTGCTGGGTTTTAAAGGGGTGATCCCCAGATTATCCTTTCTTCCCGCCACAAGGGGTGTTTGGGTGTTAGGGGCTCATTAAGTGATTTTAAAATGACCACAAACACAAAAAAGACACCCAAGTGAAAGTGAGCCCTTATTTCTTAACCCCTGACGAAAGTGTCCCAGAGGAGGAAGAGCGGCGTCGTGGACCAGCAGCGATCTCTCGCCTCGGCGCTTTGCAGGAAGGTTGGATTCATGTTACTTCGTGTGCAGAAAGGGGGCACTGGAGAGGAGTTTAACAGAACAGATCACCTGATCGGAGATCAGCCTGTGAGCTGGGGAGGGTATTACGGTCCAAACACCTCGTCCTGCTGTCGGTGCTGACAGATTAGACCGGTTATCCCATTAAAGTTGCTAAAATGCCATTCGTGTGTCTTTAAGCTCTCGGAGGTCAAGATGAGTCCGCCTGCGCTTACAAGGCGGCCGCGGCTGTAATCTGCCCAAAGTTACAATAATTAATGTTAAGCTTCTTCGGGAAATACGTCTGTGAAAGAAGCGCCTCTGATGATACACTCAAAGCTGCACGCTGTTTGTGTCCCTGCTCAGCTTAACGCTTCAGTCACACCGGGACTCGGGACGACGGAGACGGCCTCATCGATAGACGTGAAGGGACGAGACGCACAGAGGGAGGACAGCTCTAAAAGAGTCCAGGAAGCATCCAAAACGGGTTCTAAAAGGAACCGGTTCTCAATTAGTAGAAACACTATCGGTACTTTAGACTCTCTGTCTCAGTGCACCCAGAGCTTTTCACACCATGAGAACATGAGTCTGTGGAGCAGCAGGTGATGATCAATGAGACCTGATCACTGACATCATTGATGAGGACAGGACCAATGAGACCTGATCACTGACATCATTGATGAGGACAGGACCAATGAGACCTGATCACTGACATCAGAGATGAGGACAGGACCAATGAGACCTGATCACTGACATCATTGATGAGGAGAGGACCAATGAGACCTGATCACTGACATCATTGATGAGGACCAATGAGACCTGATCACTGACATCATTGATGAGGACAGGACCAATGAGACCTGATCACTGACATCAGGGATGAGGACAGGACCAATGAGACCTGATCACTGACATCATTGATGAGGACAGGACCAATGAGACCTGATCACTGACATCATTGATGAGGACCAATGAGACCTGATCACTGACATCATTGATGAGGACCAATGAGACCTGATCACTGACATCATTGATGAGGAGAGGACCAATGAGACCTCATCACTGACATCATTGATGAGGAGAGGACCAATGAGACCTGATCACTGACATCATTGATGAGGAGAGGATCAATGAGACCCGATCACTGACATCATTGATGAGGACCAATGACACCTGATCACTGACATCATTGATGAGGACCAATGAGACCTGATCACTGACATCATTGATGAGGAGAGGACCAATGAGACCCGATCACTGACATCATTGATGAGGAGAGGACCAATGAGACCCGATCACTGACATCATTGATGAGGACCAATGAGACCTGATCACTGACATCATTGATGAGGACCAATGACACCTGATCACTGACATCATTGATGAGGACCAATGAGACCTGATCACTGACATCATTGATGAGGAGAGGACCAATGAGACCTGATCACTGACATCATTGATGAGGAGAGGACCAATGAGACCTGATCACTGACATCATTGATGAGGACCAATGACACCTGATCACTGACATCATTGATGAGGACCAATGACACCTGATCACTGACATCATTGATGAGGAGAGGACCAATGAGACCTGATCACTGACATCATTGATGAGGACAGGACCAATGAGACCTGATCACTGACATCATTGATGAGGACAGGACCAATGAGACCTGATCACTGACATCAGGGATGAGGACAGGACCAATGAGACCTGATCACTGACATCATTGATGAGGAGAGGACCAATGAGACCTGATCACTGACATCATTGATGAGGACCAATGAGACCTGATCACTGACATCATTGATGAGGACAGGACCAATGAGACCTGATCACTGACATCAGGGATGAGGACAGGACCAATGAGACCTGATCACTGACATCATTGATGAGGACAGGACCAATGAGACCTGATCACTGACATCATTGATGAGGACCAATGAGACCTGATCACTGACATCATTGATGAGGACCAATGAGACCTGATCACTGACATCATTGATGAGGAGAGGACCAATGAGACCTCATCACTGACATCATTGATGAGGAGAGGACCAATGAGACCTGATCACTGACATCATTGATGAGGAGAGGATCAATGAGACCCGATCACTGACATCATTGATGAGGACCAATGACACCTGATCACTGACATCATTGATGAGGACCAATGAGACCTGATCACTGACATCATTGATGAGGAGAGGACCAATGAGACCTGATCACTGACATCATTGATGAGGAGAGGACCAATGAGACCCGATCACTGACATCATTGATGAGGACCAATGAGACCTGATCACTGACATCATTGATGAGGACCAATGACACCTGATCACTGACATCATTGATGAGGACCAATGAGACCTGATCACTGACATCATTGATGAGGAGAGGACCAATGAGACCTGATCACTGACATCATTGATGAGGAGAGGACCAATGAGACCTGATCACTGACATCATTGATGAGGACCAATGACACCTGATCACTGACATCATTGATGAGGACCAATGACACCTGATCACTGACATCATTGATGAGGACCAATGACACCTGATCACTGACATCATTGATGAGGAGAGGACCAATGAGACCTGATCACTGACATCATTGATGAGGACCAATAACACCTGATCACTGACATCATTGATGAGGACCAATGAGACCTGATCACTGACATCATTGATGAGGACCAATGAGACCTGATCACTGACATCATCGATGAGGAGAGGACCAATGAGACCTGATCACTGACATCATCGATGAGGAGAGGACCAATGAGACCTGATCACTGACATCATTGATGAGGACAGGACCAATGAGATCTGATCACTGACACATTGATGAGGACCAATAAGACCTGATCACTGACATCATTGATGAGGAGAGGACCAATGAGACCTGATCACTGACAACTGACTGGAATCAATAAGGACATCCATCACTAATACATTTGTTTGGAAGCAGGACTACTGCGGTAAAATGAAGCAGCGATCCATCATCCTTTTAACCCCAGATATTAACAAACAAAAAAAACAAAACAATTAGGCGGTGAGAAGCTGTGGTCCTCCAGGCGACTGTGCGGCGAGCGGAGGCGACGCCATTGACAGTCGTCTCCGTCCCTCCCTCAGATACCGAGAGGCCGCATGTTAACGTACGTTGAGCCCTCCTCGCCATTCTCCTCCCGTCGACTCGGCAGACACAAAGGCAGATTAAAGAGGTGCGCCTCAAAAACCCTGTGTCAATCTTATCGGCTTCGAGTGCAATTTTTAAACATATGTTAATCTGGTAGAGCTAGAAGTCTCTCTCTCTCTCTCTCCCTCCCCCTTGTTTATCTCTTATCAAATGCGCAGTAGGTGAGAGGCAGCTTTGCGGCGCGGCTAAGTGCCATTATTTGGATAATTGCGTCCATTGTTGCGGGTTATATAGCTATTTGAAATGGGGAGGTGTGTGTAAATAGGTGCAGGGGCCAGGTGGTGGTGGTGGTGGGGGTTTATTCAAAGGGGATTTACTGCAAAGAGCCACCAGACGCATTTGAATGTTTCTTCTGTATTTTCAATAAGGAGAGTTTGATATGTTTCTTCTTTCTCCCTGCGTGACGATACCTTTAGAAGAGCCACAATGCCGAGGTCAGGGGCATTACACGCGTCACCAGGAGACACAATGACCAGCAAGCAATGCTGAGGAATAAAAGGCATATTAAAAGAAGCCATCGAAAGGGTTCAGGGCTAAAATTCAGGGTTAGCCGGAGAGCAATGAGTACGAGGTCTGCGTGATCGTTCAAAAGTTTTGCTTGGACATGGACCCGTCCTAATATTATAATACTATCGTGTTTATGGAATACAGCTTCTAACACCCATCTCCTATAAATCAATAAACACGTTCATATATTCACGTGTGAAGGACAGTGCTCCCAGTGGTGCAAGAATAACAAGTTCATTAGTCGAGGGGGGGGGGCACCGTAGGAATTCAAGCCCCCCCCGGCCTCTGATTGGCTGGCTGCTTCGGCACGGCGAGACTCATTAGAGCCCAGCAGTAATTAAGAGTTGTTAGAAAGTGAATTCTCCAACCGCAGATTAGAAAATTAAACTATTTACTGATTACATATTAATAGAAGACAACAATGGCGCCTGCCATAAGCTTGGAAGGCAACCAAGGAATAAATCTGTGTACTTAATTACCATAAACAATGGGGGCATAGAAATGGAGTTTTATGCACACTCCCTTCTGTAATGTGTCTGATATCAGAAGACACTTGACAATTCTTGTTCAATTATCTCTATTATTTAATGTGCTGTGAACTGCCTCTGAGTAAATAAATTAACCACCCCAATTACTTGGGATTCATCTGGGGAGGGCCGCGGCGTGATAGAAAATGCAGCGGAAAGCCGCATTGTGCCCAAATCAGGGGAGAATAGGGGGAGGGGGGGGGGTTCACAGGGATAAAAAGAAACATAAAAGTGACTCAGAGAGGAATGTAGAATGCATAAATAAAATGTCTGACAGTGAGATTTTAACACCACAAACTGCAGAAAGCCTTAATGCGGCGTGGATTCTCCCGGGCCTCCTGATGGACAATAAGCGAGCGCCGCTGCTCACTGATGCGCGCCAACTCGCCCCGGAAGAGGATCGGGCTCACTGCTCCGAGCCGCACGATCGGCGATCCGATCCGAGAAACGGAATAAAAACATTTTAAGCCTTCTGTAAGTTGGAAAAGGGTAAAAAATGAAATAATAACATCTCCTACATTCAAACAGCGGCTCCTCTTTAAATGTCATCGCAGCCTCATCTTTAAAACCGCATTCCAGAAAAACATCCACATCGTTCGGGACGGGACTTCCTTGTGATTGACAGGTCTCTATGCCACTCCTCCGTATTTCAAAGATGTTAAATTCAGTTGCAAAATAACCAAGATGGTGGTGGATGTTATCCAAGATGGCGACGGCCCTTGGATCCTTGAACGGGGGGCATCACAAGGACTACGCACACGCACAACATTTTATATCATAATTCAAAAGTCAGCACAGGCCGAACATACACGCATACAGCATAATAACTGTACATGAGACGTCCTCCTCGTCGCCACCTTTCAGCCATTAAACTGAGGTTCATATGAATGTCCCACATCGGTGAGACATGTCCCACAAAGCTTAGTGGCCTAAAAGCAAAGAGCTCATCAAGATCTGACTAAAGTAACATTGTGTGACATTACGCGATTTGCACTGTGACTCTAGTTCCCTGAATCTAGGAGGTGCAAGGACATCTAATTAGATGTTGGGGAATAAAAAAAGGAGCCCTGGAGGTCGGCTGGCAGAGGAAAGAAAGGCTCGAGGTAATTTATCACAGCGTTCCCCGCGGGAAAAATCCAGATGTGACGGATCAATACCGGATGTTTTGCTCACAGCCGATCAGCCACAACTTCAATCAGACATTCTGTGTCCAGAGAGGAGAAAAAATGAAAAGAATATCTCTCATCTATGACAGCCTGCATAGAAAGGTGACCTCGGTTGCCGAGGTGATAAAGGTTGCTTTAGTTACCACCTGTCAGCGGCGCGTCTCGCTCTGAAGCCTCCAGACCTCGGCCTAGAGGCACAATCCATAAGCTATTGGATGAGTCTCTGGGATAAGTGCTGCAGAATGAGATATGGAAGCAGAAATGCACTTCCAGGGAAGCGGGCGAGGCGGCAACTCGCTCCTCGCCGCCTGCTGCAGCCCGACGGCCCCCTTTAATGACTCACGTCTTCGCCGCTGACTGCATTGATTGAGATTTACAGAACACACGACACACATGTGCTGCATCTCATTCCCCACTGACACCAAGAAAAGGGAGAATTTTTCCACCCTCAAAAAAAGTCTCGATATCAGCCGCCAAATGGGACGAGGGAGCTCACCGGCTGCACTTCCTTGTTTTGTTTTCCCGGGTGGCGGGGCGGGTGTGTGTCATGGCGCCATCGTCTGGTTTCAGTCGGACCCCCCCCCCCCTCTTGGCTCGGTCCACTGTCTCATGCCTTAACAAGGCTTTACCCGCGACCAAATCTCAAATACAAACCTTCAGAATCTGCCTGCGCACGCCAAAAAAACGGATTGCACTTTGTATGCACGGCGCGTGTGTGTGTGTGTGTGTGTGAGCGTGTGTGTGTGTGTAGTGGTTTTGTGAACTGTCTGTGCTCATGTTGTGTTGCCTCATGTTTTTTTTTTTTTTTTACTTACCCCCGTCTTTTCCTTATACAGCATATCAATGAAGGCCAGATACGTACTGAGGGGAGGGGGGCGGCTGGGTGTGTGTAGCCGTGCGTGGCTGAGCGAGGCCGCTCAATAGTGAGCGGGCTGGCGGGGGCCGCGGCTGGCTGGCACGCCGGCTGCAGCGGAGACTCTGGGCCGGGGCGCCGCTATCGCACCCAGTTATCGTTTCCCCCATGAAGGGCTCCCTTATCACCCCGGCCCAGAGAGGTCTCCCTTCTTCTCCCGTCCCCGAGACACACTCCTACTCTCCCTCCCGCTCCACCCCCGCCCTCCCCCACCTCCCCATCCCCGCCTTTCATATCCACCCGGTGCTCCGGTGTGCAACATTCAACTGAAAGGGGAGGGAGGGCATCAAAGATTCTCTCACACACATATGCACGCACACATGCATGCATGCATGCGCGTGTGTGTGTGTGTGCGTGTGTGTGTGTGCGTGCGTACGCTCAATTTGCCAAAACAGTTTTTCCCGTGTAATTGGGCTTGGGGTACCTGTGTCCATGAGATAGCGCAGCCTCTTCTCCACGCGCGCCGCTCGGGCGTCGATGTGCCTCTGCTCGCTCTCCAGCGCCGACAGCTCCCCAACCACATACTGACTGGTGTCTTTGAACGCCTTCTGTCAACCAGAGACAGAGGGATGAGGCAGAAATACAGAGACGGAATGAAGCAAGGCAAAGAAACGAAAACACAAGTGTGTGTCCAAGAATCGTCCAAACAAAACGAGAGAAAGAGATGAAACAAGGAGCTGATTAAGTGTTGCTGCCTTTCGCTTTTGTCTGAGCTCGTTTGGTGCTTTTTTAATTTTTAAATTCCTCATCTTCAAAACCACCTAATGGCCAAAATAAGCTTTAAATACCTGATCAGAGAAGGAAGACGTGGTGAACTAAATCTCCTCTCACAAACAATCAACATACACTTATTGTCATATAATTGTTGGCCATCAATAACTGATGAAATATCCAAAATAAAATAATCCCGTAATGAAACTCAGCTCAACAAATGATCAATGAAATTGTGATGATGAAACATAATTCAACAGAATGAATGACGCTCAAGTCAACAGATTCTGAGCCCTGGAATGTCAGAACCCGTAGAAGAATAAAAGCCCGTCATACTTCCAGCATGGACAACGTTTGGATGTTTATAGTCGTGCAGGTGTCGCCTTGTGGAAAAACTCACTGTGACGTCACCGGTTTAGAGAGTTTGCACATTCCTGCACTAAACAGCCCTGATTCAAAAAAGTAGTTTTTCTATTGATTGTTGACGCTTGAAATACTGTGAGAATATTTTAATACAAACTTGGGTAAAATATTTACAACCCTCATGTTTTTTAAATGCTGAATATTTCCACTAAGAGAAGCAGGTTAATGTTTAAAGACACATCAGCGTCACTAAACTAAAAGAAAGGACGTTGAGAGTAGTTTTCAATACTTATTTTTGCTGTGTAGAGTTTAACCCCCCCACAAGTCAAAGGTCTCATTTAATGTAAACCACACGTGGACACAAACAAACACACACTTCATACACACTTGTGTGTCACCTGTGTGCTGACTGCTTGTTATTCTCTGAGTGAGGCAGAAAATCTTTATATTTAAATCCACGACTAAGGATGCATCCGGAAAAAACACCTCCAGTTTATTGCTGATGCACTTCATTTTTCTTAATGGGAAGGAGCTAGTGAGCAGAGGAGGGGAGGAGGGGGTGAGGGGGTGAGGGGGGAGTGAGGGACAGTTTCTCTTTTTATCTTCATTCCACCCAGGCCAACACCCTTTACAGCATGTGTGTGTGTGTGTGTGTGTGTGTGTGTGTGGCTCTGTGCACGTGTGATTGGTGCATGTGTTGATTCCCAGCAGCCCCCCCCCCCTCATTTCTTCCTGGGCGGGTTCTCGCTCTATCACCACATTTTTCCTTGGCAAATCAATTTTACACATGATCAGCCCACTCCCCTTGCCGCGCTCGGCCCAGCCGTAATTAAGAGCAGGGAAATTACCATATATATTATATTAATGCAAACATCATTCAGCAGGTAATTCTTGGCTGATCGGGATAATGGAAAGGTTGAACACCCATTAACCCGGGGGCCCGGGCGCTGGGAGGAGTGTGTGTGTGTGTGTGTGTGTGTGTGTGTGTGTGTGTGGGAGGGGCGGGGGGGTCGAGGGCTGCTTGCGAGTCGAGATTCACCCCATGGTCTCCAGTGGGGGGCACACACACACACACACGGCTGCGAACAGCATTCTTATAGACACAAGCTCAAACACAGCCTGAGTGTGTGTGTGTGTGTGTGCAGTTGAAGGACACACACAGCTCTAAATGGCAGCTGATATGTGCCATTGTTGTAATTAAAATCGGTTCGATCAATAGTTAAGTGTCTCTGTGGAGAAGCAGAGGACTGTAGAGAGAAAGTGTGTTCAAGGATGAGCGGTGAAGTAGGGGGGGACGGGGTGGGGGGGCTCTGTATTTAAGCAGAGGAGCTCAATGATCGTTTCAGGACAGACAGGAAGTAAACCAACATACAGCTTAATCTCTTGTTTATTGTCAAGAAGGGACAAACCTCCTCCTCAAAGGGCCTGCGGACGTCGAGGTCCTCCTCGGCTCTCCTCAGGTCCTCAGGGACAGACTTCTGCCTCTTCACCTCTGGTGGGAAGACAAGTGAAGAAGAAGTCAGGTCATTAAACAGGCTGACTGTTCTGTAGGAAGCCGGATGTTCTCCCATCAAACACTTTGCAGAGACGTCATCGTCACCTTCACCCTGCAGGTCTTTCAGTCACCTTTTTCTCTCCGTTTCTTGCTTTCTCTGTGACTCTTTCAGCAGGTGTGGATGGTTTTCATGTTTGGCTTGAGAACTAGAAATAGTCTCAGCAGGACGTGCCTACATGCATTCTAACAATGTCTCCCTGAGAAGATCCACTAGACAGCTGCATCTGATTCAGAACGCTGTTCCTCGAGTCACTGAGACCAATAGGAATGAAATAAATCCCCATTCACACCGGCTACCTGTCCGTCAAAAGGTTTTGAAGAACATGAAGAAGCAGCTCTTAGTTTCCATCACTTCTTCCTCAACTCGACTTCAGTTTGCTGCCATCAAATCTCGAGTCTCATGTTCTATTTTAGCTCTTCGCTCGTTGCTGATGAACAGAGGAGAGTAAAGGAAGAGTTTGGAGCGTCTGCTCACTCACCTGGTCTGCTCTCCACGTACTGGCTGAAGGACTTGAGCTGAGTCTTCCTGACGGCAGAGTCCTTGTTGAAGACCACGGGGCTGCGCAGCCGCTCCGTCGCTCTGCGCAGGCGCTCGGCGCGCAGGTCCTCGCCGTTGTTCTGTTGGAGACACGGAGAACTCGCTGCGTTTACTGGGCATGCGTCTACGTGCTACGCGTCTACGTGCTACGCGTCTACGTGCTACGCGTCTACGTGATTACGCGCTACGCGTCTACGTGATTACGCGCTACGCGTCTACGTGATTACGCGCTACGCGTCTACGTGTTATGCGCTACGCGTCTACGTGTTATGCGCTACGCGTCTACGTGTTACGCGCTACGCGTCTACGTGTTACGCGTCTACGTGTTACGCGTCTACGTGATTACGCGTACGCGCCTACGTGATTACGCGCTACGCGTCTACGTGATTACGCGCTACCCGTCTACGTGATTACGCGCTACGCGTCTACGTGATTACGCGTCTACGTGATTACGCGCTACGCGTCTACGTGTCGATGCGTCTACGTGCTACGCGTCTACGCGTCTACGTGCTACGCGTCTACGTGCTACGCGTCTACGTGCTACGCGTCGATGCGTCTACGTGCTACGCGTCGATGCGTCTACGAGCTACGCGTCGATGCGTCTACGTGCGTCTACGTGCTACGTGTCTACGTGCTACGTGTCTACGTGCTACGCGTCTACGCGTCTACGGGCACTTGGAAATACTAGAGAGAAGGGAACATGGCTTTGATCGCATCGCATGTTCAGTCTCATTCCTGATGACGTTTGCCTCTGTTTATATTATAGTATATATTTATACTATAAATGCTGTCATACTAGAGGTTGAAGCGACGTTCGACTGGGACGGATCAACCTGTAGGAGATCTACTTCAACACAAACGGGACGAGATGCTTAAACTTCCAATTAGTCTTTTGTAAAACAACGTTGGTTATTCTGCTGCCTCGTCTCTTATTCCGTCAGCCTCCACCGGCCACTCAGACCTGCTCTCAGGCTTCTATTAGGCAGCCGGTTCTGGATTTCACACAGCTCTGTGATTATCGACCAAGACACACACACACACACACGCCACCATCTGTGCACACGCAATCACACGTGAGCACAAACGCACACTTACTGACGGGCCGTGAGATTCTCTCGTTCTCTCCCTCACTCATGAGAGAGACAAAAACCAGGCAATTAACTTTCAACAAAACCACAGCCAGAAAATATATTCAGATTATGCAAAATGCAAAAAAAAAAAAAAAAGAGAAAGAAAACGCTATTGTTTTCAAAGTGAACGCGTGTTAAAAAGCTACACGCCCGCTTCTTCCACAATCAAAAAAACAGCAGAAATGCTTTATTAGCACGAGCCTCCGAGTAGGCCAAGCCGAGTGGAAAAGAAAGCGACTTCGGGGGGAAACCGCCGCCGCGGCGACGCTAATAAGACCCCGAAACGTGTAATAAAGTAGACAATTAGGGGCAACATGTTCCACTGCTCGGGGGGGTGCACAGCGAGGAGAGCTAATAGAGACGGGTTGGGGGGGGGGCGTCGAGTTGTTAGCAGCTTCAGATTATTGACTTTCAGAAACAATGTCAGCAATTAGTCTCAGTGAGCCTGTCAGCTTCAGCCGCCTCTTAAAGACCTGACGCCAACTTGAGGTTAATTCATGAAGGGCTGCCGACCAAAACACGGCCAATTAAACATTTTAAAACGCAGCGCCAGAGCTGGGATGCGTGAGAGAGCGTGCACGTGGAAGAGCATCCACGTGAGGCGACGAGGGGGACCAGGGGAGTTTTAAATTATTGATTGCAGGAAAAAAAAACCTCCTCTCAAAGCGGGACGCGTTTACCGACTTCCTAAAGCTTAGAAGGTGCAACTTCAAATTTGAGTAGCAACACTTTGACGGGAGACAAAAGGTTGTATTTCCAGAGTGTCGTCTGACAGTTGTAGTAAAAGATTTGAGCCAATCATAAAACCCACGTGATTACTCAGCGTTCTCCTTCCACACCGGACCAATTCCAATTCTCGTTTGTCCACTTTACACACAAAAACTCCACGTCCCGAAGGATCCCTTGAGGTCACATGAGTCACAGGGAAAGTGATGATGACGCAGAGGAGTAAATCCACGGAGGGGCTGATTAGGACGCTGAGGCCGTCCACGTAAATATGACTCACTGATTGTTTCAGCGTGTTTGTTAACGCACAGACGGGACAACGAGCGACACCTCTGCTGGCCTCCAGCACCTTACAAGCACACACACAACTACACACACACAAACTTGCCCACTTGGCTGCTCCACCGTCTCCCTTTTTACACTGGGACAAGCAGATATCCCCCCTGCCCTCCTCCCCATCTACTCCCTTTCTTCCCCTCTTCATCGCCGCAGCGACGATGATTCTGAGCTTTCGGGCGTGTGCGAGTGTGAATGTGCACGCAGGGGTCTGCGTGACCATGTCGCAGTCTGCTGAGCGCCGCGTGCCCTTATCGCGGCTACCGAGGCCGCGCATGCACACAATCACTAATGACAGTGTGTGTCTGTGTGTGTCAGTGTGCAGGTCGTTTTGGGAAGCTCAGGTTTGTGTAGAAACAAATATCCACAGAAAAAAGCTTTACTCAGCAATGACAGATGAAATATGAAATCTCCAGTTCCAAGTTGAGAATTATTTAGATGGGTGTCAAGCTAAAAAGGTGACGGACACACACACACACACACACACACACACACACACACACAGAACTAAACCTCTAAGGCTTTGAACACAAGTGGGTGTTTATGTGAATCGATGATCAAAGACACCCTGTGTCGCCATAAGCACGGAGGGTTTCACGTGTACCGACACACACACACACACACACACACACACACACACACACACACACAATATTCCACTTGACATTCAAAATCAATTAAACAGATGTTAAGACTGGCCGACTTCTTGCTGTTGACTCAATATTCACATCAGATCACACACACACACACACACACACACACACAGTGTGCGAGTGAAAAGGTCGTAGTCAATAGGCGAGGACTGCTGCGTGTTATGTAGAGCATCATGATGACACGCGGCTTTAGGCGGACCCATATGGCCACGAGGGGGATAAGCTACGGTCTCACATGAAGTGGTCCGACTGACGGATGCGTACACGGGGTCAATCGGACTGGATTGATTGGACCGACCCTTTGATGGCGTGGAGAGGGGGGGTTAAAAGGAAAAGAGGGGGGCGGACAGAAAATAAAGATAGCCAGTGGGTGTATGTGAGGGCGAGAAGGAGCGTACCTCCAGTCCTTCCGCGGGGCTGACTGGGGAGGTGGAGGAGGTGGTGGGTGTGGAGGAGGAGGAGGAGGAGGTGGAGGACGGAGACAAAGGGGAGGTGACTCCTCTCGGGCTGAGCTCCACCAGCTTCTTCAGCTTCAGATCCACATGCTTACTGTTTGTACCTGGAGAGAGAGAGAGAGAGAGAGAGAGAGAGAGAGAGGGGGTGAGAGAGAGAGGGTGAGAGAGAGAGAGAGAGAGAGAGAGAGAGAGAGAGAGAGACGATGTGTGAGAGCGATAGTGTAGCGCGGAGTGACGCCGAGGTACCGGGCGCCAGTCGCTGGGACCGTCACCATGGCAACCACAGGGATAGAGAGGCGCAGAGGGAGCATATGGTAAAACAAAAACAACAACTTGAGCTTTCTGAAGTGTTGTGTTTATTTACTAAATATGTGCTATTTTTCCAGGCAGCTGAACATTGGATAAAGCCAGGAAAAATACGGTTTTATTTTTTTCAACATAGTTTGGACATTTCTATATTCACTTCATCCAGTCCTACAAAAAGCTACTCTGTTCAATACTTTTACTGAATGCTGTATAAATGCAGCTCTAAGTGACATGTGAACAAACCTGAAGGAGACTTCTGGACCGAGTACATCTTCTTTTCACCAGGTTCATCTTCATCAAAACTAAACACTACAGCTCACCTGCCAACTGTCCTCTCATCCCTGTCCCCCCCCTAACCTCCATCCCTAATTTATTTGCTCTGCCCCCCCCCCCCACCTCCTCCTACTCTCTCCCTTCCTTGTAGCTGCGTACAGCTTTATTTTCCAGGGACTGGTAACCACAGCCCCCCTGCCAGGCCAGACCAGTGCACTGAAGAAGATGAAAGAACGGGAGGGCAACCGTTTCATGTGTCACCTCCCTCCGTGACACACACACACACACACACACACACACACACACACACACACACACACACACGCACGCACACATGCACACACATGTTTGACTTCCTCTGAAGATTGGAGCGAATGCCTTCCTGAAGAAATAATTTTTATTTTGGGGGGGCTGTTTATTAGTTACCCACTACTTTGAAAGTTTCTAAAAAAATCTTGTGAGTCAGTTCCTCCTGCGTGAGGCAACCAAATAGTAAGTCAAAAGATGCACAGAAAGATGGACGACATGCACTTAAAGGAGGAACAGAGAGAGGCCGGCAGTGAGCGGGTAGAGTCGAGCAGTACATGAAGCTAGAAGGATATTCTGTGAGATGAGCTGGGTGGAGACGGTGCGAGGACAGGAGCCTGTGGCTTTACCCAGAGGAGTTAGCTCGGAGGCGGGGTTAGTAAGCTCCGTGGCTGCGTGGGGGCTGGAGGTGGCTGGAAGAGAGGCCTCCCCCTGCAGGTTAGTAACCGGCGCAGAAGCAGATGTGGCAGCGACGGCATCATCATCATCATCATCATCACCGCCGCCACCACTGAAACGGAGCACCTCAGCCCTCCCCTCTTCCTCCTCCTCCTCTTTCTCCTCCTCACCCTTCTCACCATCAGCCTCATGACGGCCGCTGGTAACATCTGCGGGTGCAGATGGGAGGGAAATACGAGGAGTCAAGGAGACAAGGAAGGAGAGAGTTAAATGAGAGCAGGAAGGAAATCTCAGTTAGTCAGTGTTAACAGAGATCTGTGGGAGGAAGTGACCCGTGTGGATAATCCCTGAATTACTCGTATAATCCACCATCACGTGTCCAGTTCATGCGACGCCGCTTGTGTTTGCAAATAGATCGTGGCCCTAATATTCGCGAGCAGAGCCCTGTGCAGTGTAGTGGAAGCACGTGGACGGCGTTACAGAGGCAGCAGACTAAACGTTAAAACGTTGGGGGCTCGGACTGGTCGCACGCAGCGAAAGCGAGACCCTTCGGTTTAATGCTCCTCATTCTAAAGATCTGTCGTCGGCCTTTTCTCGCTTTGGGATGAAAGAGGGACGCCAGACAAAACAAAAACACAGAAGAAAAAAAACATAAAAGCACATATTCCATTAAGCCTCCTGGGGGGGCTCGGCGGAAACAACAGCGTCCCCACATTAGCAACAAAAGCAGAGAAAGAACGTGCTAGGAGAAACTCAAATGGAGAGCCGGGCAGCTCTGGCTGCATGGATAACCCACCACGGATTAAAAGGGAACAATCAGAAAGCAGCGGCCTCCTCTGCTATTTACTGCTCGCTGGGCAGAGAGGCCGAGAACAAAGAGGACGGAGGGAGAATCAAAATAACACCATTTCCTGGTTGAGCTTTTTTTCTAATTTGCTTGCTGCGATGCGGAGCGTTCCTCCTGCGTGGCTGGCTGGGGCCTAATTAATGGGGAGGCCATGGTGATGGAGTTTGGAAAGTTTGTTCACGGGAGGGGGCAGCTCGAGCTGCATTAAAGGACCGTGAATGGTGTTGAGGGGAGAGATGGGTGGGAGTGGGGGGGGGGATCGGATTAGCCGTTCTGCTCGGCAGGCCAACCGCCATCACCGCCAACAGCATTTCTCTCTTCTCCTCACCTCCTCCTCCTCCTCTTCTTCCTTTTCTTCCAACTCCATTTTTAATGAGATCAACAATTAGTCCAATTCAGAAAAGCTGAAAGAGCAAATGAATCAAGTGGTTTCCTCCCTGCGATCGACAGAGTTCTAAAACGACTATTTTGACGAGTAACCTCTGAGCAAACACTGGGAAGCATCTGGCGCGGAGAGGATCAGACCGATGGATGACAGCGAGGGGGACTGAAGCCGTGTCGCATGCTTCTTGATATCAAGGGGCCTCTTCACTCGTATCGCCTCCTCGCACTCATTAGCATGCGGCGCGGCTACCTGAGCAGAACCGCCCGAAAGACGGCCGTAATGTGGAGGAATCCCGAACCAAACGAGAGAGCCCTAATAACGGTTATTATCATAGGAAACGCCGCTCTGGGGGAAATGGAAAAGCAGTGGGAAGTGCGCACGGCGGCCATTGCTACCCCTGCGAGCCATTATTAGAAGTGTTTGGTATTTTTGAGCGTAATTTCGTCCGCACAATGTGTCGTGTTGATTAACAACTACGGGGCGAGGGAGGGGGGAGGAGCGGCGGCCCGCGGCAAAACAGCATTTTGTTTCTCTCCAAGGATTAGGCAGAACCCCTTCGGAGAGCATAATGGGAACGTGTGGAAAGCAGGAAGTGAGCGCGCGTCGCCGGCGGGCTGGGGCGGGACTTTCTTTTGTCCTTAATGAGCGTTAGCGAGAACTACGGTGGGTCACCGAGTGTTTGTGTCAGTACGGCGGCGAACACAGGAGGGCCGAGGTCATAGGCGTGCGTACTGACCTCCAGCGGCGCCGGCTCCGCTGCCCTTGCCTCTCTCGACGGCGCCCACGTCCAGCAGGCTGATGTCGGACATCTTGACTCCGGACCGGGCCTCGGCGATCAGCTGCCTGGCTCGCTCTCTCAGCTGTCTGCGGCGCTCTGCGTCACGCTCCTGCACACAAGAGCCACAGCGGAGACCTACGTTGACCTCAACGGGGACCCGAAGCTCACCTCACACGCGGAGACAACATGTCCCACACCAACGCCGACCGATTCAAAGACACACATTTGCTGAGCTTGAATGAAGGATTTCTGAATACAACCGAGTTCAATATGTATCAGAGAGCAGCACTGGAGTGATCAATAAAGGGTCCGATTGTAACATTTATATCATTTATATAGAATTATATTATGCTGTGGATAGATAAGACACTTTACTTTATACACACACACACAAAATGAAACCTTCGCTGACGCACAAACCACTACAATACACATAATATGTTTAGCTATCAAAATGCTTGTACACACCGTGGTGCATTATGCTGTTAGGAGTGTGGAGGAGCGCACACACACACACACACACACACACACACACACACACACACACACAGACACAGACACAGACCATCTTGGCACTAGACATACAGTATTGAGCTGTCACCAGCAGAGTAATGGCAGAAATGCCATTTTCAGGCCGATCCAATCTGATCGTACAGATAGCACACGCATGCACGCACACGCATGCACGCACACGCATGCACGCACACGCATGCACGCACACGCATGCACGCACACGCAGCTTTTTTTTAAAGACTAGAGTTGAGGCAGCCAAAGAAAAGTAAATTCTGGAAAAGAAAGCGGAGATTTGAGGCTTTGAGACAAAAACAGCAGAAGAGGCACACAAACTCCAGCTTCTACATGTCAACCTGAGCACACACACACACACACACACACACACACACACACACACACCTTGTGACCCCCCCCCCCCCCCCCAGGCCACCGTCTCCCAAACATACACAGCCACACACGCCCCAGGGGGGAATGAAGCTGCATTTCTGCCTCCCTGTGGTTTCCGGTTAATCAGGCTTCCCCATATTGAGTGGGGGGGGTTCATGGGGGGGGGGGGGGGGGGGTTCAGGGCCGGCCCCATTTATCCATTAACAAAACAAGCAGCGCCCGCTAATGAGCTACATCTCTCCATTTCCATGTCAATTGTTTGTTTGTAGCCATTGTTGGGCCGGGACAATGGGGCTGCATTGTAAATGACAGCAACCCTAATGCACTCTGCGTGTGTGTGTGTGTGTGTGTGTGTGTGTGTGTGTGTGTGTGTGTGTGAGCCCTAGGGGATGCCCGCAGGGAGAAGGGAACACACCTTAGAAGGACACTGATAAAGAGACAGAGGGAGATAAGGAGTGAGGAGAGGATCGAGTTTTTACTGCTGGGAGAAACGTATCGAGTGTCAAAGTACAACTGAACTTCTTCAGTCAAACGCGAGTCATTTCCCTTCAACTTTCCCTGCGCTTGTATGAAAGTACAGGACCGGGGAATACTACTACTACTACTACTACTACTAAAGTGTGCAGCATGCTTGCCCCCCGCTGAGCTCGTTCATTGACACCATAGCAGGTGGCATCGATGAACGCTTCATCCTACCTTCATTGACACACCTGCTATACGCCGTTATAGTCAATATCGTGGTACTATTCACTGATGCAACATTGACATCAATAATGAATCTGGTCTTTCCTTCTCTGTAGTCGCCGTGTTGATGTCTTTCTTCCCCTCCTCACTTCCTTGTGTCCCACTGTGATTTCCCCGCTTTAATGAATGCAATATGATAACCCGTGATGTCACTGAAGGCCCGCCGGCTGTGGACCGGCTCTGATATCCAATCTGGCCTTTACAGATATGGACACAACTACACATTTAAGTGTGCCAGTGTGCTGTGTGTGCCTGTGCATGTATACACAAACACACACACACACGGCTCAGGACCCAACACACTCCAAAAGATGCAACTGCATTATTGTTGTCGTCCGTTTTGGGGAGCAGAAATGTGAAATTGACTTTGCCTTTCCAGAGGCTAGGATTAGCGCTACAGAAAGAAGCATGTGACTAGCGCTTAGCTCGGTCAGCTATGGAGCCGCTGATTAGAAAACATGAGAATGTGTTTGGGGGTGGGGGGGGGAGACGAGACTGTTTGTGTAAAGAACGACGTTGGACATGATCTGGGATCAGATCTTTCTGTGGCGAAGTAGTACGAGAAGCCATAACGGGAAGTGAAAGGACCACGTGACGGAAGACGGAACAAAAGAAGCATCCAGAGATCTCGTTGTTACAGAGGACTGCCATATTTTCGTGTACTTTTGAAGCTCGTGGGAGAGACTTGTTGACAGTGATGGAGAAGTGGCTTTAGATGTTCTACGCTACAGGAAACAAGAACATGCACACACAGCCCCTTTTATTTTGCACAGGACACGCTGAGGACCCGACCGGCAGAGGAAGAAGCCTCGGGGACACGAGAAGCAGAACGCACAAACCCGACGAGCCGCGTCGCCGCGCGATCAAAGCCAGCGGCAGAGAAAGCGTGTCAGCTGGTGGTCAGGGACTCCGGAGAGGGACGGGCCTTCTGCTCTTTAAAACGGACGCGGCGGAGAACAATCGTGCACTGTGTGTTCCACGGACCGCCGGGAACCCGCCGGGGGAGGACAGGCTAAACGGTTGAGTGCGAGGCGGAGACAGAGGGCTCCTCTGTGGCCGCGCGCCGCGGCGAAGGGACCCGTCTGAGCGGACTGTCGCCTCGGATGCGCTTTTCTGGGCGAGCGGAGGGAAAAGACAAGGCGGGGAGGCGGGGGGGGGGGGGCACGCATCACTGGTCCTGTACAGAGACCTGGCGCGGGGCAAAGAGTGATGCCACGCACGCACGCACACACAAACACACACCACCTAAAAGGGGGTTGCCAACCTCCCAGATAGCCAGCCAGTCTGGCAGCCAGTCATGCAGTTACAGACATTGGTCATGACAGGCTAATTCACAGTCAAGAGGTGCTTTAGGTCTCTATCGTTTCCACACACACACACACACACACACACACACACACACACACACACACTACGGAGCTCTGTGATCGCACACACCTGAAAACATTGTTTCAAACTGCAGAATTATGATCCACTGAAAGACGTCTGACCACAGCAACAAACACACTCGCTGGACGACGTGTGAATTAAGGAGTCAATCTTTCTCTCTCTCATTATCAGTTATTTGCGTGTCGAGGCCGCTTCCGATCGATTCAAATTTGTTGTGCATTGTAACTACACAACAAGGTGATACATTTTGGGGAAAAAAAAGAGAGCGAGGGGGGGAGAGGGACAGAGAGAAGGAGGGGAGAGGACGGGGGGGAGGGGGCTTATCGGCTGGCTCCAGACGGAGTGCACGGATCAATGAGGCGTGCGAGGCCCACAGCGATCAATGCATTTGATAAAGAATTAAAGAAGAGCCACTGTACATGCTATCAAAGAACCAGGACACGGCCTAATTATGATTCGGCGGGTGCGTGCCCATGATACGGGGGTGTGTGCGTGTTTGTGTAACGAATATGCACAGAAATATAAATCTGAGGGACGTCAACGTGGAAGTGGTGCAGGCTGTGTACCTGTGTGTGTGTGTGTGAGGTTGCTGTCTGACTGTGTGTGTGTGTGTTCAATAAAACAATATATAATCAATTATAAATATATTGATAATGTTTCATCTTATTATTGTTTGTGTTATATGACCTGTGTGTGTTTCTAGTGTGTAATTCAATGAGGGCCATAATAAATGTGCTATTTATACCGCTTTGTTTTCTGTATTCGTCAAAACAAAACAAAAGCGCACAACAAAAAAGTGTGTGTATGCAAAATCAAACTGATATTTTGTGAGCAAACACTTGTTAGTTACACATTTGTCCTGAGCACTGTGTTTGTGTGTGTAATGTCGGACAGGTAGAACAGGTAGAGTGGAGCGAGACGACTCAACACAAAACACACACACACAACAGTCGGAGGAGCTCGTCACTCAGACAGACGGGTGAGAGGGAAAGGTGGTGCTTTAAAAGAGACAGGATACTTACTGGGGGGGGGGGGGGGGGGGGGGACATGGGCTGAACTGTGTGACGAGGGTTAACGTCTAACGGCACGAGCTCAGAAAAGCTGACTGACGCTGCCGATAGTTTTGTTGCAACCAGACGGCTTCTGACAAGTGAAGCCTGGAGGAAGTTTCTTTAAAGCTGCATTTTCTGTAGAAGTCTGAGAAAATGACTCTTTGACTGTTGATTTATTCCCTCAGTAAACGTTGTAAACATGAGTTCATGGTCTCAATCTCTAGTTTCAAGTCTTCTTAAATACAGCGTGATGTTCATTTAGTGAATTATGGTCCATGTCAAACAGACCATGAAGCAGGGGATGATTTAGGGCGGGGCTACACAGTGATTGACAAGGTCTCTGTAGCTCCTCCACATTTTGAATGATGGCGACTTCCATTGATTGGCTGCATAAAACAACAACATGGCGACGGCATCATGGCCTCGCGGCCTTAAACCAGGGGCCAGTTGTGGTTCAGGAGGCGGAGGAAGTTCAGATACGATAATAACAATTTTAAATGTAACATCCTACCTAGTTGAGATATTAGGGAGAGAGTGTGTGGTGTCAGGTGACGTTGAACGAGAGAGACCAGGCAAACATCGGACACTTCCACTTGGTCAAACGAGATCACTCTGCTTATGATTGCTGAGGGGGGGTGTTGGGGGGGGTTCATACTTTCCTCTGCGATGGCTCGATCAGCCCTTGTCATGCAATTGAGAGAGAGGTCATTTTCTCGCTCGTTAACACACACACACACACACACACACACACACACACACACAAACTCAATTTAGAGACTGCCTTTGATCTCCACTCCAGCCATTCAGCCACGACACACACACACACACACACACACACACACACGCACACCAACTTTGCACCAAACTATTTAGCTTCAGGTTGATTCTTCAAAAAGAAGAGAGCGAGAGAAAAGGGAAGAAGATGAGAAAGAGTTGGGAGAAGAAAGACGCATTAAAATGGGACCTGGAGAAAAACTACTGCTGGAAGACGGTTGAAAAGGAGCCGGAGGAGGAGGAGTAGGAGGAGGAGGAGGAGCAGGAGGAGTAGAAGGAGGAGGAGAAGGAGGAGGAGAAGGAGCAGGAGGAGGAGTAGAAGGTGCAGGAGGAGCAGGAGGAGGAGGAGAAGGAGTAGAAGGAGGAGGAGAAGGAGCAGGAGGAGCAGAAGGAGCAGGAGGAGGAGCAGAAGGAGCAGTGGGAGATGGAGGAGGAGGAGCAGGAGGAGGAGGAGTAGAAGGAGGGGGAGAAGGAGCAGGAGGAGGAGTGGGAGATGGAGGAGGAGGAGGAGGAGCAGGAGGAGGAGGACAATAGACATTTTTGACAGTTAAAGCTTCTTATTTTTTATAACACAAACAAACTAAGAATGTTATTAAGTTAACTTCATTTGATTATTTAATCTGCCTGTGTTTGGGGTCAACGACGAGGTCACATGTGGGCTGTCAACAATTTGACGCACCTCTGAGTCCACACAGTCCTTCTGGGTACAGCTGCCCCAAAAAGAGGGTGGGGGGGTTCTCATTTTTCGGGAGGGGGCTTTGAGGAATGTCGATGTGTTCTGAGACCTGAAGGACCAAAAGTGAAATGAAGAAGCGAGGAGGAGGACAAAAGAGACGGACGGCAGATGAAGACGGCCAAAAGGTCCCGACAGCGAGACCCAGGAGGCCCCTCCCCTCCTAAAGGGTGGCGGCGGGGGGGGGGGGGGGGGGGGGGGACGGGACTCAAACGAGACCCAATTATAGGAATCACAACGAGTCAGTGAGCAGGGGGAAGTCTCCTACCTGGAAAACACAGAGGCATGTACGTGCACGCTCTACAACGTGCACGCTCAGACCCAGTGTGCACAGGTGCTACATAACAGCACACGCACACATTTGTTTCTTTGCAAAGACACACACACACACACACACACACACACACACACACACAGGAGCAAGAACCGCTTGCACACAAACACACATAATTAGCCTGGCCAGGCCGGTGTGAAATTACTGTTACTCATCTGCTAATGGATGAGAAGACCCGAAGCAGGACACACGCGCACACACACACACTCTTAGACGTGCACAAACAGACACACACGTTCGCACACAGGCAAAGAAATAAAAGAGGGAAAGACTAAAAGAGCAGACGGACGACAAATATTGTAATGTCTGCATGAGGATGAAGTGAGGGAACGAATGTTATGACCAGGAGGAGGAACTAAGGGAAGCACTTCCTGTCCATCAAAAGATCACAGCGAGGACGGGAGGATGAGAGAAACAAAGAAGAAGAAGCGATGGAGACAACAACAGGGAGGGAAAGTGACTGAGGAGACCGGGAGGGAGAGGAAACTGAACCTGTGACCTTACATGAAAGAACCAGTCACTGTGGGCTACAATTAGGGATGGCAGGAGGGAGAGCATAGGTCAGGAGGACAGGGCTGCACACACGAGGATCTGACATGTTGCTCTACACCAGGCTACAGTCATACAGCCGCCAACGCCGTTTATTAGTGGATATCCGTAGCGTTGACTGTTAGATCGTTAATCTCTGAATAAAGCGAATATTACGCAAATGTGCGTAAAAGAAAGCAGCAGAACATTAGAATTATCACCCTCAAACCTCCTCCGAAATCTGAATCCATATATTATGTATAATTGTTTTGTTGAAGTTGAAACAACTGGTCAGTGCATCATTTCCTCATAAATAAATCAAAGCTAGGGCAGTTTATATTAAGGTGAGCAGGAGTTGTTTCTATTGAGAAAAAGCACAGGGGGATGACGGGGGGGAGGTGACGATAAAATAAAGTGACGGGGGCTGAGACTGAGAGGAGATGGACATCCAGCCGTCTGACGCGGTCATGTGACTACGTCATGTGACTAGGCCATCAAAAGAACAGTGGTTAGTTGCTACGGTGACAAACCCGTCAGTGGGGCTGTAAAGACCAACGACGGTTCTATTGGAGGGAAACAAGCATTTTCAGAAATATGTTGAGTTCAGCGTCCTCTATTTATTAAAAGTGAAGATCTGATTGTATATGTGTATATATATACATATACACACACACACACATATAGAGTTTTATGCTATAAATGCTACACCCTTTAAACGCAGCTAATGCAGCCCCCTCCTCCCCTGTTGCCCCCACATTAGCCACTTCCCTCCAACAATGACGCCTGCTTTAATTGAATTAAATTATACCTTATGCATGCTAAACCGCAAAGCACCTACTTAGACGGATGGAGAGTTAAATGGGAAACGCTTGGGCCTCTCCGGCTGATAACACACAGACACACACACACACACACACACACACACACACACAGACACACACACGCTAATCAAAACAAGACATCAAGTAATCTAATCTGAATCACTAACAATTATCAGCACATTGGCCTTGAGGCCAGTCGTATTCCTTTGATCAATGATTTCTATTAAAAAAAGTGTAAACAATTCAATATCCCCCCCACACCCCTAAGTGTGTGTGTGTGTGTGTGTGTGTGTGTGGAGGGGTTATTAACCAATTGTCCTTGGAAATGAGTAAGGAAATGAGGGGGAGGAAGGAGGAAGGAGCGCCGCGTTTAGGGAGCTCATCTAAGTGAAGTCGGCCATCTTGCTGCACAACAAGGGACAGAAGAGGAGAGGAAATATATCTGCAGCGCAGCTTTGAAAACGCTTAATTTGCTTTCTATCTCTGAAGACTTTTTTTTCTTTTTTAAACGCCACCAGTTTCTCAACGATTATGCAGGAGCCGTTATTCCGGCGCACGGAGACGCCAACACACACACATCAGCATGCAAACAACACACTCATGTACAGCAGCACGCAGACACACTCGTTTATTTCAAGGGCATACGTCTCTTTCAGGATCCAGACAGCAAAATACAGGGGGGGGGGGGGGTCACGCGGCTGCTGCCTTTTAGATATTTCACTACCAAACGCTATTTATTTCATTTTCACACTCAAATCCGTGTTCGTCACAATTCTTCCCAGACCCCCCCCCCCCATTCTGGGGAACATTCTGGAACGTCACTGAGGATTTGAACACAGTGCGTTCCCAGGGTAAGGCCTGGTCCGTCTGTGTGCCCCCCCCCCCCCTCCAGTATATTATGCTCAGTGGACCGTGCTCGGTTCAGAGCTGCAATTTCACTCACGTCTTCTCTAGTCTAGTTTACTTCGGAACAGTGATTCCATGTGGAGAACATTTACTCAGTGTTGGGTGGATGGATACGGGAGGGGGGGGGGGGGGGGGTTCTAAAATTGTCAAGACGACCAAAAGTGAAAGAGAGGGCAATGTTTGAAGAGAGAAGAAGTCCCTCTGACACGTTGAGATGGGTTAATAGGGAGAACAGTCTTGTCCCTGAAGTGACACCGTGGACTCCCAAAGGACCGGTGGAAGTGAGCGAGGGGCTGCACATCGAGGCCGAGAGGGCGCAGACTAACCTCCGCTAAAGAGAGGGGGGGTTACTGATCTGTATTCTCATATCTCACATCCGTGGACTTTATCACCTCTATACAAACCCTGTAAAGAAACAAAGAATATCCTGTAAACTCAGATCTGATTTAAGAACTAAAGCAGCTCAAAGCTAATTGCCCGTCTCTGCTCGCCCAAAGCGGCCTTATTCACCTCCTTTTCTGATATGAACTAATCTTTACTACACAGCCGCGGAACCCAGGTTGAGCCTAACTCGGTCTCAGGTACACACACACACACACACGAGGGTCCGACTCACATCACAGACGCCCGTGGGCCTGCTGGCTGCCGTGGCGGCGGAGTTGGCGTTCTTGCTGCCGGCCTTCGTCGCAGCATCTCGGCGGGCCTGCTCCAGGAGGAGGCGGGCGCGCTCCTTCAGCTCCTCCTGGCGAGAGAGCGCCTTCTGCGAGCAGCGGCAGGAGGGCGGAGACGTGAGAACACAACAGAGCTGAGGGCTGCTGGGTCATGTTAAACAATGCTCTTCTTTAACAGTTCATGGGGCTTTTATCTACTTTTGTTCAATATATTATTGTGTCGTTTTTATCACGACTACCGAAATATTACGTGGAAATGGAGCAGCCTTTCGTTTCATTTTGCTTTAGCGCTTCTCTGCAGATAATCAACCAAGTTCAAACTGAGAACTTTCCTCTCGACACACAGACCAGGTCCACTCATACCTTTCACAATAAGAGCCCTACACATAATAAACCTGCTGGCCAGTTTCTAGGGTTTTCGCATCAGTTACACGTCATACGTGTCCTCACCTTCTCAGCGGGGGGGCTCGACACGGGGGCGGCCATCGGCTCCTTTAAAAGAAAAAGTAGGACATTAACTACAGATGAAAATAAATAAAAAGTTACTGGTTCTAAATGTATGTAATGTAAGTATTTTGTCTTTAGAATCTTCTGGGCTGTCTTTCATATGTGACGTGGAAATGATATTTTTATAGATTGATGATGTATTTTGATGAGTGGCAGTTTGGTCATTTCCTGTTGGTGCAGGACCTCAGACTACGTTCCCCCCATCACACACGGGCCTTTACGGGGCCGGCGGAGTGGAGAGCATGACGGCTTTGACGAGGACGCAGAAACACACCTGGCTCAGACTTTTATCGGCGCCGTAATCCCCGCGGTATTAAAACGGGGCGCAAAGAGGGCAAACGGAGCGTCTTCCCCCGGATGAGACAACACACCGTTTATCCTTTTCAACAAGTCAAATCTGGCCAGGATGCAGCCCGCTAACGCGATAACAGCAGATGAAAACAGGGTGTCATAACTGTCACCCGCCCCCACACCCCCCACCGCTGCCCGTGACCTTCCGACTTGTAAACAGGAAGCGGTAATCTGGGGTTAAACCGACGCAGGCGGCAGCGTATTCAATCTGTGTGTGTGTGTGTGTGTGTGTGTGTGTGTGTGTGTGTGTGTGCGCGAGAGGGACGAGGTGATGTGCGCAAAGCGCCGCCACGCCTGAGCGGTCACGGCACCAACTGCCATCGACTGACGGGATGAGAAATATAATGAAAAATATAATGAAATGTCAAAAGCGGGAGGGGGGGTGGGGTCGGGGGGGAGGGGGTTCTCCTGGGCGCCTTCTGTAGTCGCCACATGGTAGCGCGAGACCGACGGCGACAAACATCTAATGCAGAGCGGGAGAATTTCCTCTCTTTTTTTAGGTGTAGATCTGAAGCCCAGCGAAGGCGTCGGGAGGGAACGAGTGTTCGCTCCTCCGTCTTGTGACGGATGCAGCTGTGGGAGTTTCAATCAAAGCCGGGTGGGAAGCAGGCGAGGGGGGAGGGGGGGGGGTGTGGGGGGCAAAAGACAACAAAACAAAAAAACCCGGGGGCTGCATTTGGGGCCAGCGGGCGCCGGGGAGGCGCTGTCAGAATCCTAATGGGCGGCTTAAGTAGCGAGTGGTGAATTAGTGTAGGATGCAGAGGTTGTTTAAGGTTCAGGAGTTATGATTAGCTGTGAGATAGTTTAATCCATCGCTTACCGACCCTTGAAGGACGCCGAGGAACACGTTACTTAATAATATAATATTAGCTTTTCTTATAGTAAAACAAAGCAATAACAAATTAAATGTAAGGCATGTCGAAAAATGATGGTTCTCAGGAAGAAAAAAAACCCGAAACGCTTTGTAAATAAAATGTGGGCGTGTGTTGACCTGTTTGGGGGGCGTGTCCGAGTGGTTGACTGGAGGGGCGCTGGTTTCTGAGGCGGGCTCGGACTCAGAGTGACGGAGGCTGGCCCTCTTCTTCTTGATGAGGTCCGCGTCCCTGTTATAGGAGAAGCCCAGTTTCTGGTGTGGCGGGGAGGCCCCCCGCCTGGTGGCCGTCGCCTCCTCCCGCCGCTCCTCCTCCTCCTCCTCCTCCTCCCGCTGGCTCTCCGTCTCCGTCTCCCCCTCCAGCCTCTGCGGCAGCTCGCTGAGGTCCAAAGTGTTGGCCTTGAGCAGACTGGCCCTGTCCTCGGCTACCGTGGCGGGTAGCGCGGCGAGCGGCGACGGGCCTGGAGGGGAGGGCTGCGAAGGCCCCGGCGCTCTCACCTCGGTGCCCAAACCCGGCTCCTCCCCCTCGGCAGCTTTGGCGCCGTCCTCGGCCGGCCGGTGCTGCACGTCGTTGAGCTCGGCGTAGAACTTGTCCTGGCCGATGGAGGCGTTGGTGTCCGTTTCGAAGTCGCCCACCTTGTAGGTGCTGCGACTGCTGTTGGCCTCGATCTGCACCACGTTGAGCTCCTCGCCGGAGAAGTGGGCCCGGATCTGGTACAGGTAGGTCATCACCGTCAGCTTGTCGGGGATGGCCAGCAGCACCATGTCCGACGGCTCCAGGAGGCGGGACACGCCGAGGCTGGCGAAGACGTCGTACGCCTGGCACAGGGAAGAGAACCGGTTCAAACCGGTTTGAGTTTGGCATTGGGCGAGTTACCTGCAGGATCCATGTGCTTGTGAGTGAGAGACACCTTTGGCATGACTGCTGACAGGTCATGTCAGGGATGGTTGTCCCAGATAACAGACACAGATACCCCAAGACAGAGCGCTTAATCCCAGACTGTGTGTGTGTGTGTGTGTGTGCGTGTGTGTGTGTGCGTGTGTGTGTGTGCGTGTGTCCTTATCGCTCCCCTACATCAACCTGCCCACGCTCTCCGTCACGCGTGTAATTGGTCTGATTAGAGTCTGATGAGAAAATACAGGTTTGATTATCAAGCGACACACGGAAAACCCAATCCCCCGTCACCAGATAGACGGAGACAGAGAGGGAGAGGGCATGAAAACCACGCAGCCAATGACAGGTAAATAAATAGATTAACAGCCCCCCCCCCCCCCCCATCTGTCCCAGGTATCACAGCTTGTATCTGGGCTGCTTGATGGTGTTGATCTAATTCAGACCTGTCGCGGCGCTCGTTTGTTTCACTGCCTCCGCAGATCTTCTCAGTCCATCAATCTCTCCCTCTCTGACTTCCTAACCCTCCTCCGGGGGCTTTTAACCTTTATTTACCCCGGGTAGCAGCTCTTTCTCCGCCCCCCCTCCACATTTTCTTTCCTTTTATTTGTCCTGAAAAATGGCTCCATTGATGGTTCCCTGATCTGCTTCCCTCAGCTGATCGATGGCGTGCGTCTCCTCGGCCGAGCTGCAGCGTCAGCTAGCTGGTGGTGCTAGCTTAGCTTAGCGGCGTCGGGTGGAGAAGCACACTTCCTTTCTGTTTTACACTATATGATACAGTATTTAAGTATACAGTTCATTCATGAAACTGCTCGCAACAAAGTCTCAGGAACTGGATTATGATTTATGGAAAAAAAGATTCCAATGTAGTGGAGGGAAGGCCGACGTCTACGCTCAAAGCGACTGAAAACAGGAGGTCAAGAGGTCACACACTGAGTATAGTAACACACTGAGTATAGTACACACTGAGTATAGTACACACTGAGTATAGTAACACACTGAGTATAGTAACACACTGAGTATAGTACACACTGAGTATAGTACACACTGAGTATAGTAACACACTGAGTATAGTAACACACGTTGTTGGACATGTAAATGAGGTGACAAAAGAACAGAAGCAGAGAATAAAAAGGTGGTTTAACAGAGATGTTTCTCACTTTACAATCAATTATAACGTATTTTTGTGTGTGTGTGTGTTGTGTGTGTGTGTGGGAGAGGGGGGGGTGGGGGGGGGGGGGGCTTTGCTCCCTTTCTATTGATGTGTTTGACAAGGCAGGAATACAGAAAAGGGGACACCGTAGAGAGTTTGCCTTTTACAGCGACCCGCCCCCCCCCCCCCCCCCCCCCCAACTCCCGCACCCTCGCAGAAAGGGGGTGTGAAAGAAAACGAGAAAAGAAAGAGATAAAAGAGAGGAAAATAATATGAGGGAATAAGAGGGCCTGATTGGGTTTCTGATGCGTATTCAGGGGAGCAAAGTGTGCTCCCATTGTCCCCCCCCCCCCCCCAACCCGACAACTGCTCAATGGGGGGCGAATAAAAGAGCCAGAGAGTGGGAGAACGTGAGAGCCGGGCGAGTGGGGGGGGGGGGGGGGCTGTGGAGCTGGGTTTTGTTTCAGGGTCAATGCTCGTCTTGACATGCGCTTCAGTCTCTTAGAGCGACTTCTTCTTCCTCCGTCTCCTCTGGTCATCAGGAGACAGCGATACGCAGGAGAAGACCCTTTCATTGGTGGGAGGAGCCTGCGTGGCCGCAGGTAGATCACATGACTGGATATTTTGCAGGCTCAGTGCGTCAACTCGATTACATTAGAACACAAAGGGGCCTTGTGACACAGATGGAATATATACATCACTGCTCCCGTTTGGTGGCCAATCACAGCAAGCGTTCTTGGAGCTCACGCGGCGTGTGATTGGCCCGCTGCCGCAGCAGCTACGGCCACCTGTGGCCTCTGAGAAATATGATTATTACAATCTGATGTACAACTGTAGAAGCACAAGGTATCGAACCGCCGTCCCTGCAGAGTGCGACTCACACCGGAGCAGAGGAAGGAAAAGGGTCCAAAAGAACCCGGGTTGGCCAATACGTTATTCATTAATCAGTCAGTACGACGTGTTTGATGACTTTGTGTGATGCATTAAACATCCTTAACAGTGTAAATGAAGTAAAGACACGCAGAGGAAATAAATCTTTTGATAAATTGTCGCAAAAAAGGAAAAAAACCTGTTGTATATGTATATATTTATACATATATGCACACACACACACACAAACACACACACAGTATATGCACACATGGATTGTTGGTACATGAGCGCAGGAGGAAGCTGATATCTACCTACAGTCCTTCTAAATCCATTCACATGATGGTTTCACTCTTTTCAGGTCTCAGCATCATTCATAAAGAACGCCAATGAAAAACACATCATGCATTTCTCACTTTCCATCATGGCTGACAAAGCTTTTGGTTTAGACTAAATGTCAAATTGTTGCCCCCCCCCCCCCCCCCCCCCCCCAACTCGCTCTCAGTGACTGACAGCTATCTATCGCTGTCAATCATCAACACCCCCCCACCCCCCCTCGGTTGGGCTCAGGGAGCTTTAGCCCGGGTGCTACACTATCAGATGCCATGACAAATGACTTCTCCTTGGCCTCATTACACACACGCGCACGCACGCACGCACGCACGCACGCACGCACGCACGCACGCCACACAACACACACACACACACACACACACACACACACACACACACACACACACACACACACACACACACACACACAACACACACACACACACACACACACACACACACACACACACACACACACAACACACACACACGACAGATCTCACCAGCCAAACTCCTCAAGCACCCAGGATGAACATGAGGTCACACACACACACACACACACACACACACACACACACACAGATAATGGATCATTTCAAAGGCAGTAAGTGTTCTGAATATTGCCCCCCCCGATATTGATTGTCCTTATCTGTCATAATTCAGCACAGGCTTGCTCATCGCAATCACTCCTCACAGGCTGAAGGGAGGAAGGGGGACATCTATCGCCATGAATGGTGCAGATAGTTGTTATTTCCATTTATTCAGAGTCGATAAATCCTAATAACGGCTCATAAAGCATCTCAAACACCCCCTGAATGAGGAAAGAAGTCTCCTCTTCCTCTTTTCTTCTTTCCCTCATTGATGCTCTTTGGGATCATCTCACTATTCTGTGAGTGGATTCTCCCCCCCCCCCCCCCCCCCACACACACACACAGACACACACATGGAAGTGCACACGTTTACCACATCACATGTGGCCTGTTGTGGGAAAACACAGGCAGCATCACAGGCATGAATCTGATGTACAACTGTAGAAGCACAAGGTATCGAACCGCCGTCCCTGCAGAGTGCGACTCACACCGGAGCAGAGGAAGGAAAAGGGTCCAAAAGAACCCGGGTTGGCCAATACGTTATTCATTAATCAGTCAGTACGACGTGTTTGATGACTTTGTGTGATGCATTAAACATCCTTAACAGTGTAAATGAAGTAAAGACACGCAGAGGAAATAAATCTTTTGATAAATTGTCGCAAAAAAGGAAAAAAACCTGTTGTATATGTATATATTTATACATAATGCACACACACACACACACACACAAACACAGTATATGCACACATGGATTGTTGGTACATGAGCGCAGGAGGAAGCTGATATCTACCTACAGTCCTTCTTCAGAGAGCTGCAGCTATTCACCGGCTATCGCCTTCTACGGCATATTCCCATATTACTTCTATCTGGCCAATTTCTTCAGGGCTACTTGAGCACCTGGAGGTGTGAGGGGCCCGGGGGAGGTAGGGAAGGGGGGGGCAGGTAGCAGATATGGGATTGGGTCTGTCCCTCTCCCTCCACGGTGGTTATTGTCAACAGGGTGGCATTCATGCCTAACAGGGCCACCAGAGGTTATCGCCCAGCCGGAGAGTGTATGAGAAGAGGAAATCAAGCTGTGGGGACCCGACGCATATCGTTCTGTGTCGCCCTCCGGGGGGGCGAAAGGGGATGGGGGGGGGGGGCACCTGTGTGTGTGTGCATAGCATAGATGTGCATTTGTGCGTTTCGAAGAAAGTAAAATGTGTTTGTGTAGAGCCAGAGGGACAGTGGGGATGTGGGGGGGGTGGGGGGGGGGGGGGGGGGGGGGTCATGAGTGCAGACTGTGAATGTGCAGATATGACGATGGAGGGAGACGGCGTGAACGGGTTGTTCGATGAGCAAGCGCATTTACGTTGGGGGGGGGGGACAAGGATATTACATTGTACTACGCGTACAAACAAAACGAATCAACACAAGACAAATATACTGTTATTAAATACACATCGCAGACTTAGTGGCCCCCAGCTGGCAGCGCGTCTCACCTCTGCCAGGCGACTACATCACAGCGTGTGGGGAGGGGGGGGGGGGGGGGCGCGTCTTAGCAACACTGTCATTATAACAATCTGGCAGTAGCGCTCACGTTGTCTGCCGTCATGTGTGTTTCCACCCTCAGAGCACACATGCACACACACACACGCACAGCATCCAGGGATTAATGGCCGAATGGAGATGTGGATGGAGTGGGGGGGCTAAGTGGTGTGAAGGACCCAGCGGTTAGTGCCTCTTACCTTTTTGTTGTTTTCTTTAATATCCTGAGGATTGAGTGACTTGTAGTCTCTGGAGGAAACAGTGGGGAGAGAGAGAGAGTGAGCAGGGGAGACAGAGGGGGAGACAGAGGGGGAGAGAGGTGCGTTTAAATATGCGTCACATGTAATGGCATTAGAACTGTAACATGCAATTTCATAGCAGTGCAATCAACAGAACTAATAGAGTGGAAAATATGTAAAAATACCACACAGCCGAGTGCAAAGGCGCACACACACACACACACACACACACACACACACAACACACACACACACACACACACGCACACGCACACACACACAATCCTTCACAAATAATAATTCTGGCCGCGTATACGTGAGATAAGTGGCCACAAACATCTGTGTAGTAAAGTGTTTAAGTACACATCTGTCCTCTGAATCACACACAATGACAAAGGACATCAGGACACGTGATGACAGGTTGTGGGCAAATATAATACCAGGCTACAAAAGAGGCCAATGAGGAGTCTTTCATACAAGACATTGTCCCTTCTTGACACCACATAACTCTCCCTCTCCACTCCGCTGTGAAAATGTCTCCTTTCATCATCATTAAAGCTTTGCAATGCACATTCTGTCAGTTCTCATCTTTCCTGACTAGAGCTTGAACGCATCATATACGACCTCCGCTCCTGTTAGTTAGCCGAGAGGGGCCTGCTAGCGGCTAACGTTAACCAGGTCTCCTCCGAAGCAGCAGCAGCAGCGTTTGGCCACAGGTGTGTGTGCAACTCAGAGTCTCCCGCTGATTAATGAAACCGCACAATGTCAGACTGATCCACAGACTACAGCCCCCCCCCCCCCACTGGTCCTAATGGCAGCCCTGGTGTTTGTGCGTTCCGTACATTACGTCCGGTCTGAAGTGGTGCAGAAGGGCGCAGAAGGCCAGGCCGTTCCTCCAGGAGGTGGTGAAGTTGGTGATCTTCACCCCGCGGTAGTTCTTCGTGACCTCGCGGCACCAGACCAGCAGAGACTGGCTGGCGTTGGGCTTCCCTCCCAGAACGGGGCTCGGGACGGGGCTGGGCTGCAGGAGGAAAACATGAAATACAATCAAAGGAGCTCTTTTGGGTCACAGGAGGACAACAAACATAAATAATGTGCATTGGAAGGCCGATCCCACACACATGAATAACTTTCATGTGATTTCCGATGCTCTGAAAGAGAAATACACCTGTTCTCATAACGCTTATTACTGTGCACAAAGACCCCCCCACCTTCTTTTATCCTCCATGTCTGAGCTCCTTTCGTTATTTGATAAAATGTTTTACTTAAACCTCTGCTTGTCCAATTAGCTTGCAATGCTGACTCACAATTAGTGCGCGCGCACACACACACACACACACACACAGTAATGAAGGGTCATGCACAAAGCAGCGTATGACCGTGAATAATGTAAACATCTTATTAATTAGCCCCGCCTGTGAAGTCTTATCTGGCTTCCAAAGCTCTTGGCCATTAGGAGCCTCTCTCTTCTCCCAGACTCCAAATCCCACAAATCCTCGACGGCGAGGAGACACCGGTCTTCCCCTCCGACGTCCAGCAGAACCAGAATGCTATTCTGATTATTCAGCGGGCCGTTCCCTAATCTGCTCCTGGAGCGACAGATACGGGCTAATGCTCTCAGATCAGACGGGAGAGAAAATGTCATTGAGATGTGATTAAATTCACATTCACAAGAGCCCAGCGATCAAAAAACCCTACGAAACACGCTCCAACATTTCTATTATAAGCGCTGCGTAAACACGTGACTAATAAGAATGGTTCTAAATAGCATGACAACGTGCGTTTAAGGGCTTTGACGTCTACATTCAAAATAATATGACGTTCACATTACAACGCGTTGAGGAAAATATACAGAGCGGTTTAATATTGAATTTAATTCATTTGAGAATTAAAGTCAAAGTCTTCGTTTGAGACTTTTAAGAATGGTTTACTGTTGAATAATACATAAATGCACTTGCAGGTTGTGATTTGTTTGTCCAATATTATCTGAGGTGACAACCGGCCGGTGAGACGTGAAGTAAGAGATATTGACCGACATAATGAGGCCTGCTACAATGGACCTCCTGAGTCTGTGGTGGCCAACCAGCCCCCTCTGTTGGCAGCTTCCTGCTACTGCAACAACAGGAGAGACACAGAAAGAGCAAGAGAGAGAGAGAGAGACACTGATGGGAGGACAGTTTTGGGGGGAACTTGTGCAGAAGGTTATTGAGAGATGTAGGACTTGATCTGGGAAGTAAAAAGTAATGGATTTGATTGGCTTAATGATGAGAGAGCGAGAGAGAGAGAGAGAGAGAGAGAGAGAGAGAGAGAGAGAGAGAGAGAGAGAGATGTGCCTCAGCTTAATGCCACCACACTTTCAACTCACTTAGACATGCGTTTGTCCCTGAAGTCGACATGTAGTAACGCACTAACAAATAGTCGGTTCGCCATGAAAAGAGGGCGGCCGCGTGAAAGAAGGTTCCTCTATTGTTGCAGGTTAACCTGTGACCAGAAAACCTGGAGCACTCCAACATGCCACAAGGGCCAAAGAGACCGCAGGGCCATCTCTAATAGCAGCTCTAACCTTTGCACCAGAGTGTGTGTGTGTGTGTGTGTGTGTGTGTGTGCGTGTGCGCTTGCGGGCCGTCGGCAGTCTCCGTACAGAGACACGGCAGCTCGAGCCCAAGGGGCAGACACTTGACATTTCCGGCTCATCTGTTGAAAGAGGGCCTTAACCTTTCCCCACAGCTTCTCCAGACACGTTTTAGGCGGCCTGGAAGATGCCTGCGTTCCCCTCAAATACGCGCAGGAGGGAGGCGGGGGGGGGGGGCACGAGATAGGAAGTTGCAGAAAGTCAATAGCGATTATAACGCGGCGGTCTTACTGTACGGGGGGGCGAGGAGAAAGTTTACGTTAATATATCACGTATGTCCTCAAAAGAGAAGAAATGTTGTCATCGTCATGGCAGCCTGAACTAAACGTGTTCCTCCAGTTGTCCTCTGTGTGTGTGTGTGTGTGTGTGTGTGTGTGTGTAGAGTGGTCTTCCTCCAGGCCTTCCCTTTCTGCTTCTTCAAGTGACGGTTGAAAGTAGCCGTCTAATTACCTGGGATTAGAGACCAGGTGCTATTAAGGCAATTAGACACACACAGCACACTCCAGCGCCGAAGACCCCGCTCCGTAGCCAGCGGAAAGCACACACACACACACACACACACAACAACACATTAGCCAGTGGGAAACACAGACCTTTAAAAAGGTACTCTCTAATACGCACACAGATTAACACACACACTTCAAATACAGACGCAGCCAAGAGCACTTGGTTGTTTTAACTCAACTATGGGCGCTTTTTCCAAACTTCCAGATTTGTTGGAGATTTTTCAGTTCGACAAACGGGTTTTATGAGAACGTGACTCTCGTCCAGTTAAAACGCCTCAAATATTAAACAGGCGGCGCGTCGTCCTCACCGGGAACAGAAACGCACCCGGACTCACCAAACAGTTTGCTGTCTAGCCGATAGGAGTGTGTGCACATGCATGTGTGTCTTTTATCAGTCTATGTGAATGTCACCAGGATGTGTGTGTGTGTGTGTGTGTGTGTGTGTGTCCATGTAGCCGGCTCGGCTCGAGGGGGGGATTAGCGGAGAGCATTGCCTCGGCCCACAAACATTCCATATTAAAGAATGAAAAGGCAACCTTCATTACTATCAGTGGCTCATAACCCCCCCACCGCCCCCCTTTCCTCCTCCGTGCTGCTATTACACACAGCGCTAACAGCTTGGGCGGAAAAATACAAGACACTGACAAGAGATTCCATTATTTCTGATGCCTCGGTGTCAACAACATACATCCGACGGGGCAAAGAAAGACGGAAAAAAGAACGGTTTTGGGGGGGGGTAAGCTCACTACAATGCCTGAATGACAAGATAGGAGGAAACTCGGGAATGGAAGCATCCAGGTTCCTGTTGCCGGGCGGACTTTGGGTGTGATTTTGGGAGTAAGAGGCGGATGAACCCTGATATGGAAAATTAGAAGAACTGTCACATCTTCTCGAGCAACACAACAATTCTGTAGCAGATTGGAAAAGGTTCCCATTAGAAGCGCGCGTGTGTGTGTGTGTGTGTGTGGGGGGGGTAATATCAGCGTGAGGACAGAAATACTATAACATGCCTTTAGGAGGTCAGAAACCCCTGAGACACGGGGACGAGTGGAAGGGGAGACATTTGAAACACAGTAGACTTTAAAGCTTTTGCTGGGGTTTCAAAATGAGGCTCTGACCATCATCCAGTTTTCACCATAAAATAAGTCTTCAATAACAGCGTTACCGCAGTGAGAATATGAATTCAAGCAGATATTTCGTATTGGCACCTTACATCTGACGTCTGGCTCCAACAAAGCTGCAGAGTAATTGAAAATGATTGGACACAAGCCGCTTTTACCATTAGCAATAACATTATATATATATATATATATATATATATACACCCTAATATATTTACTATAATAATAATTACAGCGGAATCTGCTTCGTGAGAGCGGATATTCATTATTATTATATAATGAATGAATTCTTTATGTTATGAAGCTTTCAAGCATCAACCTAACTGGCCTCGACCCGATGACACGAACCCACGACTGGAGGAGAGCCCCCCCCCCCCCCCCCCCCCATGACTTCAAAGCACCGTCACAATGTCACATTGGAGGAGGTGTTGAATCTCAGACTCTTTAAAACTTGTAATCCGCTCAAGGAGCCTGCGGCTGGAAAAATAAAACACACACACACACATCAGTAGAAAGGCACACACACTGTACGCACACACAATACGGTAAACATTAAAAGACAAACAAATAGGTAAACACACAGCAACTGTGTTTTGTTGTTATTCAAGATGCAGATGCAAATACACACAGAGAGAAAACAGCGGCTCACGTTTAGGAGGCTACCGGTGGGAGCACCTTAAGGCCCGTCCAGCCTGCTGCAGGAAGCTCTCGTCTCTACGAACACGCTCAATTACTTAATTGCACGTTCAAACCAAACAAGACATTTGTTTTAATCTGAGCTTTCCGCGTCGTGACCTCTGTGCGTTTGAAAAAAAAATGAAAAAAAGGAACGCTTCTATCACCTCGCCGCCGTCTTACCAATGAAATTATGCGTCGGATTTCAAACGCCGCCCGCATGAGAGCCGCAAAGTCCAATCAAAAGTTCAATTATGTAAATAGAGATGAGGAGTGGCTGGAACAATGGGGGGGGGGGGGGGGGGGGGGGAATAGCAGGAACAGGAGAGGAGAGCAAATGTAGCGTGAAAAATAACAGACATTAACATACAAAGGATATATCGCATTACTGTTGTAATCACCTTCCAGAGAGCCGTGAGAGCGCGTGTGTGTGTGTGTGAGTGTGTGTGTGTGTGTGTGAGGCCGTGCAGGTTTAGTCCTGCATGCTTCCATGTGTGGGAACAGGTGTGAACGAGGACTCTTTCCACCTGAGAGCTCGCTGACGCCTTTGAAAACCCGCTTCTCTTTGTTCCCACTGTTCATTCAGCAATCCTGCTGCCGCAACAAGGACGAGATCTGCAACTACAGGCATGATGGCGGCGATGGTAATGTCGGGGGGGGGGGGTGCTAGTGATTTGCTCAGAAACAGATATGCTTCCCATCTCGCAGTGAACCTGCAGGCCAAGACAGAGGCCCTTTTGGCAGTTGGCTACCGAGATGTAAAATGCAAAGATGAGAAGAAAAAGCCGTTTCCTTTTCCAGGACCATTCTGCTCCGAAGGCATAACCGTGCAAAAAAAGAACCGCAAAGGACACACAAATGAAAGAACACAGTTTGGAGGAGCCAGCAGACAGAGCGTGCCAGCGTGTAGTCCCCCCCCCCAACCCCCCTTCACGGGGGCATAATGCGGTGTAAGCGGCGGCTTTAGCTCGTAGCATTACCCACACTCACGCCTCTGCAAATTAGCTTTGGCTGGGACGACACGCAGGGCGGGTGTGTGTGTGTGTGTGTGTGTGTGTGTGTGTGTGTGTGTGTGTGTGTGTGTGTGTGTGTAAGGGACAAATCAAGACTACCGATGCTGCGTCCACCTCCAGGTCTTTTAAATAAAATGAAATTTCAACCGTTCCGAATGAGGGTTCAAAGCCCGTTTTTTTTGGCTCCTCCACCTCCTCCATCAGTGTCTACGAAGTCGTGTTCATGACCTGCAGCCGGTGACGCTCACTCACGAGTCCAACCAATACTTATGAATACCTATTTACTATGTACACTGGGACTAATGTAATGCGTGCAGCTTATACCAATAATTGGGTCGACAATATGGACTTTCCGGGTGAATATCGGTGAAATGATCAATGAGTGTGAGGTTGCCGTTATACCAGCGATCAGATGTTGCCGTAGCTTCAACGTTAGACATGAGTGTGTATCTGATGTCGGGACGTCACAGCCAAGCAAATGACCTTCAGATCATGAATACACAACATTCAGCGCACATGCGTCACCATAGCGACGCGCGGTGGCAACTGATATGATTTTAATTTGGTATCAAGCACCTTAAAGTATATTGTAGCATTGAGATTCTGAAAGAATCTAAAGGCCACCTACAGCGTCGCTCTTCCTCCACCTCCTCATCTTCCTCAGATAAATAACTAAGCTTTGAGAGGAGGAAGAGAAGGAGAGGGAGTGGGGGGGGCTCTTATAAATCTATAACGTATTAATCTCCTTTAACTGCCATCTTCAACAAACAAATTAGTGGTGCAATGGATTCAGAGATCAGCTGAGACGATAACGCAGCCATTTATCAATTAATCTCAGCCTGGGCAGGGAAACTCATTAAGGAGGCCACTTTAGGAATTATGTTCTGCAGGTAAAGGGGCTGACTGAGCCTTAGTGTGTGTGTGTGTGTTGGGGGGGGGGGGGTCTTGACACAGCAGTTGTGTAACCCCCCCCACTGCAGACAGCCATTGTCCAGCGCAGCGTGGGCTCCAAAGTGATGAGAGGGGTGATAGCACAGCCAATTAAAATGAACATAATTACAAAGTCACCTCTTTGACTCCCGATCAGAATACACACGCATCAACACACACATCAACACACACACACACACACACTTTCTCTCACACACATACGGGAGGAGGAAGGGTGTGGCGGGGAAGAGAGGGAGGAGTATGACAAGAGCATCCGGAGAGCGTGTGAGGAGCATCGATAAAGGAAGGAAGGAGACAAAGAGGAAGGTGTGAGTAACTGTGAGGGAGTTCATGAGGTTTCATGACACTTTACATCTAAACACTACACGTGTGCACACATGACGTCAACGTGCACATGGCTTTGCTGGCCTTGTGTCGTTATGTACGCTAACATGCTAATGTTAGCATGATCCTTCCACAAAGTATTTTGTCCCTTGTTGTGGGGAGACGGATGACATGTTTGACTTACTGAGGGCGATGAAGGGATGAACGGGGCGGCTCCTCTGGGCCGTGTGAGAAAACATCTACTTTTGTAAACATTGTAAACAGGAGTTCACGGTCGGTCAACCGGACCATGAGGCAGGAGACTGACAGGCGCTGATTGACCCGTATCCACCAGACGTGTGTGAGTTTCTCTACGTCCAAAATATGGATGCAAAAAAACACTTCAGCCCACTTTTCTAAGCAGAAAACTGTGCTCCTGTTTCCTGGTGGCCCCAAATGGGTCCGAGCTAACCGACGCTAGCTACGTGCCGGCTCCGAGTGTGCAAACCCGCAGTGGGGGTCTGATTCTGAACCGGGCCGGACCGCGCGATCAAATCTAGTTCCAACTCTTGAGAGTGCTCAATTAAAAGCCGAGGGAGCGATCTGCGAGCGGAAGACGCCACTTTGTATTTCCTATAGCACTAAAGAGCGCGCACCTGCATACCATAACAGTCCGAGGGAGGGGGGGCCGCAGGGCTTTATGAAGAGGCAATTAAAGCCTTATCGTTTCTACACTCACTCTGCTTTCCTCAAACTGAGTGCGCACACACACACACACACACACACACACACACACACACACACAATTTGAAAGACAAATCACTCAGACTAATTCAGAAGGTACTTCTAAGGTCCTTTTTAAATTACGGAGAACGGTTGGTTTAATTCAATTAAAATGTAGCGGGGGCAGCTTAAGGATGACGGGAGGAAGGTAAGGAATGACTAAGTGAGCGCTGTCTCTCAATGGGCGTTGGGTGGGGGGGGGGGGGGGTTTAGACCTTCTCCAGGTCAAAGGAGTTTTCAAGTGCGGGGACTTCTATCTCCCCACCCGAAGCCCCCTTAAAACCCTCCCCAAAAAGACCCTGTCCCCTTCTTGGTTTTAACCCCCCCACACACACACACACCTGGAGGACCAGATTAAGATAAAGTTACCCCTTCTTCGGCCTCCATGTCACTCAAACCCAAGGCCTCTGTGGCCGCTGGATGGAAGGACACACATAGAAGTTGTTCATACACACACACAAAGGACTTTCTGGTCATCCTCATAAGCCCTATTAGGCTGCTATAGAGCCTCTCATAGCACACATCAATCACGCAGGGATTAGTCAATTCCCTCTAAATGAGCGGCGAGGGAAACCTCCCTTCAAATCTCTCTCTCTCTCTCTCTCTGATTACGCAGCGACGTTGTTTTCATTTTCTTCCATCTTCATCGTTTTTCTGTTTGACTTGCTTTTCATTTCTCTCTCTCTCTCTCTCGCTCGGCGCCTCCCTTCCCTCTCTCCTGTGTGGTAATCCTTGGCAGATAAAACTAAGGAGGACTTACCAAAGGCAGATTACAAGTGGCGCTTTGCGGAAGGCCCTTTTACACCAGTCGGCGCGGGTATTGAGGAGAGTGAGCTCTTCGCAGTGCTTAACTCGTGAACTGCGCGTGCACCCGACAGAGGACGAGGTGGAGGAACGACGGGCGCATTACAGCAACCGGATGGAAACTTCCCTCACAACTCTACAATACACGTTCAGTATTCCACATTTTACATTTCTCTGCCATTGTAGCGTAATTTCAAACCCTTTCGATATCGAACATCCCTTCAGACTTGTGTCCAGTAATGCCTACAAGCCCCCGCCCCCCCCCCCCCCCCCCCCCGATGACAGCGATGCCCCGCAGCAGGAGACGACGACAGGAAGCCCAGAGGTCCCACAGCGGCAGCCTGACAGGAGAAACTGGGTCTGCTCTCTCCCACCGGATCCAATGACAGACCACTCACGGGCTGCAAATAAGGGTTGGGGAGGGGGTCCGCGCGGGGACAAAATGAAGACATTGAGAGGTACCGACTTGAGCCTCACTCCTCTCGGGGATTATTCTCCTAGTGTTACACCGTTTAGGGAATGCGGCCCAGCTAGGTTTCAGAAGTGGACCGCTACGACTCGTCCGGGTAGTGAAATGTCAAGAGACACAGCTCTCCTGTGTCCCGGTGGACATTCTATATGCACCCCCCCCCCCCCATGGAGCCAGATGTTCAGTGTTTGTAGACAGAAATAAAGCATCGGCTGCATTTCCATTGAGCCCGTCGAGCTGCACGAGCCACTTTCTTCGCCTGAGACTCTTTGTGAAACGTGCGGCAAAGTCATCAGAGAAGAGACGGCCGCACCGGATGCGACGATAACGAGACGGGAGACCTTGGACCGGGGCGAAGACCAGAAGCCCGCGGACGGACGTCCTCGTCCCTCGGGTTCCCGTCTGTCCTTCGGCGGAAATAAAAAGCCTGCTCGGTCGTCAACCCGGCGGCGGGCAGCGCGCGGTGCGGCTCTCCCGCCGCAAACGCCGGCGAAAGCTAATTAAGAAACATCGCAGCCTTCTGCGAACCCAATTAAATAATGTTAATTTATTCTAATTTCAATTTGGAGGCACTGTGAACTGAAGGAGGGGCTGTGAACACAAAGTCTGGGAGAGGAAGGGGAGCTGTGGCCTCTGCCTGCCCCCCCCCCCCCCAACGGCACAGGAGCTCTCACAACCTGCAAAGAGAAAGCTCTATTTAATTTGACCCCTTTGATTAACATAAGTAATCACACGCGCCCTTCAACTGAAGGGGAGGAAGAGGAACACACCTCTCGCGTCGGATCACTGCGGAAAGAACGAGCGTGTGAAAAGCGACGGGGGAAAAAAAAAAAAAAAGAGGGAAGAGACGGAAAGCGATGAGGTTAGATTCCCGAGGTCTCCCATGAAGCCGTCAGCGACACCAGCGTCCACACTGCGAGGAGAGTAGCAGCAGCTTTAAGTTTTAAAGGCTTACGCTTTCCCTGAGTCAATGTCGAGCCAATATACAACTTTACAGCTGAAACTTTTCCCTTCAGACTTCTTTCTTCGTATGAAAATGAGGACAAATATTTCGTGAAGCGGAAACTTGATGAGAATCCCAAAGATCAGAGTATGTAAGTGTGCAGCCGCCTCAGTGTGGGATGGAGACGGAGATGAAACGGAGAGGAGGGAGCCGGGGATCACTGAATCACCGGGAGAAGAGATGGACTGAATCGGACCCGACAGGGCTCGCGACCCGCCCAACAGGAACCCGCCGCTTCATTTACATTAATCCCACAAGCGTTTCCACCCCTCCGGCTCCTTCACACATGCTAAACCTAAACTCCACTCCTCTCCGAGGATCTGCATTTCCCAGACAAGGACCGTGGACGGCTGTGATCCCTCCAGAACCCGGCGAAGAGAGCACCTTCCTTCAACGAGGACCGAAACGGCGTCTCACCACGGAGTGACTTCCCGTTGGTCCAGACGGGAGAAGCTGCTCTTTTACAGGGGAACCCGCAGTCTTTTGTTTAAAATGACAGGTGTCCTAAAAAGGTGCACCATCGGGGGAAGCTGATGTTGGAATAAACGAGTTCCAAGAACGCTCACACAACAGGAATAATAAATGTAAAAAGTGCCTCGGAAGGAAACAGCCACATTTAATTCCGTGTGAACAAAATGCTTTTGAAGCCTCTGTAGATTTGCATCTCTAAACCCTGCGTGCTAAATGTAAATTTGCTAAGCATCGATCCCACTGGACTGTCTCGAGATGAAACGCCCCCCCCGTGTCTTATATGCGTTGGAGCTCCTGCCATCGTATCCCGTCCGCAAATCTGCCAAACGTGTGTTGTGCTGAGCTGTGAGCTCTTGTCAGGGCTTAATGTAAATCCAATCCATACGTGTAATAACTGTGTACGGAGCAAGTGGGCGAGCTCCATATGTCCCGTAGACGGCCCGATTCTCCACAGGCTGTCACGCGGGTGTGTGTGGGGGGGTTCCATGCAAGACAAGCAGAGAGTTTAGTTTGAACACCATGTGGTATCATAGTGTCTCACATCCTTCTCCCCCAGCGGAATATTATCACGTCCACGCGCTGAGGACATCGAGCCGAATAGATGTAAGAATAAATGTAAACGAATTCCAAGGTGAAAACCTCTCCTTGGTTCGGTCGCGACGTCGCCGATTTCATTCCACGGAACACAAACGAGACGATTGGTCCCCTTCGGGGCGGGTGGGGACGGCACAGCGGCTTTCAATGCATCAATTTGTATGTTCACATTCAGAGATTGGACCCAGTTGTCCGTGTTTTTTTTTATCTCGGCCTTGCAATGCAATTGTCTACATGAATAGTTGGTGGGGAGAAATATAAATGGAGAACACACACACACACACACCTTGAAACCTCTCGTATGAGAGCGGTGAGCAGTGTTTTGGGGGAAGGTTATAATTCAGTGAACTGAGCCTGAGGCGTGCTAGAAAAACTGTAAGAACAGATACAAACATGCACGCGAGCACGAGCGCGCACACACACACACACACACACACACACACACACACACACACACACACAGTGTAGCGATGTGTTGGTTGTGTCTCGGCCACTCATAGGGGGAATGTCTCCTCTTAATCCTCTCTGACTTCCTACATTCAAAGGTCATCACGCAGCCTACACATGGCTGCAGCGCGAGCATGTGTGCGTGTTTGTGTGTCTGTGTGTGTGTTTGTGTGTCTGTGTGTGTCGTAGTGCTCTGTGAGAAGAAAGAAAAACCCATTCACACTCGCCGTATATGTCAACAGACCCTGTAGGCCTTCCTTGTTTACTGTGAACATCATATCTTCTATTATTCCCCGGCCATCACCCCCCCCCCCCTCCCTCCTCTTACCCTTCACTATCTCCCACCGATTCTCCTCTGCACCCCCCTCGTCCCCTTCGATCCTCACCCACAAGTCATTCTTTGCATCCCACCCTCACCCCACCTCCCGGCTCCAGAGGCCGGGGCATCTCTCGGCGAAGTGTGGCCCACCACAGGCTACTGGCTCTGGGTAATTAAAGTGGTTCAGGCCCCCTCACCCACGGTCACAGGCAACTGCAGCCGGGTGATAAAGGCACTGTGCCATAATTACATGGACGGCCAGCATCACCGCCCAGCTACACTAAAACAGTTAGCTATCCAGCTGCAGGGGGAGGGGGAACCTGTGTGTGTGTGTGTGAGAAAGTAACTGTATACAGTGTGTGTGTGTGTGTGCGCACAGGGGGTCAACACCCCCTTGTGATCGCTCTGCTGTAGTTAAGCCCCCTGTGTTTAAGCCCCACATAGGCTCATTGAGCTCCTACCCATACACACATTTCAACCTCCCCCCCAGCCAATCATTCCCCACCAGTGGTCTGACTCCTGCCGCGAGTGTGTGTGACCATCAGCCATTTAATTACACCCAGCCATGATTTACCTCATTTAAATAAATAAATAAACATACGAAAACACCCCAATAAACAAATACCTAAATGCAAATGAGAGGCTGTGGAGTTCTGTGAGCATAAAGAATGGGACAGAAGATGGGATTGTACACGCAGGAAAAAAGCTGATGTGGACACACACACACACACACACAAAATGCTTCTAGTCACTCACTTATATTCACTGTTTGTGTTCCCGCCTAAATCATAGGTTACATTTATTGTATTTGATTAACATTACCGGAGGGTTAATGGATCAGAATTAAACATCCTAAATCTTTAGTGAGAGGCAACGGTTACATAAAAGGTGTTTGTGGGTATTACAGAAGTGTTGTATTGAAACATGTGTCCTGTTAGTTGAATCACAGCCTGTTTACCTTCGGGGAGAAGGAGGCCAGCTCTCTCCCCATCAACGCTGCCACCGCCTGGGTTCTCTCCCTCTCCGGGCCGGGACTCGGGGGCGGGGGAGCTCTCCTCTTCTGGTCGCTGCCCAGGTCCGGGCAGAGGCCCGCGGCGGCGGTCTGCACGGGGCTGGATGTCCTCGGCTCGTAGAACGGGTTGGATCTGTGGCAGCAGGCACCGCCGGGATGAAACCAAAAAATAAATAAAAGCGGTCATGTTACTTTTTAATGGGAATTATAGTGATGTGTACAGATGGAGGAGTGTGAAATAATTCAAATGTGACGTTACAAAGATGAGCATACCAGAAACATTAGCAGCACTATTTCTACTCTTATTTCCCACACACGGAAATTGCATCATGGGAAGGAGAGTTGGGCGCAGTACAATGAACAGCACACACTGAGCGGTAAGGTAATAGAAGATGCAGGTGCACCGAGGTCAGCTCTGCGTGACCTCATATCCTTACTGCCCAAGGTGGACCACTGACAGACAGACGGACATGAGCACACACACATACCAGTGTGTTATCAATATACAGGCATGCTTGTGGCACTGAAAGCAGGGCCACGGCATTGAGACATTCACTCAACGTGCAACAGGCAATCCTCAACAAACAAGAGATTGGATGGAGACGGTGGGGGCGAGGGTGAGAAGGAGAGAGAGAGAGAGGGAGGGAGGGAGGAAGAAAAAGACGAGGTATCAGCCTGAAAGAGGAGGTTAGAGCCACTCAGCGTATACCTAAGCGCACAGCGATACGCAGGGAAGAAAAGAAAAGGCGTCCGGCCTTTAGAGCAGCTCTAACAGACCAGCGCCGGCTAAAAGACACGTGAAAGGGCTCCAGTCAAAACAGCGCGCTGCCCTCTTGAACCCGCCCCATTCTGCAGAGCGGCCGCTGCCGGCGTGAGAGACAAACTGTCTCGGCTTCAGGCGGCTTCGCTCAACAGCTCAAATCCACAAGTCTACATTCGCTCGCCTGCAGGGAGACGCACGCGTCCTGTCTGAAGTCACGACACCACTGAAGCGCATGGCGCCCACTGCCTAGTGCGCACGGATGGTCATGTGACACGGGAACGTCTGGTGTGCGGTTTTCATAGTAGCATTTAATGAGCGACCGAGGTATGAACCGATGTTAGAAGCAGTTTTTTTTTTTTTTTTACTTCTCAAGCCTCAGAGTCACCAGCAGCTCTGCTCTCACTGATTGAGTCACTGGGGTTAACGTTGAGGAGAAAGTATGGGGGAGGGAGGGGACGACATGGGAGAGAAAGGAGGGAGACACGGTTAAGGAATGCAGAGGAACAACAGGGCCCTTGTTCCCGTTGAAAGAGCGACCTCGCCACTCTGCCCTGGTGGGGGGGGGGGGTTACAAGTACCCATTTATAAGGAGGGTTTCTTACAGGACTCGGCCTGCCAACAGTCACCAAGCTGGGAAGCCTTACTGGGAAGTATGGCAAACTCAGCACACACAGGATCGTGTCAGAGGCCATTTTGCTCTACGGCTTAGCAAAGAAATCCTCTCTGCTCGGACTCACACAGATGATCAATGTACTGTACAACACTGAGTGTACTGGAGACCTCCAGAGGGAGTCTTCTAGTCCGAGGGTGACTAATGCACCACGTCCTGTGAGCTGATTAAACATACTTGAATAAGGTGAAGAAATAGGACATAATGGAGACGTAAGGTCTTACTCATCGAGCTCCTCCTCCTCGTTGTGAGAGGTGTCGGCGTACAAGTACTTGCTCATGTCGACAGGGCGCACTCCTTTTCTGGGCCTGGGCTTCGGGGGTTCCGGGTCCGGCTGGAGGTCGGCGTCCCGGTCAAGCTCGTCGAAGGGGTTCCCCGAGGGGGGTGCGGCCGCGGCTTCGTCCGGCTCGTCGAACGGATTCGACGAGCCGTGGTCGACGAAGGAATCGTCCCCGAGCTGATGCCTCGACGCCGGCTGGGCAGGAAGTTCTGTTCGGCCCCGAGAGGAGAGAGAGAGACGGACTGAACGAGACATTTAAGACAACGTCTGACACGAGCAGTTTGTTTATCCGTACAATTAGTTACAGAGGAAGACGATTAAAAGATTCAAAAAACAGACCATAATGCTCAGATTGAAGCGACAGGCATCAAAGTGGGAGCTGTGTGTGTGTGTGTGTGTGTGTGTGAGAGCATGACATTTAAAAAAAGAAAAGAAAATCCATAACACACCTGGCTACTCAGGTGGTCAGACAAAAATATTGGTTTAGCTGTCTGAGTGGAAGCGTTGAGGCCTTCCCGCTATACATGAGTACACACACATTCCAGGTATGTGCACCTCCAAAACCTACAGACACTCCCCAAAACAAACACATTCAGATGGAACATGCCTTCCTCGTCGGGGTCACCAAACGGGTTGTGGTGGTTTGGATGGAGGTCGTCGTCGGCCTCGTCGAAGGGATTCGTGCACATGGCCGGAGACGCTTCCGGATCCTCGTCTTCCAGGAAGTTCAGCTTGTTGATGAGCTCTGTGGCCAAAGATCAAAAAGGAAGTCAGACACACGAGCCACAGAGGGGGAAACAAATAACAGCCACAAAAACAATGAAGGTCCCAAAATAAAAGGAGGTACAAAGAATATCTGCACTTGGAGTGAACCATTCAGTCTTGTGAGAGTCCCTCTTGCTGGCGCAGCGCTGCCTAAACGTCTCTGCTGCTTAGACCCACTTCAATGCGTGCACAGCCGGGGCATTCTGGGAAAACGGGTGCAGTGCAAGGAGGGTTACTCGGGGCAACGGTGAAGGCTGGGAGAGTTGCCATGGAGATCCCAGCTGGAGAGGGTGGAGAAGCGTCCACTTCATCTTCATCGCCCGCTCACTCACTGGGGTTCCATTGCACGCTGCCAGGGGCGTGGGTCAAGTTTACAAAGGAGGGGCCATGGGGGGCGGGGTGGGGGGGGGTGGCCAAGGAGAGTGGCAGGGCGCCACACTACATGAGCAAGTGTCCCCCGGTCTATGTGCAGGGGGCCCTGACAAGATCCTCCCCTTTTACCCACAACATTCAGGACCCAATTCGGGCCTGTGGAAAGTGCGCGGCGGCTTGTGCGTGCGTGCGTGCGTGGGTGTGTGCGTGTGTGCGTGGGCGTGTGTGCGTGGGCGTGTGTGCGTGTATTTACGTCATTTGTTTGACACCGTTCACCTCGACTGGTTCACTACCAAATGCAGTAAACGACACAGTGAGAAAAAGATACAAAGAAAAGTAACCAAACGACTGATGACATCACCACATGAACCAAGATAAACTGGCAAGACCACATGACCACAACACCGTCAAAATACCAACGTGGAGGAGGATCAGGGGATGGGACACTTGAGTCAGAGAGAAACAAAAAGAGAGGAGAGCTGGGAAGGATGGAAGGATGACAAAAAAATAAAACCGTGGACAGAAATGGAGATGAGATGAGTGAGGATCACAGGATGAGAGGGGGGGGTCAGAGAAAGGTGAAAAAAAGACCTTGGGAGGAAGCGGCAGGCTTAGCAGTTGCTTTGCAAGCTCGCTTTAGGAGACCACCTTCATCATCATCATCATCATCATGTAAGCAGCTGAGGGCATTCAACTGGTTTACTATCTCTGTAAACGAGAGGGCCATACAGGAAGGGAGCAAGGAAGAATAGCATTGAACAAGGCAGCTTAACACTGAGAAACACACACACACACTATTCATTTCGTGCTTGTAATATTTGCTGTTTTCTAGCTGGTTGTCTTGGCTGCACATTTCACACCCACAGAATCACAAACAACACACTAAATATCTCTTCATGAAGATGTAAAACACGTCATATATTCTCTGTTCTTCATGTACATAGTGGACATTCGTTCTGCGGGGTTCGTCTAGCGTTAGCAGCGCTGGCGCGGCTTGCTGGCTTGTTGGTTGGGTGGCATCCATGAGGGGAATGTGAGAGGGGGGGGGGGGAGGGGGGGGGGGGGTTTGGCAGCTTGGCCAGGCCTTTGATTTAAAGCAGCAACGCTAGTGGAGCATCGCTGTAGGCGCCCAATGCATACACATAAAAATAGACAATGAGCGGGGAGGGGAGGAGAAAGGGAGGGGGGGGGGCATGAAGCTTAACATGAAGAAAGTTGGATTAAGCAAAGCAGGAAGCCCCGAGTCCCATGTATGAGATCACAGAATGAACCCCAACACGCACGTATGGAAGTACGCCGCCAACACGGTGTGTGTGTGTGTGTGTGTGTGTGTGTGTGGGGGGGGGGGGGGGGGGGCCTTAAAGCTTAGGCAAAAGAAGCAGACGAGACACTGTAAAGGAAACTCATGAATTTATAATCTTTAGTACGCATCCATGCACACGTGTAGGAGCAGAAATCAAGAAAGAAGCAAACTGCTGTTTGAGGCGGAGATTTTACGCTGAGGAGGATCAGCCGGCGTGAGACGGCGTGCTCCTGTCTAAACCACGGTGTCCGCTCAGCAGTGATCAGGGGGCGATGGGGGGGGGGGCGGTCAACGATCAACTTTGAAATAATAAAGCCGGTCACCTGTGATTTTGGCGGCCTTCTCCTCCTGGTTAACCCTGTTCTCCTCGTCGTCCTCGTTCTCCTCCTCAAAGTCGTCCAGGTTGCCGATGTCGGCCTGCTTCATGCTCATCAGGCTGGCCAGGCTCTGCATGTCCTCGTCACTGCACCACCAGAACCAGGAGGGGGACAGACTCGATCAAAACAGATGCATATGGTGCTTTTAAGAAGACCACACTTAACACATAAATACGTCAGCAACAGAGAGAAAACAAAGCACAAATGGATTAAATAAATCAGCAATGTATCGTTATGAATCGTTACAGCTGCCAGTAACTATCTCACATTCAAGGATTCTTATAGCCTCCATCCTTCCTTCCATCTCCACCTCTCATCTCTCCACCTGCAGACACATTGTAAGCTTTTGTCCGTCGACCGCCTCTCTCGCTCTTTGCCGACCACCCGTCCATTCTTTCCCTCTCGCCATCACTTTGCTCACAGACGCATCAACTTTCTACAGTAGTCCTTGTATTTGATGTCCTCTTGTGTACTTAGCCCCCTCCCCCCCCCCCCAGCCCCTCCTCCCATCAGTCCCCCCCAAAACCAGCGGCTCCATCACAATCAGTGTATCCTCCCCTCGGCCCTTTGTGTTCGGTGCCTCCCGGACCCGCAGGCTCATTTGAACTGGTGAGATTGAGTTTGTTTGTGTGTGGTCGACATCATTCCCCGAAGGGTTAACAAGGGTTACGCTCCATCGACCCGCCGCCCGCGCCACAACAAAGGCCGCGTTGCTGTGCTCTCGCTCAGCGCGTCTGTGTGTGTGTGTGTGTGTGTGTGTGTTTGTGTCTGTAAATGAAAGTTGCTGCTATCAAATTAGAATGAATGACAAACGGCAAACACCGAGATTGAGAATGTTGGTCATATCAAAAGAAGAATGTGTGAGAATGAAAGAGGAGCTGTGTGTGTGTCTGTGTGTGTGTGTCTGCGTGTGTGTGTGTGCGCGCCAATCAAACTTTGTGCAATCAAAGAGGCCGACATGTGAAATGTGTGCACATACGAAGCATATTCTAATACATTTTTCTCCCCGTCTGGTAGATCATTAAAAGACCTGCAATCAAAGCTTCTCCATTCCACACGAGCACTTTTCAAACATCCCGGGTTAAAAGAAAGGAACAGAACTGAAAGGGCTGCGTTGCTAAAAGGTAAACAGTCAGTGACAGCAACCGAGTTACTAAGACGTTAGTACATTGTTAAAATGATGCTCCGAATATATTTCAAGAACTGGAATAACACGTTTAATTACACAAGACTTGCGTGTTACAGACCGGACGTCGCCCTGTCGATCACAGTAAGCCCCGCCCTAAAGCATACCACGCTGGCGTCGCGCATCGGGCTCCGGCGTTTGGAAGCCTTGCGTCTTGCATTTTGACCCCCGCCATCTTGGAGGGTGACGCCATGCAAAACACACGCGGTGCCAATCACAGCAGCCCCGCCCTAAATGGGCCATAAGCTTACTAAATAAACATCATGCTGCAAGGAAGAAGACGTGCGACCACAGACCCGATTGTTTGCGATGCTTGCGGAGGGCGTGACGACGGGGACTTACGTGGCCTTTCCCTCACGGAGGAAGATGCAGGAGAGGGAGAACTGCAGCGTGGCCGACACCACCTTCTTGGACAGGGGCTTGAACTTGAGCTTGACGTCCGTCTGCGTGGGCATTGGACTGGCGTACTGCTTCATGTTGATGCTGCTGGTGGCCAGAGCCTTTCTCCGGCCCGACGGAGACTCCTGGAGACGGAGGCAGGGAGCACATATTGGGTCCATTAACACGACGGGCATCAAATAGAGAAAAGAGAACGGCAGCAGGCATTTGGAAATGAACGCAAAGATGTCGATGTAAATAACCTGTGAGGACAACATCCACATGTGTGCATCAAGTCACAGCCGGGGGGGTAATTCTAGATCTAGATCCAGATCTAGAACCGGTGTCCGCCCATGTTCCTCATAGTGAGTTCAGTTTTCTGACATGTTACATCAGAAAAAGGTCACACTTCCACTTCCTCACAGCACAACTCTTGCGAGTTGTCCACCCACATGAACGGCTACGTGGTCATTTACACGACACACTGAACCCAACGTGAGGATCAGACGCAGCAGGCGCTGGTAAAACACATTTAGTGTCTTCAGATCCATCGGATTCCCCTTTATGCGTCTCTCCTTTCACCGTCTTAATTCAGCATATGAAGCTACGCAGACACACTTGGGATATTATACCAGAGAAAAATACCTTCTCGTTTGAGCTGTAAATGGAGCCCCGAGGATTCATCCTCTCGTGCACACGATGCCAAACAAAGCCGAGCATCTCGCTCTCTCCCACGCGACACCGAGAGCACGCACACACACACACGCACGCACACGCACACACACACACACACACACACACACACACACACACACACACACACACACACACGCGCACACACACACACACGCGCACACACACAGCTGCGTTGGGGAGATGAAGCGATGCGAGCACTGCACTGCCTGATGTCTTCACACACAACTTTGAGGTTTTGGCTCAGTGGGGAAAACTCAATCTTGGCCTCATCGCTGAGGACACACACACACACACACACACACACACACACACACAATCAGTGCAGAGTAGTAAAGCTACTGGTAATATAGAGCTACAAATAGGGATGCTGCATTTACATGCAAGAGGAAATGACTGGCCTGTTCCTTCCTCCCATCCTTCCCTCTCCCACTGAACATCTCATCGAACCCTCCTATCCTTCCTTCCTCCCATCCTCCTCTCTCCCACTGAACATCTCATCTAACCCTCCTATCCTTCCTTCCTCCCATCCTTCCCTCTCCCACTGAACATCTCATCGAACCCTCCTATCCTTCCTTCCTCCCATCCTTCTCTCTCCCACTGAACATCTCATCTAACCCTCCTATCCTTCCTTCCTCCCATCCTTCTCTCTCCCACTGAACATCTCATCTAACCCTCCTATCCTTCCTTCCTCCCATCCTTCCCTCTCCCACTGAACATCTCATCGAACCCTCCTATCCTTCCTTCCTCCCATCCTCCTCTCTCCCACTGAACATCTCATCTAACCCTCCTATCCCTCCTTCCTCCCATCCTTTTCTCTCCCACTGAACATCTCATCTAACCCTCCTATCCTTCCTTCCTCCCATCCTTTTCTCTCCCACTGAACATCTCATCTAACCCTCCTATCCTTCCTTCCTCCCATCCTTTTCTCTCCCACTGAACATCTCATCTAACCCCCCTATCCTTCCTTCCTCCCATCCTTCTCTCTCCCACTGAACATCTCATCTAACCCTCCTATCCTTCCTTCCTCCCATCCTTCTCTCTCCCACTGAACATCTCATCTAACCCTCCTATCCTTCCTTCCTCCCATCCTTCTCTCTCCCACTGAACATCTCATCTAACCCTCCTATCCTTCCTTCCTCCCATCCTTCTCTCTCCCACTGAACATCTCATCTAACCCTCCTATCCTTCCTTTCTCCCATCCTTTTCTCTCCCACTGAACATCTCATCTAACCCTCCTATCCCTCCTTCCTCCCATCCTTCTCTCTCCCACTGAACATCTCATCTAACCCTCCTATCCTTCCTTCCTCCCATCCTTCTCTCTCCCACTGAACATCTCATCTAACCCTCCTATCCTTCCTTTCTCCCATCCTTTTCTCTCCCACTGAACATCTCATGTAACCCTCCTATCCTTCCTTTCTCCCATCCTTTTCTCTCCCACTGAACATCTCATCTAACCCTCCTATCCTTCCTTCCTCCCATCCTTCTCTCTCCCACTGAACATCTCATCTAACCCTCCTATCCTTCCTTCCTCCCATCCTTCTCTCTCCCACTGAACATCTCATCTAACCCTCCTATCCTTCCTTTCTCCCATCCTTTTCTCTCCCACTGAACATCTCATCTAACCCTCCTATCCTTCCTTCCTCCCATCCTTCTCTCTCCCACTGAACATCTCATCTAACCCTCCTATCCTTGCTCGGACCAATAGCTAAATAACTAAATTAAAAAAATGAAGAAACCACTTGACATTTTGTGGCGACATTTGAGCCTCGTCGCTTTAGCTGTGGAGGATGATGACGTTTCATCGCCCCCCCAAAGAACAGCCCATCAGGAGAGGAGGAGGACGGGGGGGGGGGACTCTCCACCTCCTATCTCGCTGCAGATTACACCCTGGCTATTAGACTAAGCTAATAGAGCATGGAGATGCGTTAGAAATGAATTTGCTAAATGCACCAAACACTTAAGAAGAGGGGATTTAGCAGAAACAAGGGACCTGGACGAGGGGGGGGTCTTAAAAAATAGGAAATACTTAAGGATATGCAAATACTCCGGTGCAAGAATGGAATAACCGTCCCAACAGATTTGAGTGGGGACAGCAAACAATGAAATCTGCTCCCTTTCCCCAGATGCTGCTTGTCAATCAAGGTGTGTGTATGTGCGCATGTGAACGTGTGTTTAAGAGTGTGTGTGTGTGTGTGGGGGGGGGGGGGGCGCGCGGGGGGGTTTAGGATAGCTGGGATTAGGATGACTGGGAGGTTGTGACAATGTGTAAAATGAAAGGGAAGAACAATAAAGAAGTTTAATCTATTACAGAGAGAATGGGATGTTTATAACATGCTCTGAGCCCAGAGAAAGACTAAATACCTGTGTGTGTGTGTGTGTGTGTGTGTGTGTGTGTGTGTGTGAGAGAGAGAGAGAGAGGCGGATGGCTGTATGTCGCCCCCTAGCTGCACCACAGCTCAACTGCAGAGCATCACTTCAGGCCGACACACGCTTTGACTCACAGATTGATGACAAATGAGAGCGCGTGTAAAACAACGAGGGCAGTAAAACACGCGTGTAATAAAACATGCGTGTAAAATAAAGAGGGCAATCAGGGCAATCAAACCCTCCCATTGATCGTCTCAGAAATGGTAGTAGGGTGCGTTTGGGTTCAGGGGGCAAGTCCTGCCTCCGTTCCCCCTGGTGCCAGCTGGCTACGGAATCGATCCACAGATGCTCCACTGGTGGGGGGGCAGGGGTCAGGGCAGGGGGGGGGCCCGGGGGTCCTGCTGAATCCCTCTGCCCCCCAAAATGCCAATGGGACGGGGGCCGGAGGAAGGAGGGGCGGGGAGTCCTTCAGTCACAGAGGATGGATTAATTAGGCTGAATGCAACAAAAAAAAAAAAAGGAACCTGGCCGACACACACACACACACACACACACACACACACACACACACACACACACACACACACACACACACACACACACACACACACACACACACACACACACACACACTTCATCGTCTCCAAACTGACAGTTCACAACTGGTGTGGAGAGCAAACGTGCACACATTAGTTTTAATGGAATGCCAGATGTTATTTCCTTAAAGACGTATTTAAGAAAAGCGACTCCTTAATCAAAAGGGGGTGAAGGTTACGTGGTCCAATCCGTGCTGCCATTGTTGGGTACTAGTGACTCAGCGCTGCGGTTGGAAACCTTCAGTGACCATATCGGCCAAGAACTCAAGCGAGTGTGTGGCCATGTTTAGTATATTTGTGGATTAAAGATTAAGAACCACTGTGGCATCACAGTGATGAGTGATGAATCACCGGTTTCACATGAAGCAGATGAGTATCAGACTTAAGCCGGCTGCCACACAACAAGACCGAATGCTGAGCTGCTTGAATGGGGACGACCTGAGGTCAGTTTCATCACAGACGCTCTACCGTAAACTTCTCAGCAGAACGTCCTGTAGCCACCGGACGCGTGGACATCGGGACTTCAAATGTGCCACTGCACACCCAAATGTACACAAGCCTTAGTACATAGTACACAGGCCTTAGTATATAGTACACAGACCTTAGTACACAGGCCTTAGTACACAGTACACAGGCCTTAGTACACATTAGTATATCGTTAACAGGCCGTAGTCATTTCTTTTCACACAGATCAGAACAAAATAAAAGCCTCAAACTGGATTTAGCCTGTAGAATAACCCTGAGGTGGCAGCGATTAGCCCTAAATCAGCTGGCTCTGGTTGATTTCAGCAGTCAGCAGATTGGAGGTGGGGGGGGGGGGGCACAGTGCTATTCCTGTAGCCTCAAGGTCACAGTTATTGGAAATGGAGACATCCAATGTGCTCACGTCTCTCTTTGAATCCACACACAATGGAGGGATTCCTGTGTGTCAATTTGGCCTCCCCTGATAACTGATAAAGACGGGCCTCTTTACATACCACCTATGAATATCTCTCACACACACACACACACACACACACACACACACACACACACACACACACACTTTTTCATCTGATCCATTATATGTGAGGATTTATTTTTTTCCCCGAGCAGTGTGTATTTTTAAAAAGCAACATTGAACATGAACGGCGTGCATTACTATCAGTGCGGTTTTGTGAATTACAATAACAATGGTGTTAATAATGGGATGAACTGGGCAAAGAGTTTTCATGTGTGTTTTCACATAGACACACTGGATCTCTCTCTCTCACACACACACACACAAGTGGGAGCTGAACATCAGCTCCATCACCAAGAAGGCTCAGCAGAGGTTGTTCTTCCTGAGGCAGCTGAAGAAATTCAACCTGCTAAAGACGATGATGGTCCACTTCTACACGGCCATCATGGAGTCCGTCCTCTGCTCCTCCATCAGCGTCTGGTACGCTGCAGCCACAGCCAAGGACAAGGGCAGGCTGCAGCGTGTCCTCCGCTCTGCAGAGAGGCTGATCGGCTGCAATCTGCCGTCCCTGCAGGACTTGTTCGCTTCCAAGACCCTGAAGCTAAAAAGATGGTGGCCGACCCCTCTCGCCCGAACAAAACCTGTTGGTGCCCCTTCCATCTGGCAGGAGGCTGAGGTCCATCAGGACTAAGACCTCTGTTTTCTGTTCACTGGTGCACTTTTCTATTTCACTATGTTGGTTTATATTAGAGTAAAATTGACCATAAAGCAACAGACTTTGCAGCAAACCGAGAGGTTGCTTCTATGTCAGTCTTCCACATTTAAAATACCGACCGGTTCTGCAAAAACAGCCCTCAATCAAGAAGGAAAAACTGCAGAACTGGATGCTTTAAAATAGGAGTCCACAAAGCAAAGACACGGTGACTACGTCCACTTCTATTCGGTGTATGGTAAAAAAAAAGACCCGCAGACACCAAAATGGGGGCATATCATCGCGCAACAGAAAAGTGAGTGAAAATGAGTCACAACAAAAGCAGGATTAGGCTTGTTTATAAAAAGGGACATGGTGGCAGATTACAGCTCACTGAGCAGCAGCTTTTGCTTTACAATGACCCTGAGCTCCTTTTTGTACAATGAGAAACTGTATACGGGACAAAGTGGCGTCCGCCCGCCGTCGGGTTCAGGAACGATCGGAACAGGCCGGAAGCCCACGAGACGAGAGGCGCTTTCTCCTCAGCGGTTGAGCAAAAGTGACAGCGACAAACAAAAGGAGCCGCACAAGGAGATCCATGGACACTGTTCATCACCCTGAGGCGTCCTGCAGGAGGACGGGTGACTCGGCGGCTCATGCGGCACGACCTTGTAACTGAGCCTGACCTCTGACCTTCTGGAGGGAATTCTCTCTCCAATCAAAGAAGTTGAACACTGATATAAATGTACTCGATGTCCTGACTCACAACTCAATAACAACAATATCTTCTTGTTGTGAAGCCAATTGTTATCACGCGCTGATGATCAGTCATCATAGAAAACCAAGTGTGTGTTTGTGAGAGACAGATTTCTTAGATTTTTAGAAAACATTTATTTTACTTGGCAAGAAAACAAAGCAAGCAGACAATCCAACAGGAATATAATATCAGTAGTTGATCTGGACTCCAGCATCGTCTTCTCTGTCAGCGGGCGGATCCTCCTCAGTGGACCATGTGGAGCTGTCTCCACATGTCTCAGCAGAGGAGACCTCCGCCGCCCACGAGGATGACCACCGCGTGGTTCATCCGTGCAGCGGACTTCACGCTACCGTGACGCACCAACCCCCCACGGCCAGGCCGCAGCCTCACGCCGAGCCTCACGCCGAGCCTCACGCCGAGCCTCACGCCGAGCCTCACGCCGAGCCTCCGCGTCATCGTGCGGCGCGCCGATCGGCTGCAAACACGCACAAACTAACACGGAAAGAAACAAAAGTCACACGCCACCACACACCAGAAAGTAATTTATTTAGCGAACATAAACAAAATAACAGATAGAAAACCCTGTCAAACTTTTGAGCTCACGCGCCGTCCACTCAGAGACAGAGACACAGAGGACAAAGAGAGAGAGACACACACGCAGGGAGAGCGAGTCATACAGAGGAATCTTTGATGGCAGCAGATGAAAGGAGTCACCGGTCCTTATAAGGTCTAATCCTGACTGGAAGAGGGGAACGTTTTACTGGAAATAACCTCGTGAGGCCAAACGCACATAGAAATACACAAAAAAACACAGCTGATGTTGGTTTTACTCCAGTGTCCAAAATGTAAAGAAATAAAATGTAGAGTCACAGAAAGCAGCAAATGCTCAACAAATCTGCAAGAAGCAACGGATTGGCAACGATTGAGGGATTATTGCAAATGTCTCTACTGGATCATTGAAACCACAGTAATCGTTCATGGAATCTGCCATTTTTAGCTGCTGACCGGCCTCACGATTCAGAACCAGCAGAAATGTTCAGACGGACGAAGGCAATATCTCATATCTGGTCTCTCTCCCTTCATTCCTGTGCCTCCCTCTCTCCCGCCTTATCGGCATGTCCAGGGTGCCCTCCTCGCTTCGGCTCTCCGGGTCTTTCTTTTGGGTGGCCCTCAGAGCAACCCCCCCCCCCCCCCACACACACTCAGACCCAGAGCATGCACTTCAGACAGGGGGCTAATGGGAAAATAAATTACCAGCAGGCAAAAGCCCTGGCTTTGCACTTCTGCTGGAGAGAGAGAGGGGTGGGGGGGGGGGGGGTCAAGAAATGGAAAGAGAGAAGGGTAAAGGAGACAAAATAAAATGAGTGGATAGCAAGGAGACTGACGGAGAGGGAAGAAGAGAGAGGAGGGGGGAGGATTATAGCAGGAGTTCATTCCTGGTCCATGAAGTGCCTGATCATCACTTTTTCCACTATTCCACCATCTCTGGCCATCATAGAGGTCTAAAATGGCCAATAACACACACACACACACCTGGGACCTATTACTCCCCCCTGCATGAAGCAGATTTATAAAGAGGGTGTTTGTGTTACGATGATTGTAAACTCTAAAATGCTCTTAATGTTGTTTACCACATTTGGCTCAATTTGTCACTACAAAGGCAACGCGACTGGCTGTTGGTGCTGGTGTGAGAAAGAGCTCACCCAGAGACCTGTCCATCAGCCGCAGATCGCCGTGACTTGGTTGGTTGAAAAGTAGCTCGCCCCGCCCTAAAGCGTCGCCTGCGTTACGGTCTGTCTGAGTCTACGTGGACCATCATCTCCCCTGGTGGACAGCAGAGAGAACGCGTGTTTCCCTCATGGAGCATTTGCCTCACTTGTCACAACTGGATGTTTGTTGGCCTCATGTGCTTTCATCTCTTCGTACCGTTTACACTCAACCTACCCACTGAACTATTATCGAAGCAGCTGTTGTGATCTCACGGCAAACATGTGTTGTGATGCCAGATAAGAGAGAAGTTCGAGGGTTGACAAGGTGCCCAGAGAGATCTCAGGCCCCATCCTTTTCAGATCAAATGAGGACTTCCAGGTAAAAAACAATCTCACTTCAAAGCTCAGTTTGTTTCAGTGGTTCTAGGCCGGCTGCTGAGGTCTGACAAAGCTATGATAGGGCCCTAATCCAGAGCCAAGCTGATTTGCTTAAGGGGGAAAGGGTGGACGGGGGGTTTAAGATGGCCTTCGACAAGAAACAATTGCCCCAAGTGAGAGTCTGTTTCTCTCCCACCCTGCTCCATGACAAAGGCGTACTCTCCATGCTAAGCGACAAATCTGGGGAGACAAAGAGCATTAGCAGGGTGATGCTCTGCTCCGGTGCCTCTGATTGTGGCCAGCTCAAAGAGAATCTAATATGGATTTTAAAAAGAGGAGAGATTAGAATGAAAGAAACAATGAACACCGTCTACCAAGGGGGAATTAGTGGAGGGATTGGATAAGGAGCTGCTGTGTGTGTGTGTGTGTGCATGGGTGAGCACTTGTTCTTTGAAATTCCTTTTCCTTGAAAGGACAATCCCCGGTTATGTTTGTGTGCCTCTAAATGTGAGATGCACTCACGCTCAAAACACACACTCCCTCCCGTATCCGAAGGTGTGGATGAGCCTTTGGCTCTGTGCTCGCATACGGAAAGACACTTAGAACGGTGGAAATGTGATATTCAATTTGCAGATTTGTAGGTGCCTCACAGCTAACAAGCATTGGGTGGGGGGGCAAAGGTCGCCCTGATGCCACCGCAGGAATTCTACTCCTCTCAACCGCTGCTGAACAGGTTAAAAACAGAAGAGCTTAGTGCCATGAATGTGCTGCAGTTGTGTGTTTATCTGTGGTTGTGTTGCTTGTGCTCAAAGCTCCTACAAGGAGCTTCCTCTTTGTGTCGACTATCGGTGCATGTAGACAACTGATGGCCCCTCTAGAAAACCTCCTCCTACTGCAGCAGGGTCTGACAGGACTCAGAGGGGCAGTCTGGTTCTGGTTCCCTCCAGCGGGTCCAGCACTACGTCCTGGGTCTCCAGAGAGGAGAAGCTCTGCTCCTGGAGGAGGAGGAGGAGATGCTGCTGCAGGGAAGCTGCATCCCGGTCCGTCCAAGGTGGACTGGGGTCTGCTGGAGGCCCCGCTGGAATCTTCTGGTGAAGCTGCATGATGTCATCTGATTTCACCAGAAGTACATTATTCACGTCGGTCCCACAGAGGCAACGGGACGATACTCACACTGAGAGTTCCTCACAGCAGATTTAAAGAGCGTCTTGACAGGTGACACGCCCGATATCAGCGCCTCTCTCACGGTGGAAATGCGTCCTCCACACCCGTCCTGACCTCGTCCTCTGGGTGCATTTCTCCACTCACAGATTTATATCCCAAACAGAGACAGAGACGTGTTTGGGGATCAGTCCAACTGTCAGCGGCAGGCTTAGCGCTGGCATCGGAGCACATCACAAGACCCTATTCATCGCCACTTAGCAGAACAGCTGCCTCAGTTTGCCAGTAACTGTGTGCGTGTGTGTGTGTGTGTGTGCGCACTCCCTAAAAAGCCTGTACACAAGCACACACTTGCACGTACTCACTGTGAACGGATCTTGAAGAGATAATGTCAAACGGGTCACCTTGCACAGAAGTTTAACCCGAGTTCATCACCAACCTTTCCTCACTCCGCCGCCGCCACCGCCCAAAGACACACACACGCGCGCACACAAACACATCTACGCAGCCAAGGAGCCGCCCACGCAGGCCCAGCGGGTCAAGCTTGGGGATAAACAGGGGGATTTGCAGAGGGCCACACAGGCTTGTCTCCATCGCGAGCAGCCATCTTAAGACGCCAAAAAAATAAATAACCGAGAAGGAGATAATGTAAAGAGAAAACACGTTGCTCTGCATTGTCCCATCGCGCCTCACGCTGCACCTGTCCGACCAGAAGTCATGCACACGGGACACGTGATGTCAAAACAAGGTGAGAGCAGGGTGAAGGCGGTTGAGGAACCGAGGGGGGAAGGAAGTGAAGCCGCGAAGGACGAGTTGGTAGAACTGACTTCGAGACGTCCGACCGGCTCCGACGAGACGCCAGGAGCTCAGGACAACGACGCGAGACGGAGGATGGCAACAAGTAGCACAGCAGCCTCAGTCACACTACATGTGTGTGTGTGTGTGTGTGTGTACACTATGGGCTACCAACTGGAACCAAAGCATGGACATAGTCGTTGACCTGGACAGCCGGTAGCAGGTTTGAGACACAACGTAGTTCCTTCACTAGAAGCACAAACACAAGACACACACAGAGAGCAGCAGGTCGGTCTCTCCAACTCAACGTGATGCGTTTCCTTCTTTAGGCCAGAAGACGCAAACACACGTACACGTGTGTGGATCTCAGATCATCACCATGTTCTGGCCTGTTATAGTCGCATCAGGACTCCTCACTAATGGAAGTCTGCGCCTGCAGGGGAGAACTGGGGGCGTTTCAGGGATAAAAACCTGCATCTTCCAATCGGAAGACGACCCGCTTATGGTTTGATCCACAGTTTGGAACATCAACATCTGAAAACACACACACACACACACACACACACACACACACACACACACACACACACACAGTCGGGCTACGTGTGAAGGCCACACAAGTACTGCGGATGCGTCCCGGGTGACACTCTGTGTTTTGATGTTCATTTCGGGGTCAAACGTCACGCTGCATGAGGCAAAACAAAACCTGTTAGGCTGCTTCAGAGCCTGCAGGGGTGGGTGCAAATGTATCTATATAGTGTGTGTGAGATTATATACCGTATGTGCGCACACACACACACACACACACACACACACACACACACACAGAGCCTGCATGTGTCTATGAGAGAGACGCTGTGTGCGTGACACCGAGTCTGGTGACATCTGCTGCGTTGTTGGCGGCGAGCGGCGCGCAGCGGGCTGCAGGCGCCTCAGACTAAGGAGATGAAAGCCGAGGTCACAACCCGGACCGGTAGGACGAGACACACTCGCTCATACAAAGTCACACGCGCAAACATGTGTGACACACACACACACACAGGAGGGAGCGTACAAGAACACGAGGACACCAGACGTATGAATAACCAGACCAAAGACAAAACGAGGAGAGACTAAATACAAAAGTTGCACACAAACAGGGATGTATGGAAACGGTTACACAAGCACAGAAGAAAAGCCCCACATCGTCAGGGGCAACGGTTTAATCAGTTAATTAACAAACACACACACACACACAGATAGGAGGTACGGTGTGTGTGTGTGTGTGTGTGTATGCTAAAAGAAACAATTACATTTATTAAAAAGTACAACTGCTAAAAGGGCAATACTACTATTGACAGATATTAATATCTGTTATTGATATCATGTACTGTTTCAGGTCGAGTGCTATCTGAGAATAAATGACGATTCAGTTCAATTTATTTTGATGTTTTTATTGGTTCGAACCAATACGTTACACCCAGAACAACTATGGTACTCAATTCCATGGTGGAGTGAAACATCTGGATCCATACAATGTGTCAGAAAATAATAGACAGTAATAAATGAGCCGAGTTCCCACTGCTCAGGTCATTGGTTTGTTTACCAAATGCTAAAAATAGATTACTTCAAAGAAAGCTGATTCTTTCATTTGAGAAGTTGGGTTGTTTTTTTATGATACAAATGCTGGTTTCACACACCAAATAATAACAGTCACACACACACACACCTGCCCAGAGACACACACACCTCATGGTGGTTGTAGCAGTCAGTCAGCAGACCGGCCATGTGACGGGGTGGTGTGGATTAGAGGGCCAATAAGCCTATTAGGGCGACAGGAGGGACCACCCGGCCTCCCCTGCCACCAACACACCAACACACACACACACACACCTTAATTCTGACGAGTAATTCTCTCTATATTGCACGAGTCTTTGACGTTTTTTTTTTTTTTTATTCAGCCTGATAATACCGTCTGTGCTCCAATGAATAATGAAAGAATGAAAAAGGATATAATACATTTTAGCTGCGTAGTGGCAGAAAACAGCAGCATTTAGAGTTGTAATCGTTGTGTGTGTGTGTGTGTGAGAGACGTAGGAAGGGATCCAGACATGGGGGGTAATCACCAGCATCTGTTGCCTCTCCTCCTCAATTAATTAGATTGAATTAATTTGGAGAACATGTGTGAATGCTGCACCCCCCACAGTTCAAAATGAACACGAAGCTCTTCCTTTCTAACGCGATAAATCAGGCCTTTCGAGTTCCCCAAACTATTTAACAAACGGGAGACGAGCAAAAGGTGAAAACTTTTGGAGACACTTGCCTGCACACGAGCGCAAATTAATCCCAATTTGTCGGCCTCGGCGCTGGAGAAACTTTGGGGATTTCATACTTCATACCAGCTTTTGTCACCTTTGCGTGAATAGCCAAGGGCTGAAATAATTGTGTTTTTCTTCCCCGAGGCCCAGTCAGCGCTCACAAGCCACTGGCCTACGTAATGTGTTCCAGGCAGCGGGAGAGGGAGGGGGGGGGGTACACACACTGTGGCTGCGGGTACAATGCAGACTGCGTGTGTGTGTTAAGGTGAGGGAGGCGGGTCGGACGGTTTTTCACTGTGTGCGCGGTGAGATGACGACGTGACCGCGCGTGACTGCACGAGTGTGCGCCAAGTGGGAGGAATGTGGCGTGGAGACGGCCCTGATGGAGTTGGACGTGCTCCACGACATGAGGAGGACATCCCCTCAGGAGGGAGGGAGAGAGGAACTAGGAGGCAAGGGAGCAAAGGAGGAAGTCACAACACGGCAGACAGAAACCTGAGCACCAGTTAGGATTTTAAACCAAAAGCATATATTGTTTTAAGAGGGAAGCAGAAAGTATTTATTCAGCTACACACCTCTGATGAAGACGATCGTGTCAAACGTCGGTAATTTATAAATGCAACTTGGACGGAATGATTGTGAAGGTTGAAAAGTATAAAAAGGAGGTGGTTCAATGTTTATACAAAAGGTGCAGCCGCCTGTTATTGTACATTCAGACACGATAGCTTCTCACTTCATACACAACAGTCCACTGTGTGTGTGTGTGTGTGTTATTTAAATCCTCCCCTCAAAGCTTTGAAGATGAGGGAAGGTCTACCATCTCCAGCTCTGGTTCACACACACAAGCACACGCCCGTCAGCACAATGCCCTCAAATACAGCGGTCCAATCTTTTGACTCAATTTGCACACCTTTTTGATAATGCGCGCCTATTTGAAAAAGGGTGAAAGGCGAGGCCGGCATGCAATTTAGAGATACTAGCGTGGAGCCATTTCCCTCCCTCTCGCCACCTTTTGATTATGCGATTCGCCCCGGCAGACGAACAAACGGAGACGAGAGCAGAGCCAGTGTTTGACACTGCCGATTTCAATGACAAAATACAATCAAACCGGGGGCCAGTAATTCGACTGGGGGTGTGGGGGGGGGGGGGGATTATCCCAGCGCGAGGTTGGGCCCCCAGATTAGGACGAAGCCACAGCGCGAGGGATCTTGAATTTTATCGTCTCCGGGCGCGCTCGGCACAATGGCGTCCCCCCCCCTCTCTCTCCTCCGCCGTCTGATGAGGGGTCAGGAGGACTCGCCCTCCCTCTTCTTCTGTTCCTGCGGTCATTCATTCTTCCCTCCTGACTTTGTATTAGCTCAGGTACCTGAAATGGTGTGGGAGGGGCCATGGATCCAATCACACACGTGGTCAGATGTGTTTAGATACCTTTGTTATGGACACACGCGCTGACATGAGGAGGCGATCCAACGTGTCAATTTGGAATGTTTGAGGTTTCACAGATCCTAGACTGCCCCCTTGTGTTTATATACGTCCATGGAATCAGTGTAATGAGGACCAGTGGTGATTCTGTCGACTGAGAGAATTATTCCCATTTCAAAACTCTGGATGTAAAAGAAGATACGAGCATAGCAGAGAATGGAGACACTGCGTCGCAGCTGCGTTCATTAATATTATATATAGTCTTATTTCTAAATGTATTTCTATTTGAATCATTTCTGTCATAGGAATTGAATGCATTGAGGAACTTTTACATTGTTCATTTTGTACACAGGACACCCTGGAGACGGATCCTCCTCGAACGTTCTCACCAAGGTTTCTTTCTCAGGATTTCTCAGGTTTCTGGGACAGAGGATGTTACGTACAGTGTGTACAGACTGTAAAGCTTCCCGGGGCTCATTTTTAACTTTAAATTGCATTTTCCATCCTATTCTTATTAATTAGTGGGGGATTCCATCCCAATTTAATCTCCTATCGGTTGAAAGACAAATATTGTATTCAGTATTTTTACAATTCTTTCATAAATACCCCAATAACGATCATACCTTTGACCTTATATCCCCACATTAGTCCCTTTTGGGATCATCTCATCATTGCCCCCCCCCGTCTCCATTCCTGCTGTCGGGGGCTGCTGACACTTTGATCTCTGTCATTAGTCAGGTATGCAGAGAGAGACACAGGCAGAGCCACAAACTTGTCTCTCTCTGTCTTTCTTGCTCTCTCTCTCGTCTCCCACGCTCTGGCCGGAGAACACCGGTTGACCTGCTTGTCTTCTTGGCTTTGCATCAAAGAGGAAAAAGGTAGAGACCTTTCTGCCGGCGTTCCTCTGAGCTTGACGCGAACAGGAAGTGACAGCATTCCTGAAGGAAGAGGGCAAAGACACCGGACAATCTGGAGGTCGGCCTCTCAGACCTTTTAAGTTTAAATTCTCTTTGACGCTCGTCTTCCTTTAAAATGCTTCTCAAATTTGAAAAGTATTTTGTGAAAGCTTCCAGCAGTCAACCTTTAGTTGTTGAGCACTTGATGAATGACATTCTCCACATCAAACTATTCTAGCAGTTTGGGAAACAAACATCATGACACTCAGCGTGGTTACATGGATTCCAATAACTGGCTCAGTCGGACTGAAATGGAATGATCCGTTTCACGTAAACACCTTTGTCCGACTACGTGCGGCCCGACTACGGTCCGACTAACACGCCTGGATAACTCCATCCGATCCGGTTGATAGTTCGACTATTGCGGCATGTAGCGGTGAATCGGATGAGGAACTGGACTTTGCGTCTTTGCGGATGCTCGAGATCCCGACGGCGTCTTCTCTCCGTTATCAAATCAGCCAATAGCGCCATTTGCCTTCGCTGTGCTCCTATTAGCATCATGCACAGACAGTAGAGGGACGTAGCTTCACCTCGCTCTCCGCTCGCCATCTTTCTCCTAATGTAATGTAATCTTTCTCGTTACGCACATGTGTGCGTCAATGGTCATCTGGTATCGCCTCACAAATAATGCTGAATCCCCCGTGTGGACGGAGATCTAAAAGGGAAACGGGGCCTTAGTCTGTTTTAAATGGCCCGCCCTAATAAAATGGTAGGAGAAACACTGCACATTTGTAAACACAACCAGAGCGAGTTATGGCAGAAAAAACAGCCTTTTAGTGGAATGAAGGTGCCAGTTTGACCCAATAGGTCGCACCGCACTCTGTTTAGGGGCGGCTGCAGACAGTGTGGATGGCCCCGTGGATCTGGTATCTGCCCCGAACCTGAAATTAGTTGATCAATGGACCCACTGGAGAGATGGTTACAATTGGGCAGTCGGACAAAAAAAACTCCCCCTCCAAGAGTTCATGAGACAGCACATGGCTTCACTGCCGCGTAAAGCGTTGGTCATACGTCTCTGGGTCAAACGGAACAGGTCCATGTGTGAGGAGCCTCGTGTCAGAGACCAGAGGGAGAAAACACAAGCAAACCACTTGAGAGCCTCGTCTCCGCTTCCCTTGCAACTGGTCGCTCTCTTGCTCTCCTCGCCGTGCATAATCCATCCCTCCCACTTGCTGCGTTTGGTGAGTTTCCATCCAATACTGCAGGGGCAACCAATGTCGGTCACTACTCAATGTCACACCTGAAGCTTTCACAGCCTCAGGACGTAAACAACACGGCAATCTCGCATGTAGAAAGGCAGGCTGTTACTAACACACACACACACACACACACACACGTTGTAGCAGAGCCTGACCACAAGGTGGCAGTGCCGGCATGCGTAATGCAACAAGGCTTAACTTGGACATTTACTTTTATGTCAGCTCGCTTGTACGCAAGGCACCCAGCCACAGGGTGCACTTATGTCACATGGGATGGAAGCCAGAAGAGAACTCACGTTTTCAATGACAAACGTCCACTCTTTGTCTTCAAACTCCTCTGCATGGGGGTCCTGCAAGGGCCGTGGAAAGATAAATAATTAATATTACAAATAAACGTTTGTATGAAATCTCTTCTACAATGTGGAAGTTAAACACGCTACACAAAGGAAACAACACAATAATGATATAACACGTAGAGCAGACTGCAACCACAGCATAAACAAACTACAAATCATCACCCAACCCGCCATAAACACTCAATAACTCATGCTTAAAAATTTTTTTTATTGATAAATGTGCTTTATTTTAGTGATAAATGTGCCACAATATTTATGGTGGGAAAAGCGGGGGAGTTTTCTCATCCCCCCCCTCCTGCTCCCACTGAGGTAAGGAGGTAACTTGGTGTTACTAATGAGTCGCGCATGCATGCTGGTTTTAATCGTAACGTTAATGCGCTGCACTGTAATGGAGGCAGTAAAGCAGCAAGCGTCTCCATCCTACAGATGGCCGTCATTTCTGCCGTTATTACCTTTTGCTTCTCCCAGACTAAACTATGAAATCAATACAGCTATGATCGTTGGTTGCATCCTCAGTGCGATAGCGCCACACAAGCAGACACAGGCTCCCACAGCCCTTCTGTCTGACTCGCCGGAGGACAATCCATACTCCTGCAGCCAGGCAGCACACATCAAACAGCTTCCTCATCCTGCCGTTATCTCAACGCCACATGAACTTCTTCTAAAAGTCTACTGACGCGATCAGCATTCTGGGTTTATTCTCGGTGCGTTTTGGTATTTGGTGACAGGATACAACCTTTTTAAATCAAACTACTGCCGTTGTTAACAATACAAAGGGTGCATTAAGCTCTGATAAACTTGGAAAAAGCTTCCCTGAGGGCTGGTGGTCTCTCTGCTTCCTGAACATGGACTCTGTCTGTGGAATGAGTCACACTGAAGGTACATGTTCGTTTCAGCCTCCTAAGTGAAACTAAGGCTGTCTGTTGGCGTAAACCTCCGTGAGGAACAGGCTGCAATACTGCTGAGCTCAGCTGCTTCCACTGCACAGCTCCAGGGAAATAACCAAGCATCTTTAAATCACTGTTTGCTCTGGTCGGCACGCCGCAGAAACAAATACAATGCGTGGTTTCATTGTTACAGATTTATGACAGTTGTAAGTAATATTATCTGTATTGAAAAGGGACACTCAAAATACCGCGTGAGGTGTCCAGAGACCGAAGGTCCCCGTTATGCAGCAGAAGTTGCACCATTCTGACTCTGGCTCCTGGACACTCTCGTGCTACAAACAGCATATTCTTGTTCGACAGTGCTGACGCATTTCTGATTCCATGTTTGTTTGTTCCATTTGATAAAACAGATGTGGGTGAACTGTGCCTTCAGTGGCTTTGCTTTGTGTCCCATCACAGAAACAGCTTTATTACTTCCTGCGGGACGGGAAGTGGACCCAGAGTAGAGAGACAAGGACAGGCCTAGAAAACCACATCAGTGTCAGTGTAAGGAAAATAAGAAGCCCTACACAGTGCAGAAGCAGGTATGCAGATATTTGGGTCTGGTGGTCGGGTTGAGACACCCGGAGAAGTAACAGACACGGAGCCAGCGGCAGATACCGTCTGTACCAGTGTGTCACCTACAGACACTAGTGGACTACTAAACAGACGAAGCCCGTGGATACGCCCGTAGTATTTTTAATGCGAGAAATTATAATCCACATAATATTGTTCGTCTAATATTACACAGACACACAGATACACAGACGCGCTCGCATGGACGCTGATCCAACAGCAGCCTCCTACCTTAAAGAGAGTGACTGTGATCTCTATGTTCTCTGGCACAGGCCACACCACCACTCCTCTGTAGGGGTTTTTGATGCCGGGCTGCCAGCTGTGAGCCTGCAGGACAGATGGACGATAAGGACTATTTTTTGCAACGGAGAAACTTTGGTTTCCTTCAATTTTGCCACAGGATGCCACTTCTCAAAATACAAACCTTGGATGATTTCCGCCGACTCCTGCGCGTCCAAACCACCACCAGTTTGTCCGGTTGCCTGAGAGGAAGGAGACGGGAAACAGCAGAGGAGTAAGTACTTTATTTTAAAAACATTTTCAGACCTAATATATATATATATATTTTTTTTCTATTCAATATTTTGACCTCACTTTTTTGCCATATTATTCCAGACATTTTTATTTAAAACTTTTCTACTTTTTCCAACATAGTCTCGTTTTGGAAATGCATTTTTCAACCCTATATATAGACTTTCTTTTTAACATTTCTTTCTATGAAATATTTTTGTCAAACCATTACAATCAAAGTTTTTTTCTGACTTTTTTCGACCGAACATTTGAACTTTTCTTTTTTGGACTTCTTATTCCATGACATTTTTCTGCTTAATATTTTGGGACTCTTCTTTCGAAACATTTTTTGAACTTATATATTTTGATTTATTTCAAAACATTAAATCAACCTAATACATTTTACTTTTCTTTCTAAGCTTTTTTTAAATCTATCATTTTTTTTACTTGTTTTTCACATCAACATTGATCAGCTCGTCTCTGCAGTTTAAAACCCCAATAAGCCTTCTGCTGTTCATACAAACGCACACTAACAACAACGTGTACACACACCTACACAGCCACTTGTGGTATGAATAAATCATGAGACACAGCTCAACAATGGCTTTGCCTCTGTGGACTGCACGCAAGATAATCACACACACACACGCACGTAAAGTGTGAAACACTGAAGAAAGTTTACCCGGTCCAGGCCAATCGCACTGCACCGACAACCGGCATGAGACACATTACTTCTATTGTGTCTCATGACAGATAATCGGTTTCGTGCTCATCTTTTTTGTAGAACGGTGTCAACGTGACGTTTGTTTGGAGTTTGAACTAATAAAGACGCAGACAGGCCTCTAGCACTAAGGCTGGGCAGCATACCGGTTCAAACTGAATGTTTCCGTACGGTATGAATTTCCCACGTACCGTTCATACCGGTTACGCCATAACAACTGGTGTTGCCCTTTGGCAGGCGGCAGAATTTATTTTTGCACGTCATCAAGGAGCGCCGGCGATTGGAGCTACTTGTCTTTGGCCAATACAAGCTTATGGCATATTGCATGTGTTATTACTAGTTAAGAAGGTAAAAGATGGCGGCATAAACTATTACCAGTAATAAATATGTTTTTACCACAAGATAATGGCTTAGGACATATTTAAAAAGAAAAAGTATGTTTGCAACCAACTTTTCTCAAATTGATTGTGTGAAGAAAAAACAAAAAGGACTTGAACCAGCTCTGACCGACCACACTGGAGACCAGATCCACCCGACTCGGAAGATTCAGATTCTTCAGTCCTTTCAAAAAATAATTCATTCAACGATGGCAAATGCTGGGTGAACGCAGCTCGTGGTAGTAGGTGGTGCTTGGAGCGCTACAGTCAATGATTTCATTATGCAACCTATCGAGTACACCACTGGCTTTATGTGTGCACGACAGAGAGAGTGAGAGAGAAAACAGAGGGAGGATGACGGGCAACAATGTCTCGCATAGAGAAGCTATTGTCCAACAACAGAGGCCATATCAGAGCATGCACAATCACCCCATAACTGCCCCCTTTGAACTGTCCTGCCTGCCTGAGAGAACTATTCAAACCCATAGCTTGCAGGTCCACTGACTTCTTTACACTTTAGCGTGGTGACCTTCGTGGGTGACACGGAGAAACCCTCCTAGATTTAGATTTTAAGTAGTCTGCTGCAGTTCTCATCCAGAGAAACCTGCAATTAGTGGACATATGAGTTCAACGTTTTCCTCAAATTCTCTTTAGAATTATCCCAGTTACTGATTTATTTATCTTCATATCATATCTTTTGCATGTAGACATTTTGAATTGCCATTGGTTTGTTTCTTATGTGGCATATTGAATTGCAGCATTACAAATATTATAAAACATAATATATTCCCTAGATTTAATAATAAACTCAGTCAGTGCTACAGCGAGTGCATTCTGGCTGTGCAGTGGAGATCATAACTTAACCAGGACTAAAAAGACGCTTTGAGCTGCACATAAAAGATCAGGTGAAGCAGGGCAGCTGCTGACCGGGGGGCTGCAGAGGTTCAAAAAGGAAGATCTGCTGACCACCACACGGAAATCAGGTAGGAAGACGCGCCGTGCATCCAACTATTCCGTCATAGCTCAGAGGAACAAATGGGGTTTTATTTTCACAAAAGCTTATATCGGATAATATTTACTTAGAAAAGACATAAAGAGAAATTAGTTTGGCATCTTAAATGTGCTCATTCAAGGCTTAGTGCGTATTTGCCTGCATGGTTAGAAGTGGAGGGTGGGACAGGAAATTGCTCTATCTTTCCTGCAGGCAGGAGGAAATAACCACTTCACATTTGATACGACGGCCCTCAGACCACCGGCTCATAGTGGGAGCGCTTTAGTTTTGTCAAATCCGCAGTAAAATGGTTTAATTTCATTGTGGGAAGCTAAAGTCATGATCGCACTGAATATTACTAATATTACTATTACTGCGCAGCCGTTGTGGATGGTATAAAGAAGAATGTGAGGGAAGACATGCCAGTATTTGTCCTACTCTTGTAGGTGTATTAGAGTAGACCAGAGCCGGATCCAGAAGCCGTCCCATTTGGACCAAAAGCTATAAAAAAAAGACGGTTGTAATTAAAGACGACGGTGCACTTTGGTCGTCTTTAGGGTAGTGGCTTAAAGCACCGAGCAATTAGAGTTAAACCATCCCACGTGGTGCCACTCGACCAATCGGGAAAAGACGAAGGAGACGGAGAAAGTGAGAGAAACGAAGAACAAATGGCGCTCTGCAAAAAGAGAAAAGTGGCCTTCGAAAGAAGAGCATTTAATCCTCAATGGACGGACTGGTTTCTGTTCATACTTCCCACTGCAGCACTAAACCAGTGTCTCATGTCCTCAGAACCCGTTGAAACGCCGTCATGAGGCTCAACGTGAGGACGAGAACCTGATGCATCAAGACCAGATTTAACATCATGGCAGGAAAAACTAGAAAAAAGGGAGAGAGTGGATGTATATATTCTATATATTGTCAAAATGTGTAGATTTATTATTTATAATTAGCTGAGGGTGTAAAGTCCAAATGTGAAGCAGAAAAGGTGAAATTCGAGCTTATCTTCCGGTCATTTCTTCTTCTTTTTTTAATTGAAGCACTTTCTTTTTTAAATGCTACTTTTATTTAGTTAATTGAGAGAACATTATTTATATTTGCACTCACACATATATGTTCAGTTCTGTACAACCCAAATTGTAATGTAATATTGTCAAAAGAGTTTCAGAAATCGTACTGAATTAATCTGATTTGTTAGTCGTGCATTGAATCCAGAGCATGAAGCTTTAACACGTCGCGCCTCTAAACACCACGTGTTCTGTCACGCATTCACAAAACAGGGAGCTTCCCGTTTCCAACGACGACAATGGCTGGTTAGAATGCTCGGATCAAACAGGAGGACCCAACCCATCACGTGGTGAAAACTGCTGTCCTGTGGGGCAGGGGGGGGGGGGGGGGGGCACAGTGGAGAACTAAGCGGCCAAAAACAGCTTCTTACAGCAGCAATCGCTATAGAGGCAATGTTTGCATTTACTTATTTATTTTATATACTAGTTTTTGCAGCCTTCACATTATTGTCTTGTTGTCTGGGTTGATTGCCATATGTTTTGAGAAAGATGCCTCGTCTACCTCTGGGTCGGGTACAAATAAGAGTCTGACTCGGCAAAGACAGCTGCAGAGGGTGGTTGAAAGTGGGAAGTGAGAAAGGAAACAGAGGGAGGACTGCAGCTCCAGTCACACTGTGGCCTTCACTATGAAGACAGATGGAGCCGTCCAACGCAATCTGTGTGACTGTCACCCGCCCGCACCGCCGGGGCAATTAATACGGGTTCCTTTCCACTATGACGATGACTTGTGAACCATCTCATTGCGTGTTCTGTTTTAGTGGTTTTCCCTCCCAAAGCAAAAACTCTTAATTAGTTAAAATGTCTTCTTTTTCACAAATTTGTATCGGTCAGCTTCCAGATTTATATCCAATAAAGAGCCATTACCAAGTTCCAATCAATCAATAGTTTTTAAAAAAAATATTATTCAATATGTTATGACTTCACTTATTTCAGCCTTTGGTTGGATTTTGTTAAAACAAGGACTGTTCTTAGAATAAAGCGGAAATGGATTATGCTGTTTGAGAAGTTTCATTTCGCGTTTCAGTCAAAGGAAAGCGTTGGAAGCGAGTCACTGGGTTCATCTCCACCCGGACAGTCCCTTGACCTCCAGCTAAAGAACCGTCAGTCAGTGGTTATGTGGCAACCAGCGGCCGGGTCGACGACACCGAGTTAATGTGCCAGACCAAAGAGTGAGGAGTGACCATTTGGACCAGCCAGATGTGTTTAAGGTGGATCTGTAAAATGAAACTTCCTGAATTAATATATATATAAAAATATCAAGACTGTGCAAAGATTGTGTGACCATCTGTATTATGTTGTCATACTCACTCTAATCTCCCCCATACCCATCTTTAAAGTATTTCATTTTCTGTCAATTATATTACGTTTCCCGGTATCCAAACAAACGGCGACTTCTCGGGATTCAAAAGGGAAGCCAGTCTGGCACCGAGCAAAACCTTCATAAGATCAACCTGACCATTAATGAGATTATGCAAATATGACCTTCCTCTCTACTGGCTAATTTGAAGAGTTCAATGCTCAGTTGGACTCGGCTGTATCAGATCACTTGCTCTGGATGGAAGACGTTAGAAGGTACTTTAGAGAAAGGAGTCTGCTGAAAGGGCCGGTTGCTCTGAGCCGCTTGTAGACGGTACCAGAGAGCGTACACATCGGGACGGGGATGCAGCTTTCTTTAATGCTGTTGCTTCGGTTAACTGGCTCATCTCCAGGACGCTTTCATTCCTTCCTTATCGCTTCGTTTCTACAGAAGTGGTGGGGGAGTAACATCACCCGTATGCGTTTCTGGAAAAAGATCCTGTGAGGATCTGAGAGTAAGTGATTGGAACCAGCTATCCTGGTTTTGTAGTTCACAATGTAGCAGCCACATTAAAAGCATAAACGCTGATCTCCTGGTCGCGTGTTGACTGGGGAACCATGCGGATCAACTATGGCCCGTTACTACTCAGCACAAAGTCTGGAGCAAGACAGGTGAAGGAGTAGAATAATCATTAGTAACTAAATAAATGCGGTTTTAAAGGTAATTTGATAAAAGAGTACTAAAAATAGACCTTTCTTCCACACGACACGACAGCACAGGGAGTCTGAGGAGGAGATCATCACTCAGCTGGATCATGTGTTTGGGAGCATCACCAAAGTAAAGAAGGGAATGAGGGGAAGCTTTCCGTCTTTCTGCGGCTGAATAACATAAAACTCTCCCCTGCCTTAACAACAACAACAACAACAACTCTTCCTGTGAGCGCTCACCAACGGCCTGAAGCGACACAGCGGGAATCCCAGCCACCATGTGCCTGAGACGCCCCGACCGCAGAAAACACGCAGCTTTTAGGCAACGATGTGAACAGTCAGACGAGAACTTCAACGATGTTAATTGTTCACAATTGTTAATTGTTCTTTTGCCCAGCGGAGAAAAGGGTGTTTATAACAGACGATGAGTTTGAGCTGGTCTTTGTTTCCTTCAATGAATCATTGAGACGGGAGCATAATCCGACCCAACGTGTCTGAGGGGTCTGGAGAAGGAAGTGTGACACAGTAACCGAATGAAAGAATTTAGGATGGTTGTGCCAAAAAGGTACATTACCGCAGCGACCGATCGGGGAGTTTCCCTTTGGTCTGCAGGTAATAAAGAAGGGCTTTACTAGCTTGCAGACAACCCCTTTGCTTCACAGAGTAAGACACTAGGGGAGGTGTAAATGCTCATTTTGTCTATAATTGCAGCGCAGAACGAGTTCACTTGGGCGGATTCTGCTGCAGAGTTAAAGTGACATAAATGGGAAGGAGGAAAGAGGTGAGCGGGGGAGTAATAAAAGAAGAGAGGGAGGGGGGGCGATGACAGTGGTACAGAGAAGGAGGCAGAAGAAAATGGAAAGGGAAGCATTGTTTCCTCAGAGGAGAGCAGTGAGCATGGTGGAGCAGAGCAAGCGCATCATCACAGGAGGAAATGAAAAATTGTGAAAACAAAAATGACAACTAGTGTCTCAGCTATGAAAACGTGCTTTTGTTGGTCCCAATGAATGACATCAGCTAAAATGTCCAAATCAGAGACACACGAGGAAACAAAGACAAACCAGGGACTTTACACAATTACACAACAGTGAAACACTTTGAGAAACCAAAGAAGCTGTAAACAATTACACGCGTGCATTACAGGAAGAGTTGGCAGGAAGACGTTTCCCTGGCGACATGATGGACTCTTGGCACAAGGTCGACGTGTTCGACAGCAGGACAACGTCACACACTGACACACACTGGTCAGCAAACACTGTCCAACTGACAAGAATATTTGGCCAATGTATCTCCTCTATTTTGCCAATTTACTGGTTTGCCTTTGATGGGACACGAAATAATTATAACATTTCCCGAATGAAGTAAATGAACACTTTGTGGAGAAGTGTCAATCTGCTTGTCTAGTGAGAGCGAGAGTGTGTGTGTTTAAAGTTTCTAATTCCCTAGGAAATGACTAACCTGTGTGTGTGTGTGTGTGTGTGTGTGTGTGTGTGTGTTCTGCACAGTCCTTGATTGATATGGAGACATCCACCACCCGTGTGTTTCATGCAGTCTCGATTAGCCACGCTTGCCTACAGCCCAATAGAATTACCATGTAATCAATAGCGTCTCTGTGTCCTTTCCAGCGGATTATTCTCGTATCCTCTGCACGCGTGCCGACACGTTTGCCAGCAGCGATGACACTTGTTGGCTTTTGACTTTGTTTTCGTATTATATTTCATCAGACTGGTTGACTGGCAACACATTCTTGCTCAGCAGCCTCGGGGGAATACTAACAGCATTTGTGCTTAAAGTCACACCGAGCTGCCTTGTGCTGTGGGGGTCGCTCCCCCAGCAGGGAAACGCACAGGCTCTTCCACACAACACACAGCTGTATGTATGATACAGACGACGGTCGCCCACCAGTTTATGAATACGAGACGGGTGGCGAGGAATAGTCCAAGTTGGATATTAAACCATTAAAGCAGGCAGACCGTAAACGGCTCCATCACAAAAGTATACATGTATATTTGTTTAAGCCTTAATTACAAAAGTAAAATTAGTATCTGTGAGCCTGGACAGATTTTACATCCTCTTGTTGGTTTATTTGTTAAATGTGAATGTCTGACCGACTGATGGCTCCATTAATGAGCAATATGGGCTACGGTTAGCAAATATCACAGCATGTGCATCTAAATGAAGCGCAAGTCAACAAAAAGTCAACAAAGAATAGATTGTACAACCACAAAAACATGCTGGTGTGGAATATTGGAGAGGAACCAAATTTGGCCAAGAAACAGAATTATGCGACTCGAGGCTCGGTTCCTTTTCAACATGGGGTCCTTAACCTGCTAATTATCTGCGAGTGACGAAATTTGACAGAAAACACTGTTGGATTATTTAGATGCCGCTACACTGTTAATGGAGCTTCACTTCACCGGCAAACACTGAAAGTCATTCATGTTTCAATGGTTGGTCTGAACTGATGGTGGAGTCAGGATTTGGACGTGTAAGAGGGACGTTATCTCCCTCTGATCCAGAGGAGTCAACCACAGCAACTAGACTAAAGAGCAAACGGTGACTTTACAACCACATATATATAGGGGAGAGGACGAGCCCAATGCTGGACGCATGCTCGCTCTCATTACTCCCATTTCAAGGATAAACATCTTAAAAAAGGATCTTAAGCTTAAAGAGAAGGAAAAACAATCAAAAGCTTCTCTGAAGTGCTAACATATCACATCTAACCTTAGAGAGAGACGTTGTGAAAAGAATCTTTAACCCCATATTAACAACTTTGCATTGCACCTCTCTCTACGACGGCCAACTTCTCACTACACCTTCAAATGTGGCTGTTTAACTTCAGACGTGGTTGTTCGTACAAAGGAATGAACCATTTCTGATTGAGGATACCGGGGCTCTGAGAGACCGTTGAACTTCTTACCAACCAATTGTTTGAAGAGATTATTCTATTGAGCCGTGTTATCCGAGCATGCCATATATACTTTCGCTTTCCACGCGACATACGTTCAAATCACCCACCGCTCTATGTTTGGGCACACACACAGCAAGTGTTCTCCTCCTGTGACTCAAGCCAGAAGTTAAATAGCTCTGAGTCGTCAAGAATTACTTGTGAAGGCTTCAGGATTTGAGATTCATTTGAGCTCTGGGGACTGTTTCCAGTCTGCGTGGATGGAAAGTTTCCACTGCAGCAAAAACATACCGTACTGATGAAATGTCCGCCAACACACACTTGGAGCCAGATGTGCGCACACAAACACACACCGTGGAAGCCGAGCAGAGGCCCTCAGGCTGCACTTACAGCACTACCTCGGGCGTGGAGGTATACACCACTTCTACTATCTCTTTATCACAAACAACTGGACATAAGAGCTAAATTACGAAACATACATATTTCTTCCTTAAAATAACAAAAGACTTCTACTCCGATTGCCAAACAAAGCATATCAGCGACAGTGCGCGTCGCCCACCCACCCCTTGCTCTGGGAAGAGATGTACATTTTTCTCATTCCATTCTCAAACACGTTAACATCTGTCCCAGGTCTCAGCTCTGTGGGGCTGCCTTGGTCACGCCTACGGCGGGCCGCTTCTCGATCCACGCCCGCGGGCTTCATCTTACAAGTCTCTGCTCTTCACTCATTACGGGACACATACCTGCAGGCTGCAGTGTGGCATGCACCGCTCTATAGCATGCCGTTAACTGTTTACAACACAATTGGCTTGGAGTCTGTGGAACAAGAAGCTGAACAAACTGTTTGGATCAAACCAGTGGGATTGTTTCAAACACGGTTTCCAACTTATTGTGTTAATGTCAATAAAATCGGTCGTCGTGGCACAGGGGGTGGAGCGGGAGCACTGGGAACCGCAGGGTTGGTGGTTCGAGTCCCAGGCTGCCCCATGTCTCAAGACGAAGTGTCCCTGAGCAAGACACCTAACCCCTAATTGCTCCCCAACAACGCCATGGGTTTACAGTGTAAGTCGCTTTGGATAAAAGCGTCAGCTAAATGACCTGTAATGTAAAATAAATCTTATTACGACCTGGATATTTTATTATATCCAATGTTTCCCATGAAATATTTCCTACAGTCTAATTAGTCCAGTCAAAGCTTTGCAAAGAGACAAAGATATTTTCTCTTTTTCAAAAGGGTGAGGTCCGCAGTCTGCCCAGGGGATTTAACAAGGTTCTTCATATAAATAAGTAACCTTTTAATTAAGCTGTCAAAGTGATTCATTAATTATAAATGCATACCTTCACACCATGCAACTTCTACAAAATCCTGTGGGAAACAGACATTTTGACTCTTGACTTAGTTTCTTGTTTTTCATTATACACCAAAATACTAAATCGCAACAAACGGACAGACATTAATATAAAGTAATCAGACATTAGTGACTTTACAGTCAGCAGGTCATATTTCCGATAGACACACTATGAATGACAACAAATGATCCGTTTGAGGATAAAGTAGCCAAAAGATTTGTAGTCGTCTCATTGCTTTTCTACTTCCAACGGGATCAGAAGTCGGGATTCCCGAGAGCATCCCTGCAGCTGGTGAGCGTTTAGCGGTTTCCTCAAGGACACGCACGGAGAGCGGGGCAGCTTGAACCAAGCCCCTTTCGGGTCGACGGAAGGGAAATCTTTCTCCCTGAAACCCTCTTTTTGCGACTCAAACCAAACCAATTCTACATCTCAGCGCAAGAGAGAAAAAAAACAGAGCACTTTTACAAGGAGGCCTGGCCCCTCCCAGCATGCAGACAAGCCTGCACACCAAGGAGACTGAATATGTGTGTGTGTGTATTATGGCCATCAGCAAAGAGCTCGGCATTCCACGCCTTCTTAATTGACACCACTGTGACCCCCCCACCCCCCCCAAAAAAAAACACAACTCACCATTTCTTGGTGCATTCCACCATCAGTTCCTGATAGGAAGCCACAAACTGGAATTTGGAGGCATGCTTCCCCACACGTTGCAGTCTCTTCCACACCGAGGCCATGTTTCTTCGGGAACGGGTAGCGTCCGTGTACCTATCCCGTCCTGCACTTCCCTCTTCGGGCTTCCTTTGCACGAATCCACGCTACTGTTTATAGGAATCTCCGCATATCCGACCGCCGCGGACACATAATTAATGTTTCACCGGAAGCACATCGGATGAAGACAGATTAGGCTGCACATCCAGTCGCGGCAGCTGGTCTTTAAAAACGGCCAGATGCGTGCATGGTGGTGTGAAGGAATTCACTCCATATTTCTGACACGTTGAGTAATCGACTTGATGTTAAGATAATATTTCCATTTTCTGGTCCTCCTGCAAAATACAGACAAAAGTCAGTGGAGCAGCAGCAGTAACTGTAACTGTCGCGGCATTCCGGAGTAACGTTGCTGATTCCCCGAACGTCTCTGACGGTCTACGGCGAAACGATGCTTCGTGTAGTTTACAGCTTTCATTGCCAACCGTCGGTTTAAGCAGCATAGATATAAAAACAAGCCAGTTTATCTGCGCCGGCACTTTGTTCGTGTGTAAGAATGTGTGGAGGACTCCAGCGACACCCCTTCTCCTGCCAGCACGGCGTGCCGGGGCGGCGGCTATTTACTGGCTCGGAAAGCTACCCTGGGATGTTTGAAAATTCAAAAGAAATATGAATGTGCGCATTCAAACATTGTCAGCGAAGCTGTGACGTTACGTTGAGACGGGTCACACGAACCACCCGGTCTACAGAAGTGGCACCGAGAAACACCGGCTGAAACTAACACTCGCATGAATATTTTGTAAAACGTTGAGTAATCGGTGGCACGTCTCTGGATCCGGGGAATAGACCGCGCCGCTGCTCTCCGCTAACCAGAGCGATTCAGCTGCTAGGCTAACGGGTTTAACGTGCAAAACTGCGCCCGTGTGGCACTCACCTCGCTGTGACATCCAGAGCATTATCCGGAAAGTGACCGGCGTAAAGAGGTGGCGAATCTGCCCACAACAGACCAGCCGCCGAGCAGAGTACAGCCCGCTCCCAGCGCTAATTATCACCCTCTTCGTGGCGGTACCCGACACCATCCATACGAGCTAGCTAGCTAGCTAGCTCGCCTGCTAGCGGACAACGGCTAGCCGTCACAACACCGCGCGAGCGGAAACCGCTGCTCGCCCGTTGACACATTTGCCGCGCAGGTACAGCGCGCCGGGGGGCTCAGGACTGAGGCATAACCCGGTACGGATCCGGGCTTGTCGCGCACCTCCCGTTCCTTACAAACCAAAAAAAAGTTAACAAAAAGACAACATTAGGCAGGAATCCCCACAGCAAAGTAACGCTACTCCCAGCTGCTAACCGATAGTTTGGTCGCTATGTTCCATTGCGGAGAATGAAGTTAGCCAGCGGTGGAAGTAACTTCCGTTTAGGGTATTCAGAATAAAGTTACTGAATCGGTTTGCTTAATTGCAACGAGTTATATATATGACACATGCGTGTCACTTTAAAATCAATATGAAGTGAATAAAATACAGTTGTGTTTTATCTCATCTGGGACGATACATTCTAAAAAAAAAAGCATTAGCCATCACTCCTCTACGATGTTTTGTTTTGAAAAATAACCCATAGACTTCCGGTTTTGTTCTTTTGTATATGTCTAACTTGCCGCTGTTCCGCCTCTCCATCATTTCGCCTGCCGCCTGGATGACTGGCGTCTGAAGAAACGCCCCCTGGGCCTCGGCCATTGGATCCTTGTGCGGTTTACAGATTGTTTACTGATTGATGAGCATTTCTGGCCCGTTGGTATCACACACCGGTCAAATCCTTTAAAATCTGCAATACTTGCACTGCATATTTATATTGGTCTACTACCACCTTCATATTCATATTGTACATATTAGTAAATATCTATGCTTATTTTTTGTGTTCTATTTTGTTGTCCTTAATGTCTTTTTTCACATTTTTTTAAATATTTCTGTTCATTTGTATATATATGCATGACTGAGGAGCAACGTGTAACCAGAGACAAATTCCATGTATGTGCAAACATACATGGAAAGCCGATTCTGATTATATAATCGCTGACTGTGAGTGGACATAATAATGCTCACTGGTTCTGTTTTTCTTCTTTTCTTGGACTGATTGCTGCTTTCATAAAGACTTAGATCAAATTGAACTGCTTGAAGCCAAATAAAAATAATAGATAACAATAAATATCTGATATTTATCATTATATATTGTCACAAACTATGAAAACTAGCATTTAGTTGATATGGGACAGTAAAGCTCGGCCCCTGAGCTTCATCCATCGAGGATGTGAGGTCCACTTCCTGGCCCTGTCACATTAATAAGTGAGCGTCAACTTTGTACTCCTGCATGCCGAGGGGGTCTTCTTCAAATGTTAGGAGGAAATAAAACAGCCCCCATCCATTAGAAATCAATTCCCCCTCCTCTACACACACACATCCTTCCCCCACGGCTGTAACCACAGCTTTTAAATGCACTGGGAGGAGCACAGAAGGAAAGACAATATCAGGCAGCTTAATCTAATCTAGAAGCAAAAAGAGAGATATTGATGTAATAACAGGAAATTTATATTATATCCTTTTACATGTTGCTCGGGGTTGTAAGCTGCAGGAGAGACACAGGGTTCTTTTGGTTTATTTGAAGATGGAGAGAGATTTATTACAGAAAAACAATTGTACAGTACCAGCGTTTCCAGTGAGCACTTTTGATAGTTCTAAAAATCATCTCTTTTAGTTAACTTTTTTGTTCATTTTCAATAAAAACAAGCAACATTTGGAGCTTAAAAAGGGTTTCATTTCAGTCTTATTTGGCATAAAAATGTCTTGATTTTCTTCTTTTTTCCCACTCTGATTCAAAATTAAAATTCTATTTTGACGTTATGTTGCTTTCCATGAAACAATCATAATTTCAAAGTTACATTTTTTCACCAAAAACAAATATTTCTGATCAAAACACACAAGCTCAGAATCTGCAGCCCCCAAACAGTTTTGCAGACATTGATAAAGTACAGATCAAGTGCTTTTGGGGTCAAACTGTCACAACTCAAAGGCAGTAGTTCAGCTTTCATTCAGATTCCCCTAAAACATGAAATGATCATTCGCTGTTTCCAAATGATGATTATTCTCGTTCCACGTTTACATTGCTTTGATGGCTTAATTATCCGAGGAAGATATTCTTGACGTCACTAAAAGCTGTAAGTCGCTGTGATAACTATAATGCTGCGACAGCAGGGGGACTCGTTGCAAAGAGATTCCTGAGACGGTGCAACCCCGGTTTTCACTGGTTTCTCACTTGTAAATGCGTGTGGGAGGCGTGAAGTGGTGTAACGAGGCCGCGCTCTGCTGCCGTGTGCAGATTGAAGCTTCGCACAGGCTGAATCATTACATCACATCACATCACATGTCATTTAGACGACGCTTTTATCCAAAGCGACTTACAATAAGAATATTTCCACCATAATGACACAAACTCAGAAGAACAAGAAACAATAAAGTTCCTCAAATAAGCCAATTTACAACTTGCTATAGATGAGTGACGAAGTACAATGTAAGTGCTCCAGTTAGTGTTTTAGTGGAGGTCTGAAGAGGTGTGTCATTAGTCTGACAACGTGAAGGCTCTCTGTGGTCCTGATGTCTTCAGAGAGCTGAATCCATCACTGCCGGCTTTGTATTGATTGTGCTTGAACTTGTGATTCATCTCAGAGAAGTTTCACAGCCAGTGCAGGATGAGACGGCCCTCCAGGGGTCTGGGCTCTGTGGTGTCAGACCACTTGAAGAGACCCGTTAACAAAGCCGAGTCCTTCAGATACGAGGCCGAGTGGGCCTGAAGCACTTGGGTGCAGCGCAGGGAGCCGACAGTTTGGTGGGAACAGCAGAGGAACCAGAGCTGGAGCCTTTTAACCGTCCACTTGTTGTGCCAGTTAGTGACTTCTTCAGACTGTCGAACAGAGCTCAGCCTGTAGCCCCGATAAAGAGTCCATAGAGACAAAGATCAAACCAGCTTGCTGTCCCACGGAGAGACCAAACCTGAGAGAGGAGTCCATCCTGTCGTATCTCTGTAGCCAATCGTCGTCCTCTGTGCCTTTGAGCTCCTTCGATGATCAAAAGCCGCAGAATGGAAGTCCCGCCCCTTCTGGTGACCCGTTACATGTATGTCCTCAGTACTGTGAATAACACACGTGACGTTCTGTTCTGATCCAGAATGTTCTCAAGTCAGTTCTTCCAGTTCACCAGGTGAGAAAACGTCTGTCAGTGGAATCAAGCCGTCTACATTTATTGTTTGAGACCCGCCCCTGTAGTTTGACTTTGACATCTACAGGATGAACTGGCTCCACCTTTTGCCCTCAGTATTATCCAATATTAATAATAAGAATGCATAACCAAACATATGCTGAGCAGCGGCACTTTGGGTTCGGTGCCAATTAGCTAATTTGAAGTAAACTTTCTATACCTGCTTATAAATACACGTGTTATACTGAAGAGAATAGAGACCATAAACTAATACGTAATAGATCAAGAGAGGAGTAGCGTCATTTCCTCATCGACTTCTATGGGACCGGAGGAGTCGCCCCCTGCTGGTCACTACACAGGATGCAGCGGTAACACGTGGAGCTTTTCCTTCACTGGGCTGAACGGGTTCCTGCGTGTCACGTCAGGTCGACTCGCCTTAAAGCGGAACATGACAGAGCACTCGACACTGTGACAGCCTGTGAGTCCGCTGTATTAATGTGAGCACCCTCTTACAAATTCAAATTGAGATTCAAACCCTTCGCTCTGACTCAGAGGGGTCAGCAGAGGTCGAGTGCAGCTGGAGGTCAAACTGAGTCTTTGCTAAAGTGAGCGACACACATGTGGATGACTCCCTTTTCTCCCGTTGAACCGAGCTGAATGTTGAGACTCCAAAGTGAGAGTGGCTTTTCCTCCCAGCTCTCCGTCTGCTCCTCGTCAGCTGCTGCGCTTACGTTCCGGGCGGCAGGAGGCCGCCGCTGAGCGACATCTTTCTCCTGAAGGGGGAAACAAATCGAGTTTGAGCTGCAAACTACGAGACAAATCCAAGACACAAAGATGTGAGGCGACATCTTCTGTTCCTCGGCTTCTTATTCCCGTTCCTCTTGTGAATGTCGCCTCTCACTGACACTTTCCACCTAAACATGATGGCGTTAGAACGGTTTCCGTACACGTTTACATGTCAATGCTCTATGAAGTCTGCACTTTGGTTTGAGAGGGTTAAACAAGTGTTTAAAGATCTTGATTCATCTGCCAGTCAGAAGATCAAAACTGGATCTTGATCTTCTGCGTCTACATGTGAACATTGTTGTGTGACGATGAAGTGATGACTCAGCAGTGACTCTGACGATTGCTAATTAACAAACTTCTCTGAAACACTCCGTTATGCACGGTCGGCAAAAAGTCGGACAAGTTTCTCCTCCCTCTCTCCCTTCAGGGGTAATTCATTTGTTCTGGAGTTTATTATCAAGCGATGTTTCCCCTCTTTGTCTGTCCAAACATATTGAGTTAAGAGGGTGGAGACTGAGCAGTGTTCGCACAACGAAAAGAAGAGGACCTTTAGAAAGGAGAAAGAAGGAGGGGACGAAAGGACTGGTGAGCCCAACCAGCTTTTTAGTGAGGAAATGAGAAGCTAAATGAAAAGCATAAACAACGGGAGAGTGTGGAGTCATGACACTCGACCCAGGAAAACGATATCCAGCCCTTAAACCGCCTCCGACGGGGTCTGAAGGGAAAGCAGAAGGAGAATGGAGGATGAAGAGTTGATCTCCATGTGCTGCAGATCATTGGGTCCAGGTGCAATAACATGGACTGATCCAGGATCAGAGGTCTCCTCCTCCTCCTCCTCCTCCAGCAGCTGGATCACGAGTCCACATGTTGCTTCCTCGGCCCGTGAACCAGCTCTTCTCTTACAGCAGCAGAGCGGAACTTTAAAACCTCCGTCGTTGTTGTTGTTGACGCGAGCAGAGATCATCTGCTCCGCGTTGCTGCTCTCTGGAGGAGGACGCTTCCCTCCGCTGCGGGTCGGAGGTCAAAGGTCGGATTTTGGGCTTGTTTTGAAACGTTTCGGCCGCAGAAATTCGAACTTGCACATGAGGAATTAAAGAGTGGCTCAAATGTGATAAGAGGATAACTGGGGAAACCGAACTGCGGGTCAATTCAAACCAGACGCTGGCTGAGGGTCACATCTGGATTCATCAGAACAAAGGAGACAGATGTTATGAGTGAACAGAGATTGTGATGTTTATGGCGAATAAGTTCTACGTTGAGACGAACGGCGTTAAGGCGGCACGACGCGGGCCGCCGCTTCACCAACCCGCCCTCGTGTTCCTGAGAGCGGCGGGCGGCGCACTTTAAGTTCAGCAAACACAGAGGCCTTCTGGGTAACTCAACCACAGTGGTTCCGTTTAGTAACAGGCGGTGAGTTGATTTAAAACTGTTGAAGCTACATTTAGACAAAGTGGCCTCGGTGTCGGCGTGTGAATGATTGACGGCCTTCACTCATCGAGTAAACGTGGATTATTTTACGTTTCGTCGTGACGACATTCACGCAGAGTCAATGTTACTGAAAAAGGCATTTTCTGTGGATCAGGGTGGAATTTTGTTTTATAAACTCTCGTGTTAATGACATTTATATACAACTGGTAGATAACGAGACTCAAAAGGACTACAGAGAGACAAAAAGCCTCGGTACCAAACAGACCGTCCTGGAGAGACGATTTAAAATGGACAGAGGAGATTTGGATCAGAGGAGTGAGTCACGTCCTCCTCGCTCACTGTTTCCTCCGCCAGAACAAACCGAGAAAGACGCTATTTCCACCATCTTTGGTTTGAGACACTGTTAGAAGACGTCTCTCAAGCGCATTTAAGCAAATGTCAAACCTTAAAGCAAACCTTAAATCTGCAAGAATATTAAGGCATCGAGCATGAAAGCGTCCACACTTCTTCATCTAAAGAGGACGAGCAGGGCGGCACGTGTGAGAGCGAAATAGTTCAAACCTTTCTATTGTTTTAAAGTAAAAAGCCATGAGAAGTTTGTTTCCTGCAATGACCACTATAAAAAGAGAATATTCATTTTGTAAATATTAATTTATTTACATTTACTTCATTTAAGAAACAGAAGAGAGAAAGCTCAACTCAAATGGCTCCTTGACTCAATGACATGAAGAATATTTAATATGTATTAAAATATATTTTAAAAGTATATTGGAAGAAACGTCTTTAATTTAATATTCCATTTTCTTTGTTCATATTGTGCATTTTTACTGTTATTCTTGACGTGACAAATGAAACAAATACACATTTGTGCTTTTAAATGTGGCTTTTAATGTTCTTACCATCAGTCTCCGGTGAAGTTCGCTGCTCGTGACGTATTTCTCATTTACGTGTGTTTCTCACTAGTTTTCTCGTTTTAAATTCTCATATAAATAATTATGTATAATTTAATAAGCTAAGCTGGTGAACAGCATGGTCTTGGTAGAGGTGTCTGGTTGAAGCCGTGCCGACGTGACCCTGAGCAAGGCACCGATCTTCCCACGCTGCCCTGACAGCCTCCCTTTCAAAATAAGAGTCCCCTGGGGTCGAAAAGTGGATGAAGTCACTCTGCAGCTTCTTTATGTCAGAGATTTATGAAACTTTGTGGGGGGGGGGGGGCAGAGTTTATGCCACTACCCCTCACACATCAGGACAGAATAGTCTCTGGTTTTACTTCGACTCGACCAACGGGTTCAATGGAGAACAAAAGTGTGTCTCTCACTTTTATTCTGAAGACTTGATACAAATAAAGTGTCTAAAAAAAAGAAAATAATCCTGAATAATGTAAAAGCTGTAATAAAATGTTTTATGGGAAGGAGGCTTTGAATGCTGTGTTTAGTTTTGGGGGGGGAAGTTTTTTAAATGTTTTTTAAGAATTACATCAATAATTACGAATTTTACATTTGACAAAAACATTAAACAAGTCAACTAAAAGGTTTACTTCACATAATTTATTTATTTTCATTCCAATAAAAATGCATAGAACAGGATACATACAAAATACAGCAAAATATAACTTATCAAGTCTTAAAAGCGCACTAAGACGACATCAGGCACACGTTTGGGAATCGACTGAATAGTGCAGGTGAGACTTATAACATTTCTACATAACCTAAAGTGTTCTATAACACTTGTAAATATGAGTTAAAGCCTCGTGAACGTGATGATTTGTTTCCTCCTGTATCATTACGAATACCCGTTTCCTGATCCACCTCTGAAAACATCAGAAAACAAGGCGTGAACAAGGCACGATAACATGGAAGCACGAGAAGCAATAAAGTGAGTGAGTCTGCAAAGGCCAACATGAGGAGAGCGAACCGAAAACGGCAGAAAAAGAAAATGCAGCCACAGCCAATCAGATGCTTATACATGAACAGGTATTTTTAAAAGCATGTAAACATAATTCAAGTGATGCAGCATGAACGAGAGCGAGCGCTCGTTGGTACGAGGAGGAGGATTACGCCTTAGTGTTCGATTCACAGGTAGCCCGAAAAAAACAAAAAAAAGACTTCTTGACCTTGTTGTGATTGTCTAACTTTCTGATTTCTTGTGAAAAATAAAATCTGACATCAAAAATAACCACCAAAACAAAAAGGCATTGTTACTTTACAGTAACAGAACCGGGCGGTTGAGAGTTTAAAGGTAAGGCTAAAGAGCCTCATTCCGACCAGCAGGGGGCGCTCCAACACAGGCAGGCGCACGCACACACACACACACAAACACACACTTTTTCTAAAGGGAACAAACACTGTGTCTCCATCGAGATAACAAGACGACGAAAAAAGCTCAAGGTGCGTCTCACGCGCTGAATGCAGAGTTAATAATACGAGCAGCGATTCTCACAAAGTCAGTAAAAAGGACTAAAAGCCAAACGGCTGTGACACAATACGGACACTTTAAAGCTGAAAGCCGGTGAAGAACAAAGTCCTCGTAACATTTTGGAATGAAGTCAGATGAACATCCAGCAGTAGAACTCCGGTAACGTGAAGTTCGACCGGTTTGATTCACTGACATGAAGGCAGCATCAACACACGCACGCACACACACGCACACACGTGTAGAAATATCTCTGAAAGCACACTTGCGCTTCACAGGACCCTGAAACGCAGTGGGACAGCATTGGGATTTCTCCCGGGGGGAACGGGGCTCAGACCGGCTGAGCTGCAGAGACTCAATCCGCCTTCGCTCCGCCTGGACCGGCCGAAGGGGAGCGGGGTCAAAGGTCGGGCAGGCCGACAGGTTGGGTTTGAGTGAATACTTCAGGGAGTGTGGACGGAACAGCAGCACAGACCGATCCTCCGGCCACACGTCAACCAGGACGTGCTCACCGGGAAGCTCCTCCCACGGCGGCAAAACGCCACATCTGGCAACAGCTGCGCCGTAAAATGACACAGATTCTGTGTGTGAGTAAATTACAAAACAAAATTACAAAAAGAGGACGCTAATACAAAAACAAAAACAATCGGCTGGCAGAGCTTAGCACCGATTGACCGGAGCTCCATTCAGGAAGAAAGTATTGGAAAAGTTACGTTTGGAGAATCAACACATCGTGAATTTCAGACGTTGTTTCTGCGTCTGTAGTTTGACTGGATGTGTGAGAGCTCAACAAGTACGAAGGTTGTTTAGAGAAGAAAAGGCTCCTTTGATTACGGCCGCTGTGTCTGATGTGAGCGAGGCCCTGAAACGTTTCAATCAGCTGACCCGGGGTCTGTTTCACCTGAGCTGAACGCAGAGACTCTCTGGTGGACAAATCCCAGGTCTCTCTAGTCTACAATACAGCATTGTGTGACACACACACACACACACACACACACACACACACACACACACACACACACACACACACACACCATTACGAAGGCCATAAATAGTTGTGGTATAAATATGTGCAAGAGGACACGTAGCGAAGCGGTGGTCGGCTCGTCTGCGGAGGTCTGACATGGAGTCAGAAATACTGTGACGTCCGTCTTCTTAAAGGTACGGCGCGATGGCCTCCGAGCCGTGGCTCCACTTGACCGACACAAAAAGCTGCCGGCTCTCGAGTGACGGCCCCCTGCGGAGCCGTCACTGGCACTTCAGACCGGGGCTGCTAAGCCACGCCCAGATCTGGATCATCTCCTGCGGCGTCCGCGGGTGAACGAGCATCAGGCTCTTGTAGGCGCAGGGGTTGGACCTGTACTTCTCCTCTATGTTGAAGGTCCTGAAGCCCTTGTGCTTCTCGGGGGCCAGCCCCAGCTTCCTGAGACACATCCCCGTGTAGACGTCGTCTATCGGGTAGAGCGCCACGTGGCGCGACACGTTGTGAAGGCGAGCGGCGATGTCCCCAGAGTAAAGGTAGCCGCCCCCGCCCGCGTACGGAGGGTACGGCCCGACGTACATGCTCTCCGGAATGAAGTACTTCACCTTCTTGTCCCGGTGCGGCCCAGCGTTGGTGATGGCGTCGCCCACAAACAGGTCCCTGGCTTTGGGCTCCGAGAGGCCCCCGAGGAAGTCCAGGATGCGGAAGGTGTTGACGAAGACGTCGTCGTCGCCCTTGAAGACGAAGCGCGCTCCGGGGCAGCGGTTCTGGATCCACTCCAGGAACAGGACCTCCTTGACGGTCAGGTTGAAGAAGGAGTCCCGGTAATCCCACTGGATGATGTCTTTGTGGTGGAGGCCCTCGTACTGCAGCATCCCGGACAGATCCGGGTGGTGGTCGCCGGCCATGGTGTTGCCGAGGAGGAAGACGGTGACCACCGTCTTATTGGCTACGACCCCGGCCCGTCCCCAGGACTGGCGGATGGCCTGGCGGCGCTCGAAATGCGGCGCCAGGGACTTGACGGCCAGGAGGAGGAACGGCGGGTCCTTGCAGACCTCGGGCTGGTCCACCATGATCGGGTACGACCGGCAGTGCATGAAGCTCAGGAAGTCCTTGAAGCGGACCGGCAGAGAGTTGTAGTCCTTCACCTGAGTGGTCACCTTGTCGTTAGGCCGGCAGGGGGAGGAGGTCACACCGGTCTCGTTGAGCCAATCGGGCACGTCCGCGGCGCTGTAGTTAGCCGCCAGGACGGGATTGTTGTGGAAGTCCAGAATCTGCTGCTGGCGGTTGCAGTAGGCCGGACTGGGAACCAGCTCGGACCAGAAGGGTTTGGGGGGGATGTGGACCTTGTGACGGCCGTTCTTGTCCTGGCTGCTGTGGCGGGAGATGATGATGAAGATGAAGAAGTTGACCATCATGATCACCGTCACCAGCTTCAGTCTCCGCCGCGCCATGACAGGGTGCTGCAGCCGTCACCACCTGAGCGCGCACACACACACACACACACACACACACACACACACACACACACAATACAAGGCTCAATACACAATGATTATATTAAGAGAAATACCACTTCCTGTAAAGTCAGAACACATCACAGGCAGTGTGTTGAGTCACTGATCAAATTAAATGATTATTTATTACGATTCATAAATATATATATATATATATATATATATATATATATATATATATATATATATATATATATATAAATGATGTCGTGTATATTGAGACGTCTTCTTCGGACGATTCAGAGCACAGACCTTCAGACCCTTCGTCTACAGGGATTATTTGCATAAAAACACACTTCTATTGATGGAAATGTGATTATACACACACACTCCCTGTTACAAGTGTAAAGCCGGGCTCATGCAACAATCCGCTCTTCTCAAAGCAGAGTCACTCTTCACGGAAATGACTGATGGAAAAATCTATTTATTTCAGTTTAATGATCTTGTGCTTTCAGGAAGCACGATCGTCACGGCGCAGCGATGGAAGCGTTTCCTTCCACCACAAAGTCACAAGAAGCCTTTCAAAACGTCGGGAGGGAAAACATCCAATAATATTCACAACTATAATAATAATAATAATAATAAAAATAATAATAATATCTGGAAAATACGAGAGGTTGGGGTTTAAAGAGCACCTCAGACGGTGGCGCTGCCCAGCGGGGATTTAGGGATTTTAATCAGACGGGTAGATCTTCTTGTATTTATTAACTATTGCTGCACTAAAGAAAACGTTACACAGCCGGTCAGAACAATGAGGGTTAAGACAGAAGATTATTATGCAAACTCTGCTGCCCAACAAGCCACAGACTAGTTTAGCAATCATAGAGAATGAACTAACCAAATACAATGAAGCAATAACTCACAATAATCGCTCTTAGGAGGGTTTGCCTGACATCATATGATCAATGTAATTCTATGGATTAAAACTAATCTCCTCATTTAGAGTTTCAACAGTGTTTTCCCTACCTTCGAATGGGGGGGCGGGGGGGGTCAGACAACATGTGAGGGCCAGAGCAAACAATACGGCTTTTCGGCAGGTCTGAGGCCTCAGGTTTCTCTAACAGCAAGCAGGAAGACTTCCAAGTGTGCACTAACGAATATTCTATATTCTATATGCTTGTTAAAAACAACTATTTGAATGTGAAAATTAATATTCGAATGTAAAAAAGAAAAAACGGCGGCGCAGCGGTCCGCTTTGCGGGTGGGCGCGCGCCTCACTACTGACTATTTATTGCATGAATAAAACAGCTTCATGCACTATTATTTTTCATTTCATGCCAAATAAAGTTCCATGTTTACAGCACAGCTCGCTCAGAGCGTTCAATGTCGGTACAACTTCAATTAACAAACTTGGCCTTTAGTTCATTTACTTATTTTTGTGTAGGTAACATGTTGTTCAATATCATCATTATAAAAAAAACCCCACATATGATGAAACAATTAACACATCATCATACTCGAGGATGAAACCGGAGACTACGGGCGGCTCCCCGGGATGCTCCTCTCATCATTGCTTCATCAGGATACAGACGTAAAGCAGATGCAGCAGGACAGGCTGAAGATGCTCCTCGATACCCGTTGTGAATCCGAACGACACTTTGCTAGTTAGAATGGATGAGCGACTCGTCTCTCTGCACTGCGCCCTTCCTGCTGCTCGCTCCTAGCAACCAGCCTGCGCCGCTGCCCCGCTTTGCCGCCTTCCTCCTCCCTATCCTTTGTTTATCCCCCCTTTCCTTGGGCACATCTCCACAGAACGAAGATACATAATCCTGCAGGTGGATCAGTGTCAGATTACAAACAAAAGACAAGCCCAGGCCATTTATCTTCAGACCCCCCCCCCCCCCCCCCCCCCCTCCTGCCCTCCTGCATCCCCAAACAAAGACTTCTGGGAAATGAGTGGGAGGAGACTTCCTGAGGTGTAACTAACCAGCAAAACAAACACACACACGCACGTTACAATGTCTGCAGCCTCGGGTTGTTGGACAGTTGGACAGAGGAGTCGTGACTCAGTGAGGCCACAGACCAGAGCGGGTTAACGGCTGAGTGGCCACTAACTCAAAGGCTTTTTTTCCTCCAATTTTCAAACTCTACGTCACGCTACATGAGATATTTTGGTACCGTTGTGCTGCTGCGGCTCGTAGTCGTCGTCGTCAGGGCAACTTTGCAAAAAACAAACTGGTGCACGAGGATGTTGATGCCGGGTTCACCCTGAAGAAAGACGTGCGAGGCAGAAAGCAGTTTGCCAGGAAGCACGGCATCATGACCGTGCATGTTAAATAGCATAATACTATTAACATGTTTATGATTCGATTGACTAGAGGAAGACAAAGTCCCTCATTTATCTGGCACGCGGTAATAAAGACGGCTCGGCTGGCAGAGTTCCAAGTCAACAGACTAATTGACTTTCCGGGTCGGCCATTAACCATGTGTCAGAGCGGCTCTAGGAACATCAGGAAACAGGACAACAAGCTGACGGCCCGGCGTTTGGCTCGGCTTACTCTGATGCGATTTGGGGTACGGTTACAAATGATAGGGGATACACGTTGTGCTGTTCACAGATCAGATCTCCTGCGGCTGAACGGGTCCATACAGATATCCACCCCCCCGCCGTCCAGCGTCCCCGCTGTCTGAGCGTCTTTCACCATGGAGCCGACTGTTCAACACAACACTCTCCATCACAGGCGGCTTCCTTCCAGACACTAAACCATTCTGCTGTAATGGATTCAATCAGGAACGCAGGTGGATTAGTGCTTTTTAAATGAAGCTCCTCATGCAGGAGTGAAAGCTCCTTTCTGTAAGTCGGTTACAATTCCTCCAACTCATACTGAAAAGTCCTGCTTTGAAAGTTGAAGTTTTTATATTTATGTTTTTTTAAGTTATGGTATCAGCACTCTTCCTCCTGTAAGAGATCTTTGGCCAGTTGGATGGTTGGTGAAACTCTGCTACACTCGGAAACAGAATCAAAATGCAGACTTATTCAGGATGAAGTGAAGTTAAGGCTTACCTTTTTGTTCCAAAACAGACCAGTACCCTCAGCCTCGTGTCCCCCGGTGTGTCCTCTCAGCCGTCTTACCCCCATACAGCTCTGCCCTGTGGGGAACAGCAGCCAACGGGGAAAGAGGATCAGAGAGGGGAACGCCAAAACCTAAAAACACAACAAACAACAGAGAACTTGGCTCAGGGGAAAATTACAAGCAAATGAATAGCAACAAGTTGGGAAACTCCCAGAAACCCTTAAGAAAAAACCCTGAAGAACAGGACGGGCAGGTCAGCGGAGACAAATGTCAATGAGGAGGAGGTGGAACAGTTTATCTCTGAACATTTTGTTCAGCAGGAATATGAAAACCGGCTGAAGTAAAAAGTGAACGGTCACATCTCACGTCTCCATCTCTTCCACAGAGGACGTTTATTTAGGCACTTTAATGATTCTAAATGAATCAGAGGGATATTTACTGATTCACTTTATATGGTAGAACCCAACTTTAAATCTCATTGAAGAGACACATGAAAACAGGAAGTTTAAACGTGCCGACTTAGTCCCAGGTTTTTTGGACTCATTCTAGCACCTCTATCTTCTATAAATGAGTAAACGGTCCCAAAATGTCAGCAATGAATGAATGAATGTCCGGAGAAAGTCGGTTTCTCTGACCCCCCCCCATACCAATCCCAGAAAACGCGGCTTCCCATTTACATGACGCCAAAGAAATAAGATTACTGCAGGAACCAGAGCGGAGGCTGGTTCCTGCAGCGACTGACCGCAGCAACGCGGACAACATGGAAACGGCCCCACGTCCAGAACACGATCCAGAAGGTTCCGCCTCACTCACACGGAGACCAGCAGTCGTTTTCAGAGACGCTCAGCGGTTTACAGACATTTCTCATGAGGACATTCTGCATTCACGTCACCTCATCGGGGGGGCTGAGAGGGTCTCAACCACCGTTCAGTGCTGCTTACAGCGAAGCAGGACGTCCCCCCCCCCCCCCTCACTGCCTGTAGGAGGCGGGTGTCGTTGGCGACGCCTGGTACGCGCCTTGTCTTTACGTTAACGGGCTCACGTGGTGTTTGGCGTCAATGGGGATAAAAGGTGTGTCCACAGTTTGGGGAAATGGAAGCAGAGGGGGGGAGACACAGAGACATACATCGTGTTGACCGCTAACACAAAAACTATGTCAAAGTATCGTAACACCGATGACAGATTCTTTGTATAAATGTACCTAAAATAAAACAAGAAGAACGCAGCAACTGTTGCTGAACTGGAAGTTCTCTCCCCTACTCTGAGACACTGAACAAATTCACCATCACGTCAACAACTCTGCCATTAGAAGACTTTATCAAGCCACACGGGTAGAAGTCTATCGACTTGGGGACCTTGTTGTGTTGTTTAGAAGGCAGGAGTGTGTAAATAAACAAGAAAAACATTAGGTTACCATCTAAAGAGGTCATTTTAAGCACGAACACACACACTGAAGGGGTCAGCAGGTAAGGAGCACAAATCCCCCTGCACCACGCAGCGTCCACGTGCAAACAGTCAGTGAGATATCCACTTAAAGATTAAACAGGCCGGCGCGGCTGCGAGCAGAAGAGTTAATCAGCGACAAAGGGAAAGAAAGTCTTTGTTTGTTTGACTTGCTCAGGAACTTTCCACCTTCAATTCTTGGCTCCGCTTCTGGGTTTTAAAAGGCGACGGGACGTCGCGAGCATCTTCCCAACGTGGCTGTCAAGAGACTCGGTTTTCACCAGACGTTCAGACAAAATAAGAAACGTGTCCTTTTTCAGCCTGGAGCTGGACTGATGAATGAGGCCTGGTTTTAGCTCACTGCAGAAATGAGTAGCAGTTGTTGAGGAGGACACCTTTAACACTATTAAACACTAAAGACGCTGGTCTTCCTCCCGTCAGCACTGCCGGCCCCTGCAGGAGCAGATAAAGAGTGTCCACCTCTGAGGCAACACGGGCTCTCTGGACAAAGTTCAACTCAGCATAAGCGCTTTGACCACGTGGTTTACCAGGACCCGGCTTCGCATTGCAACAGAGTGCGTCAGTCAGCCCGCGTTACGACACCTCACGTAGCACTTCCTCAATCCCTCGGTGGAGCACCGCCCACCACCACGCGCTGTGAGACTTCCTCGCAGCCGCCATCGTGTTGCACCTGTGTACATTACAACAACCAACGAGATATTTCCGAGGGACGGACGCCACGTTGGGGGAATGTGGGCTTCACAGCGCGAGGGGGGGGGGGCGAATCGAGAGCTCCAGAAATAGACAGAGATATGAAGCCCCCCCCCCACCAAAGGGACGGTATTCTAAAAAGGGGGCTACGGGTCTCACTTACAGTTGGTCTCACACGTGAGATTTTAAAACCCCGTATGGTCCTTTCAGTCTTCTTCAGCGAGGCGATAGAATGTTAAACATCGTGAATAATGGGCGGGTCAGGGATGACTGCAGCATATGGATACTGTTCAAGGGACTAAATTAACAAGACAATGTGAGTGGAACAAAGAGATACTTGCAATGATCGTGACGCCCTTTAAATTAGAAAGGCATTTGTAATTATCAGTATCAGTATACACTTGTCACGCTAAAGGTCACCTCTCGTTCCCACACACTCAACGTTAAGCTAAATTTAAAAAGGTGTGTGTGGACGTTATTAAGGCACCACATTAAACATGCAAAGTTGAATCCTGACCCCTCACTGAGACAGCGGGATCATATCTCAGGCTGCAAAAACTACTTCATACTCAGGATTTTCTTAACTGCAGACTGATACACAAGAAACATTGGATTACAATAAATGGCCTTTTGAAGCACGGTTACACCCATGAAGACTCTGAGATCCACAGCGGTTAATCATGAAATAACTTGCGTCAGGACGTGGGATTTAAATGTCACAATGCAGCTGCTCAGAATAATCAGCCACTATGATAAACGTGTTATCGAGCAGCTGCTAACGTTCACAACCAGTAAATATGGAGCAACCTGAAGCCGAAAATATTAAAAAATATTGTCCAACAATAAAAATGATAACGGTCCTCGCCCACAACAATACCAGGACAAAAACGATGCAATGCTCGTCATCAACTTTTTTTTTCTGCTCCCCCCCCCCCCCACACACACACACACACACACACACAAAAAAGGAAAGCATCAACATGCATTTACTAGAGATGTGTCACAAATCACCTTTACAGCTTGCTTTCCGATTGAGACTTTCTCGCCCATGTAACACACAGGGAAACCCCAAAATCTACGTAACTGCACAAAGAGCAGCAGTGAGCGACCAACACTCCGGAATCATCAGGACCTTGACGAAGGCCACAAGGTGACAGTCGGCTGCGTGATGCTACGAGTTTTTTCCCCCGCTTACATTATTTGGTTTTTCGGGAGTATAAGAGTAACTTAAAGAAACAAAGAAAGCTGCAGAGAACTCTTTACTCTGCATTTCTGATATTTTACACCTTTAAGTGGACAGACAAAAAGCCTCTTTGAAGCTTTGGGGGAGGTGGTGGTTGCCTTCAAGAGAGATGGTACAAAGTGCAACTAATGGCTTTAGTTATTACAGGAAGGCAGCGTCATAACCAGAGAAACCGAGGCAGTATCACGGAGTGGGACGTGAAGCTATTAGTTGTCTACATGCCGTCTAGCGGGTGAGGAGGGCCTGCGGGGAACGCTGGAGGAACGCAGCTCGCATGAACCTTGCATTCCCAGCGTTGTTCTCCGCAGGCACCTGCACGAGTCAATGCCGGTTAGCCTCATGGCTAGGCTAACGTTTAGCAGCAGGTAGCTAATCCACAAGCCACACCGTCGCGGACGGATTGGTTAAACGAAAGCCTCGCCACCTCCTCCTCTTCACCCTCCTTCCTGGACAATGAGCCCCTTTCACAACAGGATGCTGAAGTGCACCTCTGGCTCAACTGGAGTGCCTCGCATTGTGTATGAAAAAACTAATGCTTGAAAAATGGCCTGGCTACAACAAAGCTTACACGGTTTACTGGATGGGCAATCTGCTGACAACAGTCTGGGCGGCGTTATCAGCTGTAGCTGCCCAGATGAGCGCAGAGCGAGTCGCTCCCCGTAGGCCTGCTAGCATGCGCTAAAAGCAGCTACGCAGAGCAAACACTCCACTACGTCTCTACACAGCGAAAAGTCTGTTTCCTGCTACATCAATGCTCTGAATGTCCTAGAACTGCACTTTTACCACGATTCCCACAAACTTTTAACCGTTCGAAGTCTGAAGCATAGTGTGCTGTAGCGGACCACCGACATGACAAATACAGCTTCTACAAACAAGCAGGGCCCCAACTACCTACTCTGTGTGCATTACAGACAGTCGGTTTCTATCTTACCTCCTAATGTCTATAAAGAATATAAACCCACTGATGTATTTGCCTGTAACATTGTGGATCGGCCGTGTCCGTGCAGCAGTATATCCTTCGTAAGCTGGTTTTAATGGATCAGAACAGCGGCAGCCGAGCACTTAAAAAAGGCAGCATCGGTGGCTCACCTGCACATTCGAGTTTGGAGTCATTATTAGTGATAAGAAAAAAGAAACAAGGCGGAGCATTGTAAGCCCCTGCCTTCTTCTGAGAGTTCATCCATATCTGGCTGGAGGAGTAAAGATCTGTGGTGTTGCGTAGGCCAACTTTCACTGGGCTTCAGTGGTTGAGAAACAGGGTCACCGAACGGACACGGAGGCCAAACAAGCTTTGTGGAGAGGCCTTATTCAGACAAAGCTCTCTGCACTTACAAATGACAATATTCACCCCACACACCTCGTTTGGACTATATTTTAGAGAAATGCATCCGGTGCACATTTTGAGTCCAGATAGCAGGCTGGATGTACCATTTTCAGCTATGCTGAACAATTTGATCATGTGATCATTAACACATTGGCTGTACAAATGTTGACAACGTGGCAAAAAGGGTCACGGCCACAAAGCGCGGTTAATGACGGGATCCGTGCTTATAGACGGGCCAGGTTGGTTCCAGATATCGCCAAACAGGCCCTTGCACTAAAGACAATCTGCCATGGTTAACCCTCACGCCAAGATCCTGCCCTCCCTGAAGGGAGGCAGGGTGCAGCCGGTATTAAGTCCCGGAAGGGGGGGGGGCGAGGGCTGCTAGATTTAAGATAATAATGGGAAACACTGGATTAGTCATGAAAAAGGAGAACCGAGGGAGTTCTACTTCTGTATTAAGCAACGCGAATCCAAACAGTGCATCGGTCAAGATGAAACCCAACTCGATTCATCTCCAGGAAGAGATGTAGCGCTGTAATTCTGCCTGTTACCCACACATGTTCAAACTGAGTCATAACGTTTTAGAAGCTTTAGAAACATTTCAGGTGAATCTGTCGTGTCTACGCAGGACATTGATAGTTCATGAAACCTAAGCGAAGGAAACCAGTACCAAGAGCACTGCATCAGAGCGTCTCTCTCTGGACCATTGATCTCCATGAAGCAAGCGTTCATTTGCTAGTTAACAACATATCTGCAGAGAGTAGCCGGTTAGCAGGTGGCGGATCATCTTGCTTTTGCTCAGAATCATAAACATACACCCAACGCCTCTTTTCTTTGCGGATTTGTTTGGTGAGCCACCTTGAGGTTGGATGCGATGTGACTCGGGTAAACACTCACTCTGTGGTCCGAGGTGTTGCTAGTTAGATGCAATGCAAACAAATGCTATTTGGGATTGTGGGGGCGGCCGCTCTCAAAAGGACATTGCGTATTTCTGTGTCAACAGGAGTGACAAAAATGTGGTTTATAGTACAGACCTGATGGGATGTCACCATAATTAGCAGCACCGCCGGGTAGATCGAGATCTCCCACTTGGGACGTGCTGAATTGACTGACCTTGAAATGAGGGGAAGGACCAGATATTTCAATCAGCTGCAGCCTGCAAGCCAAAACTTAACACTTCAGATAATAATTCTCTTCCCCTAGCAAAGAACTAAAGCAGCCAATCTGCCGTTAAAGTCAAGCTCATTCATTTAAATGTCGACTGCTTTTGACATTTGTGTTCTTTCTACTTCTTAGAAGAAACTCCACACCCCTATTCATCATTGTTCTCCCCCATATCCCTAGAAACGTTTGTCAGTGGTTGCTGTGGAGTATTTGCAGAAATAGTAATGGTTTATTTTGGTGTCACGCAGGAAGCAGAACGAATACACAACAGCGGGCGGAGAAAACGTCCATTAGGTCAACAGGTGGAGGCACATCCTGCGACGGTCAAAGTGTCCTTGAGAAGGAAACTGGAGCTCGAGCTGTAGGACCAAATATTGAAAAGAAAGCACTCGCAGTGTGGGGAAAATATTGGCTATTTATGCCGTGCTGGCTGTGTGAGACGCCCCAAGAGACTCTGAGGCCGCACCTCGTGTGTTACATCCACACGGCAGTTTCCTGTGCTGTAACGTAAAAAAGAAATCCAAAACCTTGATCGCAACAATAGCAGCTCTCAATGGCACCAGAGAACCACGAAAACCGCGTTACTTCATCTGATGCAACAGACAGACGACCAATTTGTACAACTAGTTGTGAGACAAGCAGATCAACTCATGAACAAAGGAACACATTTGTTGCAACGTCATATGAATCCAGCATAATACATCTCCGGTCATGTGATTAGTGATGCAAAAACTGGGCAAAACAAGCCACTTATTTTGTTCCAGAATGTCGTCTTTCCTTAAAAAAAAAAAAAAATCTATCGAAATAGTTCAATTTGGCCCACCGCTGGGTGGAGGATACTCATCCAAAGTGGACGTTTCTGTCTAAATATAGCAGGACTAAACACTGCTGACACACACAAAGATCTGTGCAGAAAACTCTGGAAAATATTGTTCATGTGATTCATTTTTTTTTAATCTTGAGAGCATTTATGGCAATAGAGCGAGACGGATGGGCAGAGGAAGAGGGGGGGGGAATGAAGGTTAACGCAAATAAAAGAGCCTACTGGCAGACAAAAGCTTCATTGACAAAGTAATCTGCAATCTCTGTCAAATATTGAGTTGAGATGGCCCCGTTTTTCCATCTCAAATATATATTATTTGCTTGTGTTGAAGTCACGGTTTCGTGAACCATGTAAGATTGTATCAGGTCCAGTGCTGAATTCCCATAATGGTATAGAACAAAAAACAAAAAAATATTATATTATTATCATTATCAAATATCATATTATCATAAGAATCACACAATGTTACTATTTTCTACTTTTAGGAATTCTTACAGCAGCAAACTTGGTTTACACTGATAGTTGGCGTCATTGTTGTCTCATGTGCTGGTGATTTATTCATTCATACCACAAACTGAGCTGTGCTTCGTTATAAAATGATTGAACAATGACTGACAAAAGGTCCAAAAGCCCCGCGACTCAAAACTAAAACAGTCGTATTCAATTAATTAAACAACAAATCATGTTTGGCTTTGATCAACGGCTTTAAACGGAAAATCAATAACCACGTTATCGAACTACGACCAACGTCACGGTCACGTGTCGTCTTTTTGTTCCTTTCTGGGTTTTCACTCCAACGTAAGAAGCGTAAGGGAGGTGAGACAGTTGACGCGGGTGAGACAGGTAAGCGAACGTTACGGGCCAGCGAGCGGACCTCCTGGGGGGGGGGGGTGAGACAACGTTAACGAACTTTATGTTCCAACTCATTCTACGCAGTAACTCTTAACATTAAGTGACTTTACGTAATAACTAAGCGAACATGAAGTGACTTTACGCAGCGTTAATAACTAAGCTAACCGAAGGTGACTACGTAGTAAGCTTAGCGTAGCGGGCTAGTCTAACTTATGAGGGCGGGTTGATGTGGCTTCCGATACCAACGTCAGTCTCTCCGGTGAACCGCTCACAGAAAACTCCGTGCGGGTTAAACTCACTTGTTTTCTAAGCGTCCTGCGTCGCCCGAAAAATGGCGGAAGTGTTCAGTAAATCCATGCGACTTCTTCCCGGCTGCTGAACCGAACAAAAAAAGCGGGTCTCGTTTCTCTCCCGCTGGCCGGTGGGAGACTCCCGTGTTCGCACCCCGCCGCCAACGGAACACTCGCGTCTCAAGAGGAGCGTCTTCTTCTTTCAACGGCTCCACCGCGGTGACGTCACGGCGCGTGGGCGGAGTTTCCTCTCTGTCGCTCCTTACAGTGACCCCCTCCCCCCCCCCGCACACACACACACACACACACACACACACGGACAGACAGACGCACACGCGCACACAGACGCACACGTGAACTGTACATGAAGAGCAGCCTCATGTAAAAAATACAAACGCGGTCTAATTCAACCCTTTTCCCCACTAGTCGCTCTGGCCTCACTTTACTTTGTGTTTTTCTCCTGAAACAACAATATCAAAGTCACCCATTGAAAGTGTCCTTTAATGTAAAAGTAGCAATGCAAAACAATGTTAAAACACTCAAAGTTTTAACTCCGGTAAAAGTAGAAGCATCAGGTGGCCCATTTCAGCATAATGTATATTGTATTTGTTTTTATTGCTGTATGATTATTGGTGTATAATACACCACTTTAATGTTGCAGCTGGTAACGGTAAAGCTCATTTGAATTGCTTGTGTACTATCAAACCTATAATAATACATCGTAGTTATTTTGTGGATTATATTCTGAATGATCAACTTGAAGCATCGAATAAATGTTAATCAGTAGAAAGAAAAATGACACCTGTTTGTGAGCCCCAGGGTCCCTTTAGAAAAGCTCTCATTCTACTGCAACAGTCTCACCAACTTTAAAAGATCCTTTTTGCGGTTCAATTTTCCTGAGTAAACGGAACCGAAATCAATTCAGTTTTTTGATAAACATTTTTGAAAACCTGTCTACTTTGCCACAAGTTAGATGAGAACATAAACGATACCGCGTTACGGGGGGACGGACTCAGAATATTTGCCATAACAGCGACCTGGCCCCTCAATATCATCAGCAAACACATACGTCTGCAAATAGACATCAGACACACTGTTTATTTATTTCATCCAGAATTAAAAACCATCCGTCAAAGAAACAAAAGATAGAGTTGTATTGAGAGGGCGGCAGCTGTTGGCTCCTTGTCATCGTTTACCGGTTATGCGAGGAGTTCTGGTTGAGCTTAATTTTGCCTTTAATGTGGTCGTCCAGATCGCATTAATATGCCGACGCACTTTATACCTGTTTTTATACCTTTTATTTTTTTTACCATGCACTTTAACAGCAGAACTAAAAGGGTCCAAACAAGAGACCCCCAGATGGCGGTTTGAGGTGTGTATGTGTGTGAGTGACGGGTGTGGTGTCTCTGCACAGCAGGGGGTCCCGTCCCAAGGCTGTGGTCCTGCCTCTCAATGACCCGAGCAGGCCCAGACAAAAGGGGGTGGAGAGGCTCTACATCCCTTCATGTATAGCAGGCCCACAGCTGGTCCGCCCATGGAGACAATGGCCCCCGAGCCAGTGCTCATAAATAATACTTCACATGCTGCTGGGCGGTGCACACGCACACTCCCCGTGTCTGAGAGGAGGTTACGGTGTCTCTTACTCCAAAACAGGTATGTCCGACTTAAAAAATGTCCCCTAGATCTCTGTGCAAGTAAAGCTAAAATAGACAAAGCAGTGCAAAAAGTGGCAACCAAGGTGCATAAACGTGGCGATTGAAGTGAACTAACTAACCCTAAACCCAACTATTCCACTTGATCCCAGCCTGTCGTAAGGGACCATCTGACGTATTCATTCCATTCCTTGTCAATGCTCAACCTCAACCGGGTATAGATCTTCGGGGCAGGGTTTCTGCAGTCATAGACCGGCCCGGCCTCCTAACCACAAGGACTGTAATTCAACGATTGCTCCCCGTATGGAATCTGGACACACCATGTAACCCAGATGTTTGGGTCTTCTCACATCGCCGTGGACACATGTTGACAGGACTCAGGATTGACATTGTGAAGACGCAGCATTGCCTCGAATAAACCTTTACTCGCTGTCCCAGCTGGAGGCAAATGACGCTGTTTGGAATAAATGCTGCGATACAAAGAAACTTGAGGTGAAAGAAACGCGAGGATCTGCTTTGGTTCTCGGGGTCAAGCTGCAGTTCTTCTGGATATTTCATGAGAGCGACGGTGTGTGTGTGAGACTACATCCTCCTGGTGTGGATGAGCCAAGAGTTGACACAAAGAGTGTGACAAACACACACACACAGCCAGTAAGATGCGTGTTCAGAAACAAGAAGCAGAACAAGCTGTGACACTAAACCGCACGCGTTGTGATATTTTATAGTCCAGTTGAACGGTTGTCACAGTTGCAACACACACAGACACACTCCTTATCAGCTCGTCAAACAACAAACAAATCCACTTCAAAATGCAAACTGTAACGTATATAAAACACAATCTATGCTGAGAACAATGGTAATAAAACATTAAAAAAACACCTGTCCGCAGATAAATGAATGCAATGATTTACGAGCAGCGCCTTCATCCGGCACGACGTACCACCCGATGCTCAGCCCTCGTGAGACCCTTTGTTTGCAAAATAAAACGGTTGTTGTGACAACACGAGACAACAATGTGAGAAATGACAAACCCAAGCAACTTGTTGTATTTGCATCTGCAGATGTCACCCGTATTATTTGTGAAGCAGCGGGGACAACGCCGGCGGGACGTCTTTGATGAGGAAACAGACGTTTTCAGAGAAATGAAACCCATCAAACGGAGCTATGTTAAGTTGCCAACACGTTTCCTGTTAATCGGAGCCCTGACCTCAAATATTTCCCCATGCAAAAAAACACTACGTCTGCTGGTCAAATACAGTTTGTTTTTACATCTTTAAACAATCTGTATGGACTGCAAATAGCTCAATATCAAATAGTTTAATACATTACGTATTTTATGACTAAGAACTTTTGAATATTATTGAAACTGAACTCATTATCATGAATGAATTCTTTCATTTATCTCTTTTCCTAATTGATTTATTGTAGTGGTTTGTTTTTAAGCTATAAAATCACATTACATTTAATGACATATTGGTGTCCTCTTGACTACGCTAGATTCATATCAGCTGCTGTTTTTAGAAAAACTCATTCATATGATTATTTGTCTTCATCTATATCATAACTTCCGCAAGGAAAAGAAAGTGAAGGCGGAGCGTCCACAGAGAATCGAGGTCTTCTGAACAACAACAAGCTGCTTTAATGGACGGGAAATTCCTGAGAACACTTTGTTCTTCTGGGTTAGGAATCTGTACACACACTCACACACACTCTCACACACACACTCACACACACACACACACACACACACACTAATGTGTAAGATGCACAACCTTTCCTCCCCTGTCCTCGTCTACGGATTCCCGTCTGTCCTCGTCTACGGATTTCCGCCTGTCCTCGTCTACGAATTCCCTGCCTGTCCTCGTCTACGGATTCCCGTCTGTCCTCGTCTACGAATTCCCGTCTGTCCTCGTCTACGGATTCCCGTCTGTCCTCGTCTACGAATTCCCTGCCTGTCCTCGTCTACGAATTCTCTGCCTGACCTCGTCTACGGATTCTCCGTCTGTCCTCGTCTACGGATTCCCCGCCTGTCCTCGTCTACGGATTCCCGCCTGTCCTCGTCTACCGATTCCCGCCTGTCCTCGTCTACCGATTCCTGCCTGTCCTCGTCTACCGATTCCCGCCTGTCCTCGTCTACCGATTCCCGCCTGTCCTCGTCTACCGATTCCCTGCCTGACCTCATCTACGGATTCCTGCCTGTCCTCTTCTACGGATTCCCCGCCTGTCCTCGTCTACGGATTCCCCGCCTGTCCTCGTCTACGGATTCCTGTCTGTCCTTGTCTACGGATTCCTCGCCTGTCCTCGTCTACCGATTCCCGCCTGTCCTCGTCTACCGATTCCCGCCTGTCCTCGTCTACCGATTCCCTGCCTGACCTCATCTACGGATTCCTGCCTGTCCTCTTCTACGGATTCCCCGCCTGTCCTCGTCTACGGATTCCCCGCCTGTCCTCGTCTACGGATTCCTGTCTGTCCTTGTCTACGGATTCCTCGCCTGTCCTCGTCTACCGATTCCCGCCTGTCCTCGTCTACCGATCCCTGCCTGTCCTCGTCTACCGATTCCCTGCCTGACCTCATCTACGGATTCCTGCCTGTCCTCTTCTACGGATTCCCCGCCTGTCCTCGTCTACGGATTCCCCGCCTGTCCTCGTCTACGGATGCCTATCTGTCCTGGTCTACGGATTCCCCGCCTGTCCTCGTCTACGGATTCCTGCCTGTCCTCGTCTACGGATTCCCCTTCTGTCCTCGCCCGGTTTTGACCTTGCCTGAACCTTGAGTAAAGCTACCTGTCCCTTTCATCGGTGTCTGAGTCGTGCTTTTGGGTTCCAGCTTGAAATCGTACCAGCGACCGTTCATTTGTAGTGTCTTCAACACGTCGGCCATGTGACTAAATCTCTCCTTGGAATGAGTTTCTTCTCACTCTGGTCCAAACCTCCTTCTATTTATTACAATCAACAAGGCGTTGCTGTGAATCTATGGCAGAATAAAGCACACATGAAACGACTTCGGCCCGTTTACGGTTCTTTGTCTTTTGTCCGCTCGAGGTTCCTCTCGGAGCAACAATAGCGGCTCTGTGGCCCGCGGCTCAGATCCTGGCAGCGACGTCCTTGGGTCCTGTGACCTCGTGTCCGTCTGTTCGCTCCAATCAAACAATCCCGCCGGTCTTTTGGCGAGCTTTGGAAGCTGTGCATGTACACTCGGGTGTTCACTGGTCTCCTTCCTCCGTCATGGAGGACATTTGAAGGTCACAGGTGGGGACAGAGAGGAACAACGGCGTCTAACATGACCGGTTTACACGGAATATGTTAAAGATGATTACTCTGTCATGGGAAACCATCAGCTGAGCCCTGATGCTGGAGGATCTGGGTCTGTCCATGGTGGACTGGTCTCTGCTGGGGGATCTGGGTCTGTCCATGATTGACTGGTCTCTGCTGGAGGATCTGGGTCTGTCCACGGTGGACTGGTCCCTGCTGGAGGATCGGGGTCTGTCCATGGTGGACTGGTCCCAGCTGGAGGATCTGGGTCTGTCATCAGTGGACTGGTCCCTGCTGGAGGATCTGGGTCTGTACATGGTGGACTGGTCTCTGCTGGAGGATCCAGGTCTGTCCATGGTGGACTGGTCTCTACTGGAGGATCTGGGTCTGTCCATGGTGGACTGGTCTCTGCTGAGGATCCGGGTCTGTCCATGGTGGACTGGTCCCTGCTGGAGGATCTGGGTCTGTCCATGGTGAACTGGTCTCTGCTGTATGATCCGGGTCTGACCATGGTGGACTGGCCTCTACTGGAGGATCTGGGTCTGTCCATGGTGGACTGGTCTCTGCTGGGGGATCTGGGTCTGTCCATGGTGGACTGGTCTCTGCTGGGGGATCTGGGTCTGTCCATGGTGGACTGGTCTCTGCTGGGGGATCTGGGTCTGTCCATGATTGACTGGTCTCTGCTGGAGGATCTGGGTCTGTCCTCAGGAGACTGGTTCCTGCTGGAGGATCTGGGTCTGTCCACGGTGGACTGGTCCCTGCTGTTGGATCCGGGTCTGTCCATGGTGGACTGGTCCCTGCTGGAGGATCTGGGTCTGTCCATGGTGGACTGGTCTCTGCTGGAAGATCCGGGTCTGTCCATGGTGGACTAGTCTCTGCTGGAGGATCCGGGTCTGTCCACGGTGGACTGGTCTCTGCTGGAGGATCTGGGTCTGTCCATGGTGGACTGGTCTCTGCTGGAGGATCTGGGTCTGTCCATGGTGGACTGGTCTCTGCTGGAGGATCTGGGTCTGTCCATGGTGGACTGGTCTCTGCTGGAGGATCTGGGTCTGTCCATGGTGGACTGGTCTCTGCTGGAGGATCTGGGTCTGTCCATGGTGGACTGGTCTCTGCTGGAGGATCCGGGTCTGTCCATGGTGGACTGGTCTCTGCTGGAGGATCCGGGTCTGTCCATGGTGGACTGGTCTCTGCTGGAGCCTGAGTTAAAGGAGGTTCTGGTGGACGTGCATCACCAGAATCCTCCCCAGTGGCACCAGTGGATTCTGAATATCTAGTCTCCTTTTCAGTCTCCTTTACTTATGAGGTCACGTTGCCATCAGGACGGTATTTTGTTTTATTTCCATCGTCAGTTTCAGATCCTCGGAGGAAGGAACTGCAGGTTGTGTCCTCGACGTTGCACCCAGAGGGTCATGGGACGTGATCATACGCATATGCGTGTGATCATACGCACATGTGTGATGTGTGTGGCTTTAGACTTGTGAAATGCTGAGTGTGTTTTCGACATCAGTGAAAACCGAGTCAAGCTTTTGTTTCCTATGCAGATGGGTGGAGTCATGTGAAGGCCTCATGACGGATGTCTGTCAGCTTCGTTGAAAATATTCAGAGTGTTTTGTGTCTGAGTAGAAGTTAATGCTCTCAGACCGACTGTATTTCTCTCCCTCGTGTTTCAAAACCACCAGGAACAAAAGCAGACGTGGACTCCTCTAAAGTCCCCTCGGATCCGTGGAACGTGGGAGAAGCACTGACGCTCTCGTGTTACAGGGACGCACAAAGACGGGGAGATTAGAGGAGACAATGCGGATACGTCTCGCCTCATTTATTGGCCATGACATGCCTTTTATTTTGGCGGGATGTGTCAGACCTGTACTTAACTTACCCGGACCACCTCCTGTATGTTGCATATATACAGTGCATATATTGTTAAATATATGCAGAGAGAGAGAATATATATGGTGGTTAAACTGCATATGTGCCCACGTGGAGAACACTCGTCCCTGATTGAACTGGTTCTGGAGGGACGTTACTGTGTCGGCTGCACGCTCACAAATTGTTTTCTGGTTACTGAGCACACATGGACACGCACACAGACACGCACACACGTGTTTCACCGTCTGTCACGAATAAACAATTAAACAGAGGAACCTGAGTAACAGAGGAACCTGTAGGCTGGTGTGATTATAGAAGAAACAACAGCTCATCTGTTGTTGTTGTGTTTCTGTTACTTCTGTTGTTAGTTGTCACGCCTCTTTAATTCAGTGTGCATCAGGTCACTTTGTAAACTCTGCTTTTTAAGGCGCTAAATAAACCAAAGCACTGCTGTTCGTTTCAATGTCATGCTCTCTCTCGTGGGAATAAGAAAGCACACCTGCCCTCCCCTCCTCTCTCCTCCCTCCTCCCTCCTCCCTCCTCCCTCCTCTCTCTCTGCCTCACCTGGAGCTCAGGTACAGCAACCAGAGAACGTGTGTGTGTGAGAGAGAGACACCTGTGATGATGTCACTGGCTCTAGTAAGAAACACAGACAGCGTTTCCCTCTGCAGAGACCATGTCCATTGTTGTTTTGCTCCCTGCTGTTTTGTTTTGAATGATTTTGTTTACCATCCACACATGAAGCAGTTAGCCGACACACTCCGAGGACACGACCACAACACGCGTTCGCTCCGAAGCGCCGTTTCACAACATCGTCATGAAGAGTCCAACTGCTGCTGTGTGCGTAGCTCTGGATTCCCAGTGAGAGAACCAGAAGGACCAGTCGGGGAGGGCAATTTGATGACAATATTAGTCATCAAATTGTCTGCTGTTTCTTTGTCACTCATACAACACAACATGTGGGAATATGTTTTACCAACTTAAATTATTCCACGTGAGGCTGGAGAACAAGATCAGCAGGTTCTCCTGAAGGAAAAAGAAACGTTGTCTCTTTGAAGCCCGTGAAGCAACAAAGAAACCAAGTGGTTTCAGGCGATTTAACAAAGCTGCACTGCCCCTTTAAGGAGCTTCATTTGCTTTGTCTTAATATTAATATTCTTGACATTCATTGGAGCAAAGCAAATACCCTGGTAATTATTTAACAAATTCCTCTTACTTAGCGACCCAAATGTCACGCGAAACGCAGGCGTTTCCCCAGAAAGCGGCCGTGGACACAAAGGCAGCAGCTCTCACACGCAGGTGTGATTGAAAGGTGACTCATCACAGCAAGAGAGGCAACAAGCGACCGCGCTTCACTCACATCCACAATTCCCCCGACAGGAAGTCAGTGTTTGTGGGTCTCAGTGTCTCTGCAGACGCAGTCGAAGAGGAAGAGGAAGAGGTTGTTTGTTGTATTTGATTGCTGCAGTAACAAAGATGTTACTGTTAATCTTCATTAACATGCATCTCGACAAAAAATAGGATATAAAAATCTTCGTTAATTACAATATTAATGTTGAGATTTATGTGGATTCATTGTTGCCATTGTTTACTGTTTGAAACTATGATTTACTCCCTCAGTAAACATTGTAAACATGCGTTTATGGTCTCAATCTCTAGTTTCAGGTAAAGCGTGATGTTCATTCAGTAAATTAGGGTCCATTTAAAGTCGAACCGAGCTGGAGATGAGAGAGGAGCGGCTCCACCTCGACACAAACAAACGCCGCTGGAACGACATCAAGGTCCTTCTGTTGAGAGCCACGCACACACACACACACACACACACACACTCCTCAAACATTTCACATCAAACCACCGCCTCTAATGGGCCATTTCCTCTGCAGTAAACCCAGAGAGTCCCTCTACGCGCGGGTGGGTGTGGCTGAGCAGACAGAATCAGAGCCCACAGAACAGCCGTGTTGTTCCTGAGAAGCCATTGAGCGCCAGAGGCCGCGACCGCGCAGGAGGTCGTTCCACTGAATAACGGCACAATCGGGCTGCAGCCGTGGGTGCTTTCGGGACACTTGAGGTCCGTGCGTGGGACCTAACCTTGTCCCCGGCAACGGGATTGGGTCAAGCCGAGCCTCGAGGACGGACGACGGCCCAAGTTCGTGTAAACAAAAGCTCCTCGAGCATTCCTGCAGAAATATGGAGGGGAGAAAAAGCCCAGACGGAGAGGATGCACCCGGTCGGCTGCCATGGAGCGAAAGATGACGCCATATAAGGCAGCAGGAATCTTCCCCTTTCGCCTGCGCAAAGGCCGAACACGGGGAAGGACCTTTGTGCTTCTGTCTCTGGGCCAAGCAGAGATTTAAAAACGCATCTGAAACTGTATTTGATTTGCTTCCGTTGAAATGTGTGGTGGAGGAAAGCAGGAGCCGCTGCCCCACAATGAGGGTGCGTCTCTTTGTTCATTAACGAACCATCAGCCTCGCAATAATCCTCTCCTGATCATGTTGTAGTTTTAATTATAGTTCTTTCCTCTCGAGGAGCGAGAGATCCCTTTGACCATGAAAGGAGTCGTCCTCGTCCTCGGTGAGGGTCTGAGGGACGGAGGGAGTCTCACGCTGCGAGACCGTAAGAGGTGCTGCTCTGTGATGTTATCTATGAATAAAATGTGTGTTTGTTTTTTAACACTCTATAACACTAAAACGGGGCACTTTTTTAGGGTGTCGCCTCAGATGTGTCTTCATTTAACTGCGAGCACTAAAGTTTAAAAAGCATCTGCAGTCTGCTTTCCTTTTTGGCCGAATGCTTCTGATCTGAGGTTTCGGTTTGGCTCAGAGACGCTGGTGGTCGTGTGAGGACACGTCGACTCCGTGTGGCTCTGAAGAAGGAAGAGCAGCATCGACCTGTGAACGAAGCGACGTCACTTTAGCGCCCGAGGAGCAGGTGTGTGTTCGCCGCGTCGATGTCACAGAGACATTAAGTCAGTCAACCCTGTGCAGGCAGCGTGAGCCCGGCGAGTGAGAAGAGACGTGAAGGACGAAAGGTGAGAAGATGGAGAGGGTCCCCGATAGACCAGCATGCACTGCAGCGCCCTGCCTTTTCGCCACTGTCATTGCTCTCTCTCTCTCTCTCTCGCGTGCAACCGGCCACCAACATTCCCACCGAGTTGTTCTCGGCCCAGATGCATTCTGGGAAACCGGGGTGGGAGCCGTAAAAGCGGCGAGGAAGCAGGTAAACACCTTTTTGTTGTCCTCAAACGATGCAGCTTCTCAGCCATGTTTCCATCGGCGTGAAACCCCCAGGGGCCTTCTTGCCTTCGGGAACCGAATCGGTCAGAACATCAGAAGGTACATACCCCCCCCCCCCCCCCCCCCCCCCTCCGACAGAAGTGTGTCCGAGGGCCGCAGAGAGCAGAGTAGACTGCCCCCCCCCTGCCTTTGGTGTGGGAGGGAAGCAGACAAGACGCAGAGCGCAGGTCTACCTTATCAATGGGGGGGGGGGGGGCTGCACCTCTGCGTGTTTCTGTGAAGCGAGGCGAGGCGGCGGGGGGGGGTTTCCTCCTGAGCCGAGGCCTCTTCCGGTCGTGTTTCTCTCTGTAGCAGCGACGTGGCTCCTGACAACAAAAAGGTCCTTTCAGTTAAAACCCCCAAAAAGAATTTCACAAAGAGATTGATCAAAGGAAGACGCAGTAATGTGTGTGTGGGGGGGGGGGGACATCTCATCTGTGTCGCACCTTTTCTTATTATCACATTTGAAAAAAGAATCATCTGTAGCAGATGATCATGTTCAGATCAGACGTTCATGAACACGATGCTTCTTTAAAGGGACTTCTGCTATTATTACGACATTGTTTTGTTTGGGAAGTCCGATGAACTGAAGTTACGAGTCAAGAAATGCAAAAATGTTACCATATTTAATCAAGTAAACCGGATTCAGCATCTTTCAAAGCACACCGTGTAAGAACAAATGTGCTGGTGGCAAAAGCTGCAACGTGTTATGTAGAAAAAGCAAAGTAAGCCGGTGGGCATCAGCCCTGCTTCCGTAGACGTGTGATGTTTCGGTGGTTGTGACCTTGTTCCTGACCTCCAGCAGGTCTTTGCTCTGAAGGGCCGCCGAGGAAGACACGCGAGGGATCCACGGAGCACTTCACCCTCCGGACGGTTCGATGCCGCACAGAGCAGAACGGAGGCTTTGTGCCGCGGAGGTCGGGCTTGTGGTGACTGTTTACTCGGCCGAACACTGCCACCATTCACCCGCCGCCCCCCCCCCCCCTCTCCAGCGGGCCCGAGCCGCCCAGTGGTCAACTGGACAAACACATTCACATGTCCCCGGGACGTCCCCGAGACATGGAGAACATCTATATTTATTATTAAAGCTGCAGCAACAGGCTGATGGTCGCTGCAAAGAGATTTGAGCGACTGACTATATTCCTAAACCCACCTGTGACTCTGTGTCACAGGTGCATGCTGGGAAATCCTCCGTCCTACAAGTAGAACACACTCAAAGGCCCGCGTGCACGACGGAGGAAGAGGCGTAAAAGCTCCGTGAACTTTGAGAGGAAAGTATTCTGAGAATTAAGCTGAAAGGCCTCCTCACTCCACTTGCCAATAAAGACCAATAAAACAGAGTTAATAAAAAACAATCATTGAAATATTAACAGTAGGTAATGCAATAAAGAGTCCCCAATCAACCTGATCCCCGGAGCATGTCTCTGGACTGTGGGAGGAAGCCGGAGAACCCGGAGAGAACCCACGCAGACACGGGGAGAACATGCACAGAAAGGAAGTGGAACCAGGACCTTCTTGCTGTGAGGCGCCGGCGTTGACCACCACGCCGCCGTTGACCACCACGCCGCCGTTGAAAATATTCAATAGGATAAAGATATATTTTGTGTTTCGTGGACTTTGCAGGAATGTGATCACAAGCTAAAAGTGCAGCAGCGCCGCCGTGTGGACGGAAGCGGTATGCAGGGATTCTGCGATGAGTCAGCACATCTGTAGCGCAACTCTCACAACTGCGCTCCAGCGTCAACAGATGTGACCTCAAGCTCTTATTGAACTAATGAGCTCATATTAAGTTATGAGGGCAACAATCTCCTTTCACATCATTACATCATCGTGACCCACAACGTTAAATGAGGGGCTCCATTTCAGATATTTCTTGATGTGGAAGACAGGAGCCAGACGGTAGGAGACAGGGGACAGATAGGGGGAGACAGACATATGGGAGGAGACAGGAGACAGACGGGAGGAGACAGGGGACAGATAGGGGGAGACACGAGACAGATGGGGGGAGACAGGAGACAGATGGGAGGACACAGACGGTAGGAGACAGACGACAGATAGGGGGAGACACAAGACAGATGGGAGGAGACAGGAGACAGACGGGAGGAGACAGGGGACAGATAGGGGGAGACACGAGACAGACGGGAGGAGACAGGGGACAGATAGGGGGAGACAGGAGACAGATGGGGGGAGATAGGAGACAGGTGGGAGGACACAGACGGTAGGAGACAGAAGACAAATAGGGGGAGACACGAGACAGATGGGAGGAGACAGGAGACAGACGGGAGGAGACAGGCGACAGATAGGGGGAGACACGAGACAGATGGGGGGAGATAGGAGACAGGTGGGAGGACACAGACGGTAGGAGACAGGCGACAGATAGGGGGAGACAGACATATGGGAGGAGACAGGAGACAGACTGGAGGAGACGGGGGACAGATAGGGGGAGACAGGAGACAGATGGGAGGACACAGACGGTAGGAGACAGGGGACATATAGGGGGAGACAGACAGATGGGAGGAGACAGGAGACAGAAGGGAGGAGACAGGGGACAGATAGGGGAGACAGGAGACAGATGGGGGGGAGACAGGTGGGAGGACAGAGACGGTAGGAGACAGGGGACAGATAGGGGGAGACACAAGACAGATGGGGGGACAGGAGACAGATGGGCGGACACAGATGGTAGGAGACAGGCGACAGATAGAGGGAGACAGACATATGGGAGGGGACAGGAGACAGACGGGAGGAGACAGGGGGCAGATAGGGGGAGACACGAGACAGATGGGAAGACACAGACGGTAGGAGACAGGCGACAGATAGGGGGAGACAGACAGATGGGAGGAGACAGGAGACAGACGGGAGGAGACAGGGGACATATAGGGGGAGACACAAGACAGATGGGGGGGACAGGAGACAGATAGGGGGAGTCAGACATATGGGAGGAGACAGGAGACAGACGGGAGGAGACTCGTAATGAGAGTGATGACAAACATGAGTAAACCAATTAACACAGTTGGTTGTGGTCTGTGTCTCATGCTCCTCCTCCTTGATGTGTTTGTGGTACTTGAATATAACGGGAAATAGTCTGTATTGATTGTAATATTTATTGCATTTGAGCGTAGAGGTGTTGCACGTGCATCACATCTAACCAATATGAATAAATCCTTTGATGTGTTGATTTAAAACCTGTTGTCCTGACCCGAGTGTCTCACCCCGAGTGTCTCACCCCGACTGTCCCACCCCGACTGTCCCCCCCGACTGCCTCACCCCGACTGCCCCACCCCGACTGTCTCACCCCGACTGTCTCACCCCGACTGTCCCACCCCGACTGTCCCACCCAGACTGTCCCACCCCAACTGTCTCACCCCAACTGTCTCACCCTGACTGTCCCACATGCTCATCATCTCAGACACTTTACCCTCCTGTTGTCTTTTCACTTCTCCACCTTCGCTCCTGCATAACCTCCTTCTTCTCTTTTACAAAGTGCAACAGGAGCAGGAGGCGTCGCATCGTCCCTCGTCCTGCATTTAAGAAAGTTAATCTGTAAATCAGCTTGGGAGCGTCTACCTGCCTTTGGGTGAGGTCTTCAAGTTAAAAGCTAGCGGTCCATCTGGACCATCTGGAGGAGTCTTATAAGAGCACGACTGCTCCCCATAGTAAGAGGATAAAGCTCTCAGACTGTGTGTCTGTGTGTGGGGGGCTAATCTCCGTTAGCCTCCTCTTAACTCCTTGTTCAGACCGAGGAGACGGAGGATGCTTCTTTATGCAGAGTAAGATGCAGCGCTGGACCTCCGTGCGCAACAAGGACTCCATGTCTCCGTACGGGGGGGAAGGAGAACAGGACTCTCCTCCAGAGGAGGTAAGCATCGTGTTTATTTGCAGACGTACAAAGCTGTTATAGTGGTTTAAGGTGCACTTCTTGTGACAGATGTGACGTATTCATATTTACTGTTTGGACCCCTTTCATGTTTGACATCGTACGATGTTGATTGCATGAAGACGAGGATTCCCACGCTGAGTTCCTTTGAGCTCTTTGGCTTTCGACTGCAACCTCAGCTGTTGCATGAACTCTATTTAGTGCATGCTTTTTACTTTTTGTATTTATTTCCACTGTCAGATGAAAAAGTAGACATTTTAGTGAACTATTTAACGGTTTATTTGAAAATAATTTAATTTCATTAACACTTTCATACTGTTTACAAACCCCAGTTTTTTGCCGAGTAGGTTTTTACAAACAAGACTTTTGGTTTTGGTGTTTGGTGCATTCCTTGAAAATAAAGGCATAAATATAGTTAAAAGTATGGAACAGAATTCAAAAGGTGGAAGCAGATCCAAAATGTTCCACGGAAACCATATGAGGCACTTTGGGACGATGAAACCACGATGAAGCAGCAGCGAGTCCCTTTACTGATGGCTGAACACCCCTCAGGAGAACGGCGTGGGCGAGGAGGCCGGCGAGGAGGTGAAAGGAGGCCGCAGCGTTCGCAGGTCTCTGTCGCTGGAGATCTACGGCCTGCAGAGAGAGCCGCACGTCCACTTCTCCAACCGGGAGTACTACCGCCGGCTGGAGGGACTGAGGAGCAGCCACCTGAGGAACATGGCCGAGCTGGAGAGGATGTACATTGGTCAGGGCGAGGAGAGGCCTGCTGAGGAGGAGGAGGGGGAGGAGGGCGAGGAAGGGGGGGGAGGAGGGCAGAGCAGAGAGGACCGTCTGTCCGTCAGGTGGGATTCATCAGACTTACCTAGAGACGTCGTAGTATTCAGTGGTTTCTCCCTGTCAGTCACAATGTGACGCTCCTCTAATTCGCTGGCACAATAATGAGCTCGCTGTGGGCTTTTTGGGGGATAACAAATAAGCCCATGAACTTAGTCTAAAACTAATCTCATGTTATATCAAGTTTGTAAACACTTTGTTACTATGGCAACAACGGAGTTACTCTGATTAATCAATTTCCTTTAAGTAGAAGTCAGATTTAAGCAAAGACTGTAATTCTTCCTAATGGCATAGGGGGACACTGTTGTATAGAACAAGATTCATTGTGTGGCAAAATGCAAGGAAAGAATAACTACATGTGAGTCACTTTTGTGCGCTTCAGCTATGATATTGTAGTAGAAGTACAAATGTAAAGCCCGTGAGAGTGTGTATTTTACTTGAAGGGTGGATGTGAAGGTCGTGATGTGTGACCTCTGCCCCCAGCAGCAGCAGCAGCCCAGCCAGTAAACTCCAGAGGATCTACTCGCAGGAGGAGCTGGACCTCCACGACTCGTCCAGCGGGTCCGACCAGTCAGAATTGGGGGGGGCAGAGAGCCTGGGGGAGCACGGGCAGGACACTCCACCGAGGACCCCTGTCCAGGACCGGGCCTTTACCAGGTTGGTGGAGCTGTTCTTAAGTCTCGGGGACGTCGATCCAGATCGTTTGTCACATTGGGCTCTGCTCTAAACTCCTCCCAGAGACTTCCTGCTGAGCCCTGAGGACACGCCCACCCGGAACCAGTACCGGTTACAACCCAACAACGCCGCCAGTGCGAAACCGCGGGGGAGATCGTCCCGCCAAACCGGGTCCAGGGTCGGCTCCGACCTCAAGGCCACCGTGCCCAAACCCTTCCAGATGATGCTGAGGGAGGAGGAGAGGAAGCGGCGCAAGGTGCGGACCCGCTCGCAGGTGGAGCTGGAGAACGCGCTGCTGAGGCGCGAGCTGGAGGAGCTCCAGGAGTGCCAGAAGACCTTCCGGGCGTCGCCGGCACCGGCGCACATACACCTGCCCCTCTACGAGATGATGAGCCGCCGCCGCCGCTTCCGCTTCGTTCGGAGCGGCGAGCGGGGCGGCGACAGGGCGCCTTTCCACTTCTTGGAGAGGGAGAGGAGGAAGCGGGAGGCCAAGATCCTGGCGGAGCTGGAGAGGCTGGGGCCGCAGGAGGAGCGGCGGGCCTTCCGGGCCCGGCCCATGCCCAGCTCGGTGTACGGAACCAAGCCGGTGGCCAAGAACGCAAGCCGGCAATTCGGAGGGGCCCCGGGGGCCCGATGTCAGCCAGACTTGGACCCGGACTTGTCCCCCGACACCCGATCCCCCAGGCCGGGGAAGAAGCAGATAGAGCTCTCCATTGAGATGGTGAAGGAAAGGAAGTGGTGCTGCACTGACCTCTGACCCCCCCTCCAAAAGATAGACTGCAACTACTTCAGAGTGAGAGAGAAAGTGTGCATTGAACCGGGGGCTTCATCTGAGCTGTGTCTGTTGACCCAATAGTGACCCTCCATCTCACAGGGTGACATTGGTATTTAACCATCAGGGAGCAACATGTGGTTCTAAACACAGGACCACAGGGATTTTTGACCCCCCCCCCCCCCCCCCCCCCAGATGTCAAAGTTCCAGTTCAGTTTGATGTCAATGATAACCGAGTGGACCACCAGAAGCTGATGTCCCAGGACATCACGAGTTGGTAGTTTATCATGGAAAAAGTGACGGGGTGCACATTCCCCTTTTTCTGTGCTCTTTTGTTCTCTGAATAAAGAAGTTGTGGTGACTTTTCATTTCCTCCTTTCCTTGTAGAGATCACACCATGGCGTGGTGGTGGGGTGATGTTAAACAACCAATCAGTGTGTCTCCTTGAGGAAGTGATTGGCGGGTCCAGGTTGCAGCCACAGGGTCTGATAGAAGAAGCAGATGTGCTTTTGGGGGTATTTCTGTTGTACACACGATTTAGCTTTATATGGGGGGTGTGATGGAATAATAAAGCAAAGGTTATTAATAGGATATTAAAAGTGCGCAGTTCAGCCAAGTTGCATCAGCACCCTCCTCGCTCCTCCCCCTCCTCCTACGCCATCTCACCGGCAGCAACCCGCGATGCTTCAGGCACAGACGGTGGCAACTCGATCGGACGCCCACGGTCGTGTTGTGAGGCATCGATCGAGCTCCAGCATGAAGCTCCTGTGGCGGATCCTCTCCTTAGCGCGTGAGTAGTGTGCGTGTTTTCATTCAGACACGCAAGTCCGGAGCAGAGAAAGCCGCTGACTCCGTGTGCGTTTGTGTGTGTGTGTGTGTGTGTGTGTGTGTGTGTGTGTGTGTTCATTGGCACTCCGCTAATGCTTATGATTCTGATGAAATCACAACGCTTAGTGATATTAGAAGTCCGGCTAGCCACCATCAGACATGACCGAAGCAAATGATGAGAACAGCACGTGTTTTAATCCAGGCCATTGGCATTTAGCACAAATGCTGCAAACTTCAACAACTCGCTGAGCTTCCGCGATGCTGTAGGTAGTTCTACTGGCGTTGTGATTGGAGACCAACAGCCAACGCAGCAACCGCTGCCTGCGCGCAGAAAACCAGTTTGTGGAGACGGCACCTCAGTAAACTGCGCCCACGGGATGTTTTTCTTTGCTACAACATAGTTCTCTGTGCTCAAAACTTACAATTACGCGCTCAGGATTGTGGCACAAATATAAGGCCATAGATGTGGCGCTGTAGTTGAAATGCGCGAGGCTTCAGAACCTGCAATGACTTTTTTATTATTATATTAGGGGGGGGGGCAGTGGGAAGAAGTGGCCCGGCGGTTAATAACCGGACCGACTCGATCAATACGTGGCGCGCTGCTCGCCCAAATCAACCAACGCCTCAGTGGCCTACTTGAAAACCCCCTTGATGCGTCTGGGTGATTGACAGTTAGAGCTAAAGGACGTTGCCCTGACGGAGGAGATCAAAGAAGATGAGTCGGGTGTGGTATAAATCTCAGTCAGTGATTGCTGGTGATGGACCAGCTCAGACCACCCCGTTAGATTCACATGCTGATGGCCAACGTTGAGACTTTAGCTAAGTTCCTGGGAGCTACCGAGGAGCCGTCCTCACGTCCTTTTCTTTTTGTCCTCTCTCAGTCTTCTTGCAGCTTGTCAGTGCTACAGACCTTCAGTGCACCGTCACCCGGGACGCAGACAGAACCCATTACAGTGTCCCACAGTTCACTGGAGAAGACTGTGACTTCAGCTGGTTGAACCAGACGGTAAGTGGAAGCTTCCACACTTATATTGTTGTTCTTTGTTTATATGGTTGATAGACCAGGAGCTCCCATCTTTACCTACCGGGGCGATCAATGAGTCTCTGCGCTTGTATGTCGACCTTAGAACCACGTGATGGCCATTACCAGCGGGCATAGTGAGCAGGTGGCGAGGAGCAGCAACCGGAGCCTTGACACCTACCAGTGCTTCCCCCAGATGTTCTACAGCAGAACCTGCACCGATGGGGTACTACACTGTGAACCACTCTCACAAAGATTCTCCTTTTAATCTGCACATTATTGATGATCAAATCTATTCTTTCTGCTTAGGTGAACCAAGTCGCTACCTGCACCTGTGAGTATTAAAGGGGCCATATTATGAAAATTCCACTTTTCTCATTAGCATTTAAAGGAACAGGCACTCAAAACAGGTTTTCTGTGGGGAGGTGTTTTTGACAGGGTATAAAGGGTTCTGTTTGAAATGATTCTTGTGGTATTTTGACCAAAATATGTTACAAACATTTCATTGAGACCCCAAGGAACCATATCAACTTGTGGAAAAATGGGCATACGATGGGACCTTTAATATCAGCAGCAGACTGCTTCATCTTCTGCATCCTCAAGTAAAGGTTTTCATTTCTTTTGTTCTGTTTTTTCAGTCAACTGCAGCGTAAACTCCGAGGATCCACAGAAAGGAGGAGCTAAACTTTCCATTTCCATTCAAGCAGAAAGTAACAATTCACACTTACTCTCCTTACTGTAACGAGTACTTAGGAAACTCTTAACTGGACTTCAGTATTCTCTTTATAAAGAAGTCTCAAGTATTTGAGGATAACTCTCTGACTTTTTAAGTAAGTCCAAATGCTGCCTGTTAATAATTTTAATAAGAATTGTTTAGTCTACAACTCGATTTGATGCACAAAGCTAACTAACAAAACACACTTTTGTCACATTTAAACTGTGATTAAACAGAACAATAGAAACAACTTAAGAACCCAAATTATAAAGTCAAAGCAGTGAAACCGCGGCTCCACATTAAGAAGTGAATTAAAAGAGATGTCAGATTGGGATCCGGAGGGTTGAACTTTCTGTTCTATTGGCAGAGTCTCACAGAAGGGCTTATGGTCTCATTCCTGCTGCCTTTCTGGTCCTGGTTCTGGTTCTGGTTCTGGTGTGCTACGCACTCAAAGCTGACAGGTAACAACTCGTTAAATCCGATTCCGTTATGTTCCTTGCTTCGTACTTAACCGATGAGAGAAAACGAATATGTTGAATGAAGTATTTAAAGTGCGTATATGTTTTTAATAACATTCCCTTCTCTTCATCTGTCGTCTTCAACTGAGTGGCGGTGTTTCTCCACATGACCGCGTAACTTTTAAGACACTGAATAGGAAACTTCTCTCCTGTTGCTGGTGTTCTGCAGGAGAAAGAGCGGCCGCGGCTCCCCCCACACTGACAGCACCGAGGAAGTTCTTCCCATTGTGTGAACATGCCAATGCTACCAGAAATATTCCACTTTACTTTTAAACACTTTATCTCCATTTACTCTGCACATGAATTTTAGCTTAATATATATTTCTATATGACTAACTTTGCCCTATTTTTCCATTTAAGAACTTATTGGGGTCCAAATATGGGCCTTTGGTTGTTCCTTTGTGGTCAGGGTTTTATTCCCAAAGGAACATTCCTCACTCACATTGGTATTAAAGTAAAACTGAGCTGTGGAAGCACATTGAGAACCAAAAGCTACTAACTGGCCTCCTGAGCCGACTTGTTGGGGGAGGTGTTCACCAAGGGGGGGGGGGGTGGTGTCAGGGTTTCCTCACTCACATTGGTATTAAAGTAAAACTGAGCTGTGGAAGCTATTTGACTGGTAATGGAGCACCAGGACAACAACTGAAATAAATACATATCTAGTTAAAATAATATTATCCTGCCAAGTGATAGGATCTAAACATTAAAATATAATAATACATACATTTATATATTCATACTTTATGTATAATGTTAGATCTTTCATAATTTTTATATTTATATATATATAATATATAATTATGATATTAATATGAATAGGAGGGTTTATTACATTACATTACATGTCATTTAGCGGACGCTTTTATCCAAAGCGACGTACAATAAGTGCATTCAACCATAGGGTACAAACTCAGGAGAACAAGAAAGTGCAATTTCCTCAAATAAGCTAAGGTTTATCAAGTCACTGTCTCTTTTATTCTTAAACGATGTCTCCACCTGCCAACACTGTGTGTCTTATGAAATCTTTTTATTCTAATCTTGTAGCATTCACTAAAAACACTCCTTCATTGTTTTTTTTTTTCTTTAAATAAAACGTTCTGTCTGAGAAGGAGAGTTGTGTTCGTTTGTTGTCGCGCTGCATGAGGTGTGTACTGGGATGGTTGCAGCCACTTTGAACTGGCAGGTGAGGGGGGGCGGGTCTTAGCACTGTAACCTGACACCTGCTCATGTTTCCACAGAATCAGGACACCTTACAAGTTCATTCACTCCCTTTTAATCAATTCACTACAACTTAATTAATCAACGATGTCCGTTGGATTTTGGCCGAGTAAAAAAAGGAAAACAGGAAACCAAAGAACAGTAAAAACTCCAGAGAACAACAACCTCCATGTGCTGACTCACTGTACATGCTCCCCTCCATTACGTAACACACGTGTCGTGTGAGCGTGTTGCGTCACCGCTCCTCTGACAGGGGGCAGGAAGTGTGATCAGGTGACGTCATTTTCACGGCTTGCAACATGAACACGGTGACAGATTACAAACAGTAACTTGAGGTGACTGTTTCCTTTGTTAAGTGAAAGAGTTTTACACCTGCTGTGACTTTGATGTGACGGATGGACCGAGCTCGGGTTCAAACACACAGTGAACAGAGGAGACTTCAGGTCACTGACGTTCCTCGTAAACCGGCGGGGAATCCCACATTCCAAGCCATTCAACATCAGACGTCCAAACGTCGTGCTAGACAGGAAGCTGGAGGGTCATTGTTTGAAGCTCAGGTCCACATTCACAAGGCCATTGGTGTTTGCGCTTCATCCCCTTTAGACTGCTGCTTGAAACGCTGCAGCGAGAATGTCAACTGGCTCTAAACGTAGAGCGCATATTTGCTCAGTCTACATCCAGAGTATTGAATAGAGAGTATTGGATGCATTGAGGGCCTCGCCACACGTTGATGACCTTTTACCGCTGCGGTGCAGATTGTGATCGAGGGAAACCTGTCGGCGCCTCTCCCTGAGTACCTCCACTGCTGTGTCTATCTCAAAGAAATCACATACTGTATATTGTGACGTTTACCAGACGACACTTGCACAGCCGCTAGTTGCCTGTTACGAATTGGTGCACGGACGCATAGTTCTCGAGGCCGTGGAAGCCGTTACATTGACCATGACGCACAGCCTCTTGTGCCTTTATTGCTTAAATATGTGCACAGGGCTGCTCTCACAAAAGCTGAAAATGTGACGTGCAAAAGTAAGAGAACCATTTTAGTTACTAGTGTTACGTCCGGCCATGAACATAAAACCAGATGTCATCGGTATTTGTAAAGGATATTTATTTTGAATTGGGCAGAACTGAACAGAGCTTACAAAGAGAGAATTGGGCCAATAGGTGCTGTGGAACTCAAAAACAGAATACAACCAAAAGACCCTCAAAAGGAAGATTATCCTTCTCTATCTAAGAAAACAAAAGGTTAAACAAAAAAGTCCTCACTAACTTAATTATTTAACAACCGAAGGTACGATGCTAGTGGGGTTCCTTTATTGAGTCAAAGACTCACCTGCCATGGCTGTGATACGATGGACGGACTGAGCTTGGGTTTAAAACACAAGCAAACAGTTAAATTACGACTCAAAAACCAAAGCAGAAAGTCCGACCTGCTGCAGCTCGTTGTGTTAGGGATTTAAGCCAGAAGTTCACCCTCAGTGGTGGAATTTATGGTACGTGTAATAATGTTTAGTGTTAGAATTGTAGTTTGTGATGTTAGATATTAGTTATTACATTAACATGTTAGATGAACATGTAGAGTCATGTTAATCATATAAACTGCACACATTAACATTCTGTCACAATGTGATGTTAAAACCTGGGGACGGATGCTAATTGCCGTCCTTTATGGATTTCTCCCAATTTTATCCCCAAAGGAGTTTTTTCTCCTGTCAGGTAGTAAATGAACAACTTCATGTAAGGCAGCCGACTGAGGCAAATCTCTTGAGAATAGGACCACATGAACTGTCTTAGATCTTATGATGAAGTGTGATGAACTGTGATCATTAATGATGTGTTGTAATGAAGGTGTACTAGTTATAAGATGAAGACAAACTATGCATGCTTTGTTACATTCACTCATTGAGGCATGAAGCCAACTGTATCTACATCGAATGCGTTGGAATGTGAGGGACCTCGACGTGAAGGGGACAGTCCAGGAGGGGACACTCTGAAGAAGAAGCCAATGACATTCAAATGCACCCAAGAAGACACACCTCAAAAGTTTGGGACCAAAGCGTGGAAGGAACTGTTAGAACTCTCCTGCAGCCGCTTTGAAAAGTCGCTTTAGACCTGCTCAGAGGATTCTCTATTTCGCGAAATATTTTACTGTTCGCTTTGTATTTCACGTTGCAATTCTATTTCTTATACCGTTGTTTAATTATTAAATACTTTTTGATTTCTGAATTTAAGCAAGCTGACTTTTTTGATTCTTCGTTTCTGGCCGGGACCTCGTTGCTAAGAGACAGTGTGCAGATACACAAAACAAACGGAGGTGACTCACAGATCCAAGCGCCTGGGCACAATCGTCCCTTGTTCGAAGACGGCAACTCTGTTAACGCACACTTTTACTGGCAGGAACCTCGGCGTGACACTCGACAGCCGACTCTCCCAACTCCCGACAGGCTTCAGTGAAGGCCTCACGGCCCAGAAACGGGAGCAGCAACTCCGCCCGTGGTTGGCCGATCTGCCCCTTTCGACTCCTTTTCCTGCTCCCATTGGATACGACGAAACCCGCAAATGACGATTGAGAATGAATGACATCTGCCTGTAAAGTTCGAGCCCCTAACCCCCCTGCCGTCATTCAAGGACTTGTGCGAGTCATGCAAGATGGCGGGTGGCCGTAGTGCACTGCAGAAACAGCGGATTCATTTCATCGTTTTGTTCAAAACGTCAAAGGAAAAGGATTAACGGATCATATGCTGGATGCTTGGTGGCTATTTTTGCTCTGAGAGAAACGATAGTTGTATCAACGTCTTCCGCTTCGCTGAGAAATGTGTGAGCACCGCCGCTTGCTGATTTTTTGGACTAATTAATATATCTTATTTCATAACTTGTTGGAGTTGTGTTTCAAACAGTGTGAAGCATTCCCAGCTGCGCGGCTTTAACCACACATGAATACGTCTGCCATAAGTTAGTGCACACTGGTTTCCTATTATGCTTTTTAACCGAAGCCATTTCAATCCGGAGAGACTTGTTGAAATTTGAATAATGCTTTATTATAACAGGTATAATATGATATTGCAAGTTGTTTGGGGCTTGGACTCCATCCTGCCGCAGGAAAGACCCGGGGCCGGGATCTCGAGCCGAGACGAGGCATATCCCCCCCTTGGGAGTCCAGACACTGGTGGTGGTGGTGGTGGTAGAGCCCAAGTTGCATAACTCTCCAGCTATGCCAGGTTCTGCTGTAGCTTGGAGGTGTCAGGGGTGGCGGCGGGTCACCTTGGGAGCGTGCTGAAATGACAACTGACAGCACAAGAGAGGAGAACAGTTTTTAACGTTTGCCTGCCCCAATGCGATTGGTTTACGGTAACGACACCCACGTCTGATACTACCCGACCCCGCCCCCAATCAGCTGGCCGTGCGCCCCCAGGGAGAGAGGAGGCCACCAGGGAACGGCACAGCCTGTCCAGTCTTCCTGACTGAATTTTCGCCTAAGCTTCATTTGCCGTAGCAGGAAATCCCCAAATAGCTGCACACTGTAAGAGGGAGTCGCCGAGGCCTATGAGGACACCTTGAGTACATCACATTACTTTACAGGTCATCTAGCAGACGCTTTTATCCAAAGCGACTTACATTGCATTTTTAACACTTGGCTTTTTACATTTTTGCCCGGGGAGCAGTTAGGGGTCAGGTGTCTTGCTCAGGGACACTTTAAGTCACTTTGTACCTTTTCTGTTAGTCAAAAGGTACACTTATGACCTCTTAAAGACCAATACTGTATTATTGAGGGAACATTCTTCAAAAGTGTACCCGTAAGTACAAAACTGTTGTTCTCTCGTACCTCTATTTTTGTGTGTGTATTGAATGGGCCGATAGTTGGTATGTTGCTGGGGTGTGCACCTCCCTCACCTGGCCCTCCGCCCAATGATGTTCCTCCCACATCTCCTCCCTCTAGAAGGGGAATCACTAGTCACAAGGTCCCGTTGGACATGTGCCCACACACACACACACACACACACACACACACACACACACACACACACAGGAAGACGAGCAGATCCCTCCCACGCTGTCAGTCCGGTTGTTGAGGTGAACAGAGCCGGCGGGGGAAGCCCACATTCCAGGTGCACAAAACAAGTCAAGATAAGATAATGACGTCTTCATCACAGCAGATTTCCCCGAAATGAGCAGCCTGTCAGGACCGAGGTTAACCTTCCCCCACAGATCCCTTTCCATTCGAGCGCCTTGGACAGAGGGAACGTACCTCAGGGGGAGCACAGACTGGTCTCTTATCTAACAGGACCTCCTCTGTCACAGCGGGCGCCACCTGTCGTGTACTGAAGGCTCCTCTCCCACCGGGTCAAACACATCTCTTCACGGGAATCCTTCCTCTGGACAAAATGTTCCCAGATCTGCTTTAATACTCCCGGTCAGGCATGAAGTGTTGGAGGGGCCTCTGTTGCGTGAATCCGACGCGGACTCTACAAAGGACACACTGTGCTCCTTAGACGTCCAAACGTCCTGCTAGAGAGTCATTGTTTGAAGCTCAGGCCCACATTCACAAGACCATTGGTGTTTGCGTTCCATCCCCTTTAGACTGCTGCTTGAAACGCTGCAGGTAGAATGTTAGCGTAGAGCATTGGATGCATCGAGGGCCTCGCCACACATGACCTTTGAACTCTCACAGCCGCATTGCAGATTATGATTGAGGGAAACCTGTCAGCGCCGCTCCCCGAATACCGCCGCTCTTAAAGTGATACCCAGCAGGTCTGGCGGCCGTATCCATGACGACCATGAGTCACTCAAAGGAGGAGGACTTTTTGGCCCTTATTTTTATTGCTATTTGTCTGAATTCAAATATAGTTCAAAGCCTCATGACCTTCGCTGGCTGCCAGTTCTCCCACTTCGAGCAGCGAAAAACACTCCACAGAGTGAGCCAGACTATGTGTGCAAACTGGTTTAATACTGAAATACGATCATCGTTACTATTTTATGTCACATTCATGTTACGTTATATTTTCTGACTACAATAATTAGACAATAATTAGAACTTTATGTTTGCACACGTATTGAATCCCTGTACTTTATCATTGTGCATTTAAGTAGAAGATCGTATAGTAGATGCTCGTAGCTGCTTTAACCGCACGTAATGAACACAGTGTGTGTGTACAGTGGTTTCCCGTTGTGTTTTATAAGTGCGGTGTGTGTTATCTTGTGTTCATGATGGTATCATTGGAAAAACCTCCCTTTGTGGTTAATGATCTATGTCATCGCTTCCCTCTGAAGGTTGAGAGAGCGTTAAAAACCACAAGAGACTAAAAGCAGCAGCTCTTTCACAGGGAACCAATCAGATGGGACGTTTACAACCTGGAAGTGAGAGGCCACAAGATGTCAGCAGCGCTCTGCGTTCATGTGCTTGTTAGGACTCGGAGACTAGACAGTCTGTCGTTGTAGTAAGTGAGCATGATCGGGACACTAATCACTAATAGAGTATAGCTGTGCAGAAAGGGTGGATCCAGTCGGTGGATGAGGGGAAGCCTCCACGCGACTCTCGACATGGCGACGGCTAACAATGCTGGCGGGGGGAAGAGGGCCTGTGAGGGGGGTTAAAGGACACGCCCGCATGCTCGCTATGCAGGCGACTGGGAGGATGCACAGGGGATTTAGGTCATGCACTAAAAGGAACAAGAAGCAAACAAAAGTCCAGCGCTAAATACTGTTTGATAAATGAATTGAATTTTGGAACACACAGACGGGACAGACCTTACTCAGTGCAGAGGGTTTAACAGGAGATTCAGACTGAAGCCTCGCAGGAGGAGATTAGTTTCATAAACCCGCACACAAACCCGTCCTGCAGACCTTTCCTCCTGTCAATCACGTCCCGTCTGCTGCTCCGCCGCCTCGGGCTGCGGAAGCAATTAGTGTCTGAGAGCTGCTCCCCAAACTCTTCACCTGCTCCCGTGTGGGACCGCGGCTCCCCGGGTCAAGCGGAGAGGTTTCCTGAGATACAATAATGTTTTTCTGCCTCACAGACGCGCCGGCTCTGCTGCTTCTTCTTCCTTAAAATACAGTTTGCATCCCAGTGAGTGTTTGAACGTCGAGGATTTTAGATCTTGACTCAGTCAATTACATTACATTACATTAAATGTGTACATTTAGCTGACGCTTTTATCCAAAGCGACCTACAACAACCACGGGGATACAACCATTAAAGTAAAGATCATGAAATGCTCCTTTCAATCTGTTTCAATCTGTAATTGTTGGTGAAATAAACACACACGCTCTGTGTCAGTCCAGCCTCTGTGGCAAAGGGAAAGAGACGCCTTTACTTTCCAAATAAGGTCCGTAACACATGAAACCCGTCCCAACGTCCACGTGACCCTCTGTAAAGGTGCAGATCAAGAAAAGCGAGCAGTCAGCAAAGAACAAACTCCGGGAAGATTTGTAGCAGGAAATCCCCAAATAGCTCTACACTGATGAGTAAGAGGGCGTCGCTGAGGCCTATGAGGACACCTCGAGTACATCACATTACATCACAGTCTGCACCAGCTGCAACAAAACAATTTGCTCAACAACCGAGCTGCTCAAAGCAAATGTCACGTTTGGGTCTGAAGGGCTGCGACGCGAAGGCTGGAAACACGAGGAGGATCTCCTCCTCTTCGCTCTGAAGGATCAAGATGTTGTGAGACAGCCTTCGTGTTAGTCTGAAGGTGTGAGGTGGCCTCCTCTCTGGACCACGCCGTGTTCGCCACTTCCCGTTCTTGTTGTTGAATCGTGACCTCTGACCTTTCTGCCAAACCAGGAAGGGGACGGGTGCTTTTTCACAGGACCGTATGACGGGCCGCCCCCCCCCCCCAGAGGAGAGCACAGCGAAGGCCTCGTCCTCCCGAGAGAGGAGAGAATACCGAGTGAGGACCACCCTACCAGGTCCACATGGCCAACGCCATGTGGTTGCTCCGTGGCGACGTCACCAACGAGGAGGGAGAAGTCTGTTTCTGGAATGAGCACATTATGAGTCCTGCTGAGGTCGGCTGTGTCTCCATAATCAGATCAACACCTGCCCTTGAATAAGTGATGGAACCTTGAGTCTGAGATGAATCGCTTCAGCGAGCACGGACACTTTGGACGGGCCGAAACCAAAGAGAACGTAATGACGAAGAGTCTCTGCCCTCCTCATCATCACAGCCGCCTCTTCTCTTCTGACATCAGGAAAAAGGAGACGAGGTCCTCGCCAGCTGTCGATGTCTAACGGACTTTGGGTGAAAATATGGAACACAGGATCACGTTTCTTCTGCTGGTTGTGATTCATTTGTGAACTGTTCATCTTTTCTGCTCGTCTTCATAAATCCTCCACGTGCAGCACGGCAGGAGAGTCGAATGGATTCTATTGATACGAGAACACAGTTACAAACTCATTAAACTCCATTCTTGATGTCATTGATGGTTCTTGTTGTTTTTTGCATATTGAACCTGTTATTTTCTTTGTTGTTTCCCATTTGTGCTGCAGTGCTTCTAGAGTCCAGGTTTGCATTTACAGTGAAAATGATGAAGGAAACGATCGTCGATCGAACGATCGATTCATCCCTTGGTAGCACAGTGCTGTGGTAATTAAATAAATGTTCTGTTTCTGCCTTTCTAAGTATATACAGTATTAATATTACTGTATGATATGACGGTGATTAGTAGAAGTATTGAAGTATTTAATGAAAATGAACGTGATCAACAGAATCAAAAATGTTACGTCATGAAAGATGTTCTATACTGAACGTGCAAAACAAATCTGATTAAAATCTTTCGTATCCTGCTGACACCAACACACAAACAGAGACGGCATCACCTCCTCAGAGGGAGCAAAAACAAAAAAAGGCTTTTTATTTATTTTTATTTTCAGCCAAAAGCAGCAGCAATCTTTAAAAATGTGTTTATTTCCTGTCTTTCTGTATCTTCGTGTGTCCTAACGTTCTCTCAAAACTCATTCCTGAAAACAAAAATCCAAACTGCTTTGGCTCTTTTCTCTCTCCATTGAGGGACAGTCTTTTTTTAACAAGAAGCCCCACTAGTCTCTGGATGACGATCACATGATCGGATCCAGATCGCGTCGCGGCTGCAGGTGCCGTTTTCCGGCCGAGAGTGGATTTAATTCTACTAATTAGGATTCCGCTGTGTGTTTCAGTGAATGCATGATATATTTAATCAGAGCGCTTTGTTTGATGAGCATTTTTGTGTCATCGCTGAATATAAAATGTGGCCATATGGTAGAAAAAGACAGAATGATGGTAATTAAGTTGTTTGCATACACACACACAGCCACTATATAGTCTTTGTCACCACGCAAACACAAAGAAAAAGTAAGAACTCCTCTGACGCAGCAGACTTTTCAGCACCTCTGACTCTTGTTTTTAAAACTCACCAGTTCCCTGATAGTAAAACCGGGCTCAGCGCCTCTGATCCGCGGCCCTTTTATCTTCGCATCAAGCTGCCTCAGTGGTGTGGAGGCCCCGGAGAGATGTGAGTTGTGCTCCGTGAAGACCCTGGAGATGTTGGAAAATAAAGAAGTGAAGCCGCAGCGCGGCGGGCCAATTGAGTGGGAAGGCGTCTGTTGAAGTATCACCTTCCGGGTGTTTGTGTTTTTAAGGATCATCTGCGAACGAACTAAATGAAAACCAGCAGCAAGAAGCAGCAAACTGTGTTGCTTTCTTCTCGGCGTGCATTCAGCAGGGATTCTCCTGCTTTCCAGGAAAAATGGAGGACGAACGGTTTATTATTCGTGTGGGCTGACAAGTAAAAACACTCGAGAATCATAAATGAGATTAAACTTTTCAAAAACCTTAGAGGGAGATTTTTTCGGGGGTGACCGAAATGTTGGTGACTCCAATATCAGGGAATTGGAATTAATTTGGCGTTGTAGCCATGATGCGCCCTGCAGTCTGTGAGGCCCCACTGATGGCCTACTGGAGATGGACAACATTGGTTACATTCTGTGAAGCAAAGACACAGCTGAAGGTCCCTCCCCAGGACAGTTTGGTTTGAGTAGATGTTTCTTCCTGCATTTTAGTGGATTTCTGGGCGCTATGCTAAACATGTGCAATGCCTCAACTTCTTCTGATTCATGTTCATCCGATCATGACTTGTTAGGTCCTTCTGGAGCAACCAGAAAACTATTGTTGTGCCTCAATTCCTGTCTGTGTGCCACAATAAAGCCTAATTAATGTACTGTGTTTGAGATTTGACCAATGTAGGTTGATTGACATTTGGATGGTATTTAACTGATTTTTAACTGAAACCTAACCTATATTTTTAATAATTGTATTCTTAAGAGCACTTAATGATTTATGTTGATTTATGTATGATAAATGACACAAGATTAGTTGGGGAGAAATATTTTTTCATCATTCAAAGCCTCCAACACACGTTCCATCAAACAGAAAAGTACAACAAATAAAGTGCTTCAACCTTTGACTTTGCTTTCAACGACACATGACCAAAACAACCAACAATGAGGTGATGCAGATCAGAAGCTGGTTAGTCATTTGTGGGCAAAGTTGATTGATTACTGTATCATAGATATTAAATACTATGATGTTAATCATTAATGATGTCACCTATCTTACGGTATGTAGGCTCATTATATCACTAAATTACATCCATAAAATACTATGAGGTTAGTCAGGTTGTAGAGACGCTGATGAGGTTCAGGTGCATTTTCAATTTCATTTATAGTGATGTTTGTGCATTTAACTGTACGAGGACACACTGACTATCGGCCTCGATGCAACAAGATAACCGGTAGGTGTGTGTGTGTGTGGAATGTGTTACTATCCATTAAAACTGTTTAATTGTTGTTACTGTATCCATCCTCCTACTTTATGAAACCATTATGAAGCTTATACAGTGTGATTTAATACAAATGTTCACCTTGAGTTTAAACATTGGTTTCTTCCATCCAATATGAGTGAATATTAGATATACACCTGTGAGTGTAACCCAGTTCAGCTGCTCCTCTTCATCTTCTTTAGAAAAACATTCGACTGTATAACAACTCTGATCTGATCCATTGAGATATTTTGCCCAATTATTTCATGTCTGATATATATCATATACAGCATATATATATATATATGTATACAGTATATATATATATATATATATATATATATATGTATACAGTATATATATTTATATATATATATATATATATAGATACTTTATTGATCCCTCAAGAGGGAAATTTTGGTGTCATCAGCATGTACAGGGAAGATAATAAAATTAAAAGATACACATTATATACAATATAATAAGATAAAAAATATTAAATTATTAAATAAAATAAAATAAACTAAAACCAAAAAATAACCTTATATATGATATATAAATATACACACATATATATAATTGCGTAGCCGTGAGTCTCAGGACTCCTGAGGTATTGAGGAAGGATGTCTATGCAGCGAATGGGGTCACAGATGCGCTCCTGAGCGCCATGTACTGTCGAGGAGTTTGAAAAAAATGAATGAACGTTCCTCATTTTCTGACCATTTTTTCAAAATTGTGACTTTTTTTCCAAAAATATTTTTCACCTAATATTTTCAAACCATGTTTCGACCTAACACTTTTTGACTTTCATTTCAAAATATATTTGACCCAATATTTCTGAAATTTATTTCCTTCAACCTTTTTGACACAACATAGTTGGACTTTTTTTTAAAAACATTTATCGACAAACATTTAAAAAGAAAAAAAATCAGATTTTCTTTTTGCGTGACAAATTGGATGGATGGTTGGATGGTTGGAGCTCGGATGCAGCTCTGAACGGCTCGCAGCTAACGATGCTAACGGAGCAAACAGGGGCAGCAGTGCAGCGTAGGCGTGGGCCTCCATGGCGATGTTTCCGTATTACCGAGTGAGCCAAGGTGCCCTCCTTCCAGCTAATGATCGACTTTAACAAATGAATCAGCTGAAGACCGACCGAACCCACTACATCGACCTGAGATACCTTTTGAACTCAGTGGGCGGGTCGTCGTTCGCTGCGTAGCCAACGGCGAGGAAAAGACGCATCTAACCATCTGAAATAACGAGCCTCAAGTCTGGAACAAAGCGCCGAGTCTCTTCTGTCCTTTGGTTCTGGATGGAACCTACAGGCTCCATTAGAGTCCCTGGAGGTTGGATCAAAGCTGTTCTTGCAACTTTGCCTGACATTTGGTAGCATTTTGATTTGCATGTGCACATAACCCTCTTCTGTCGACGCACGGACATCTTTTCCCACAGATTACATTTGTTTCTCATGAATGCCAAAACACGTTTCTGATTGAAGTCTCCACGTTGGGAGGAGGAGCTTCACCCAGGAGGCGGCTGTTCGTGTCGCGTGAAGCCCGAAACTAATCATCAACATTATTGATTAAGTCCGTGACTGAAATAACGCAACAAACATACTTTGTTCGAACCCAAGCACGGTGTTTGGGCAGAACCTAAATAATTGCTTTTGGTGCATTTAATATTAGTATTTTTTATATAACAATGTGAACCAATATGTAAACGAATAGGAAACACAACTTTGTAGTAGACAGGTTAGACAGGTTAGCACACACAGGCTGCTCATATTATACGAACCCAGTCAACAATTAAGGAACATATTGAGGCATCCAGGATGAGCCACGATGTGCTGACAACTTGTTAACAATGTAGTGATTGTACGTGTGCTGATAGAGAGAAGCTCAAGGGAAATTCATTAGTGCTGAGTATGGGCAGATGGGTCCACCAAAAAGCAACAGCTCATTAGAGAAAGTGGAAACGTCCCCTCGGTCCCACAGGATGATGGCGTCCACATCAAAGCATCACACGCTGGAAAACTCTTGGGCCAATTGTCCTCCGAGCCCTCCGAGGTGTCAACAAAGACTCCTTTTCCGATTAGCTGAAATGTGTCGCTGTCCTGCAGAGTTCAAGCATCTGGAAAACGGTGATCCATCACTGCCTCCACTCCCGGGACACTTGGCTGCGACCTTGAGCCACAAACAGCATTACTGATGTTTTATAGCGACTGAATAATTACGATGGGGCAGGAAGGGACCTTTCAGCACGCAGCCCGGCTATAAATATGGAACGAGAGGTTGATTTTGAGCCGCAGCAAAACTGATTAAATGCACAGGGGGAAAAAAAGCATCGTGGCGGCAGTGATTGTGATTGACTTGGAACACCAGCCTCTGGTGGCGTCCATGTAGAGTTGTTACTTTGCAGCCCCCCCTAATAGGTGTCTAATGAATTTGTCCATGGATGCAAATGAAGTGGAAGTGAAAGATCGTGCTTCCTCTATGGTTCAGTGTTATGGATTCAACATGAAATTTATATTGACATCAGATTTAAATTTAGAAAGACTGATAAAATGTTGCAATTTAGTACAAGAAACCTTAAGGACAACACATTAATACAAAAAACACTCCTTAAAGCAGGAACTCACCTTTTATTTTTTTTCAAAACATTTTTCAATATTTTTCGAATTTCTTTTCAAATCTTTTTTGAGCCAATATTTCTTAACTTTCTTCCCTTCAACTTTTTTGACACAACATATTTTGACTTTTCTTCAAAACATTTTTTTATTTTCCACGACATAGCGTATTTTTTTCAAAACATTTTTTCGGCCAATGACATTTTCTGACCATTTTTTCCAAAACTATTTTTCACCTAATATTTTCAAACCATGTTTCGACCTAACACTTTTTGACTTTCTTTTCAAAATATTTTTGACCCAATATTTCTGAATTTTTTTTCCTTCAACCTTTTTGACACAACGTAGTTGGACTTTTTTAACATTTATCGACAAACATTTAAAAAGAACGACCTATTGTCTTTTTTTCAAAATATTTTTATTTTATTGTTATTTTTTGACTTTCTTTGAAAATATTTTTGACCTAATATTTCTAGACTTTTTTTCAAAATATGTTTCAACCTAACATTTTTCGACTTTCTTTTTAAAATCTACTTGACTCGACATTTTTTTCATAACATTTCTGACTTTTTTTCCCAAATATTTTTGACCTAATATTTTTTTACTCTATTCTCAAAATATTTTTTACCTAATATTTCTTATTATTATATAATAAGGTTATCTTATAATATATAATATTATATAATAATATAATATTATAATATAATGTTAGGAAGGAAAATGTTATCATATTCAGAATAATAATAATTAAAGCACTTGAAAAAATAATTTATCTGAACAACTCTTCATTTGAGAAGGATTAGAATAAAATAGGTCCGCTGCAGAGAGACAGAAGAAATCATGTTAGAAACTGATATTTTGAAGTGCTCCTTGATGAAAGACTCTGGATGAACACAGACCTTTCAAACATAAAGAGATGAACTCCTTCTCATCTTCTGAGAGCCTGTGATGTGAGGCTGTCCTCTAGAATGGTAATCATGGCACAACAGATTAGCCCAACATCCTCTGGGTGTGTTTATTCATCATAATTATTCCCACTGTTGTCTATATTTAGGACTTCTATGCAGCTAAGCACCTAATGCGAGTGAAACCGCATTAATCTCATAAATACTCCCAACAGGCTGGCAGCATTTTGGAGATTAATCCACTGCAGTTTGTATCTTATTCGCAGGCTGAATTAACCCCTAATAAGAGCTTCAAAGTGAGTCGGAGTGAGACAAACATCTTATAGATGCAGACGCTGCGGTCACATTTCAATCCACCCCAACGTCTGTGGAGGACAGAAACAGATGTGAATGTGCACAGGAAGTTGTGCGCTGTGTGACAAGTCAACGCAATCTGTGAATTTGAATGTTTTATGTGTAACTGGTAGAAAGTGAGTTATACAGTCACACGTGCGTGTTTAACATTTTGTAATTTGAATTCAAAAACAGAATTCTGTTAGAAAGAAGCAATATCTAACACTGTTTTATTAATGACCATCGAATGAAATATTACTCAATTCATATTAATGATTACTATAGCACACGAGGAGCGATACTCGAGGACTTGACGTCAGCTCCAACATGAATTTAATTGAACAATATAGCGAGTGATAACCCGACTGGCCAACGTAACCTACAATGGTTCAAATATTTCATGAAAAAGTGACTCTTATCTTTCCAACTAAAATCCGTCAACATGCAGTCTTTTCAAAGTAAACTTATGATTGGACAAAAAGATCATTCTCCTTGGTGTTCTGCATGCAGAGGCGATACGGAGGTCCGTGCTGCCGTTTATGATCAGCGGGTTTATGGTGGAGCCGCTGGGATCTCTGATCTGATAGCAGGAGGCTGTTAATTATCCGGCCCACATAATGTTTGTAGGGCCACACGACCTCACAGCAGATCTCCTCCTCTGTCCAGAGCATCTTCATTAAATGTTGGAGTCGCGTTGCTGCATTGACAGAACACGCTATAATCCTGCTGGAGGTTTGACTTTGTGAAGCTTTTTCAAAGTCAAGTATGAGCGTTCGGTTCCTCCAGTGTCTTTAGATCAGAATGTCTGGGCTGTAATGAGGTAGGTTCTTCCTCTGGTTCGCTCAAGTGCATCTTTCTCAAAATAAACTGTGAAGCTTATGTACTTTGGTTACTAAAAGGAACTTTCATTTTGTGTTAATTAGATTGGTCCCTATGGAGGAAATACGTATAGTGTCTCTGAGCACCAGGGTCCCTTTAGAAAAGATCTCATTTTACTACAATCTGTCCACGGTGGACTGGTCTCTGCTGGAGGATCTGGGTTTGTCCGCCGTGGACTGGATTCTTCAGGCTCATGAATGTGGGCATTGACGGTTTGAGTTCTGGGTGGTTCATATTTGTAACAATCAGATTCATGGCAGCACCTTGTCACATAATAGCTGGAAGAGACCCGCCGTCATTACGACCCGTCCTCCCTTCAATGAGGCTTTGTTACAGGCAAGAATGCGTCTCTAAATAGAGCTGCCTGACACACACACACTCATGGAACGCAGTGAGTCCTCTGCAGACAGATTCCTGTTTCAGTCTTTTGAAATGTCACACTGTGAAGGAGAGACCGTGGGAAGCTTAAATGATGTTAAACGTGCGTGTGAACAGAGAAATAATTGATTTGGACGTCGAGGTTTCTAATCCACCACATTTTGAACCAACGAGCTGCAGCTCATCATGTCAGCGGGTTCAATGTTCAGTGCTTGTTTGGTAGAAAGAAACGTCTCGTTCTTAGATTTGATTGATAAACAGCAGAAATGATTTGTTCTCTATTGCAAGATGAATTTCACACGTGTTTTTATACTTAATGTGAATCTCTCTGAGTTACAAGACACGTGGAATGTTTTTGCTGTAATGAACAGAAAGTCCACAGTCAACGGGTCCTTCTCAATACTTTTACTGTTCAGAAATACATCGAGAGCTGGAGGCAGGAAAGTGACAGAAAGAAGAAAAAATGAAGCAGAGGGAAATAAATAAGAGTTCAGCTTCGCTTGGTGTTTTCTATGGAATGGAAGAAAATCACAAAAGCTTTTAAGAAGATGGAAAATGTTCAACGTGAACACGGCAGGTGCAAAAAAAACACCAAACAACCAATTAAATCGAGTCAATCACTCGAAACACCAAACATCCATTATCCTCATCGGACAAATGTATTTAAATCACCTCGCCGCTTTTTAACTTTCATAGCAACAAAACCCACCACATACAAAAACACAGTTCCTCGTCCGACCGCTTCAGCGGGACGCAGGAAAGGACCGATTGACTTAAAGTCTAATACCAAAGTGCTGCGTCTTTGTATATTTACAGCTGCTCTCCTCCAGGCAGCGCTGACGCGTCACAAAGCGCCCGTTTGGACGCGCAGCCTCGTTCAGCCTCAGGAGAAGAGTTCTGATGCTCGGCCTCCGCCGGAGCAGAGTCTGCTTTTTGAACGTGAAGCACGGAGGCTCGACGCTGCGTCTCCGTCTCTGTCCGCGTCCAAACCTCCTAAATAAAATACTCCCTCTGGTTCTCACCCGGGCCGCCGCGCGAGCCGGCGCCGCCGTTGCCGTTGTCGGGCTTCGGCGTCTTCCCCGCCGGCCTCCGACATGTGCCTTTCCACCGGTAGAGCACCCGCGCCGTCACGGCCAACGCCGACACGGTCACGAAGATGGCCACCGCTATCCCGCCTGCAAGGCAGAGCACAGGGCACGGGTCAAAGGTCACTGCGGGCGCAGTAGTGACATGGAAGCCTCGTCATTGCCAGTTGTCTATTCAAATGGGACCAATAGGACTACGGGACATTATTGGACATGAACATCTCGCTTTCATTTTGAGACAAATCTGTTGGTCCCTGTCCCACTTTCTGTCCTGCAGGGGACAAAACCAGAAAGTTTTGGAGACACGGTTGAAGGAAATGGCCAAAGGTTACAGTGAGAAACAGCGCCGGTACGGAACCTCCAATCAGAGCGGAGTCCCTCCTGACGGCGTTCTCCACAGGCTGACCCGTTCCCACTGATCCAGACTGGCCTGCAGCAGAGACACAGAGCGGAAGGGACAGGCGGCGCGGAGGTGAAGGCACAAAGGAAAGAGCAGAGAGGTCGAACGCAAGCGAAGAGAGACGAAGAGGAGGACGAAGACATGGAGGTGAGCAGATGAGAAGCAAAGAGACATTGTGAGCATTGGGGAAAGATACGATAACTGAATAAATTACCCCGTGTTGTGATCCCAACGGCCCTGTTGCAATGTTCTCTGACGTAACACCCACACAGAGACGCTAACCCCAGTAATATTTATTAATGTCCTGGGAGGAGGTGGGCGCTTCGCTTGCAGTAAGACTTTACTAAAACCCAAATGTTGACTTCATTTATTAAACATATGAGACATTTGAAAGAGCACCGAGCGTGTCCTCTGACCTGACAGGTGGTGTCTGGTTCCTGCCGCGTGGGGATCGGCGGAGGTGGAGCCACAAATGGACTGGACCAGTGGGCCGGTGACCACGACGGGGCTGGTGTCCGGGTGGAGCAGGGCCGCCTTCAGAGGGCTGACGGAGTTAAAGAGCACGCCAGACAGGCAGCCGGTGAAACCCAGAGAGGCCAGCCGGGACAGCCCCGGGTCCAACTCGGCAGAGTCTGGAGACAAAGGGTACGTGCACGCGTCATGCTGGATATCAATGGCTGCGGATGAAAGACGAAGGGGCGTCACAGACCGCGTGTTACACGCGGGATCCGTCCAGCGTCCATGGTCCCGTCACCAGGCGATAAACTGATCCTGACCTAAGACTTCCCGGTATTTGCTTTCATTTCTATGTTGGTCCTGTGCCCATTACACGGCCTGGACTTCCCATCATCGTGATGAAGGTTTCAGTCCCTCGTTGGGTTCTTCAGGCTCACCTACCGTGCACCCTGCCGAGAACCAGCGACCGGACGCCGTTGAATTCTACATCCGACGTCAGGTTGAAGTCCTCTTTGCTGTTCTGGTCAATCTGGTAAAAAAAATTAGATCAAAATAAGATTTCAAAATCCACATTGCTGCTTTGTAGCTGCTTCAAGGGAAAAAGAATGATCTTTGTAGTGAACATATTGGTAATTTTCAATGTTTTACACTTTTTACACAATTGCACAACTTGAAACGTGTTTGAAGACTGATACACAAAATGAGCAAAATAATGCAATAAGTATTATATATATACAACGGGTGGAAACCCCGTCCATCGTTCCAACGGGACCAAACATGAGAGTATGAGAGACGGTGAAGACGCTCCAGACTCTTGTGCTGGTTCTCCTCCAGCCTTTGTGTCTTTTCAACGTAAACTCCAGGATGGTTTGGGTAAAAACGCGCATAGGGTTTGGAAAAGAGCCTATTTTAATCTAACTGCTGGCTCAGCTTTCATCACCTGCCGCCCCGCTGAGGCTGCTGGGAACAGCGGAATGTATTGTACGTTACCTGCACCCAGGCGGCGGCGGCCCGCCTGCTGACCACGACGGCGTGGAGCCGTCCGTCGGCGAGGTTCGTCACTTTGCTTCTCAGGACGTCAGCGGCTCTGCTGCTGTCCAGACGGTATCTCACCTCCAGCATGTCTGCACATTATCAGCAAATGACCGAATAGCAAATTACGTAGCAATACAACTACCTGATGGTTATCATTCAGTGTGAACATATTAAAGATTTTAACTTCTAAAATCAATGTTGAAGTTTAATAAATGATACAATGCTTTTAAACTGAACCAGTGAAATTTTCTTTTCTACCCATCGTCTACGCACAAAAAGGGTCTCAAGGGACGTCTCGATGTTTCAGGGTCAAAGCAGCTGAACAATAAACCCAGAAATAATTTAACATTAGGGCCAAATACTGCCGGCAATGATAAACAGACTGAAGTTAATTTACATAATGTTCATGTCATTGAAAAAAAGGGTTATTTCATTGCATTCACCATGTAATGTCTGCAGGCTGTGTGGATGATAAGACACATAGAAAAGCTTATTTTCCATTTTACAGAGCAAATGGATAATAACTTGTCCACATTAATACATTGTGGGAATTCATAAAAGCATAACTTTGGACTAATTGTGAAGCATGAAGTCCTCAGGCCATTTATAGCTTACATAGAGTTTTCTATGTAAGCTATAAATAATGCATTATTTATAATCAGCACTTTTAACACTTTGTATCTCACTCGTTAGAGAAGAAGAGTGAGAGAAAGCTGCACAGTGTGTTCACGCCACAATGACCACGGGTCACACGAGGTGACCTGTTTCTTCATATCACTACTTTTTAGTTCTCTCTTCTTACAGACGCCACAAGAAGACAAACGGAATCTGAGGATGAGATACGGTTAGCGTGGTTCATACTATTCAGCTTTCACTCAAAAATGAAGACGACATCTTTATCTTAGAAAAGTTGCTCATCTGTAACGATGTAAAGAAACAAGGCAACGTGACAAAACAAAATATATAACGTACCAAGTTAACCTAACGATGTAAAGTAAGATAACAAAACAATATAACGCATGATTTAGTGTAACGATGTAATTTAACAATATCACGTAATGATGTAACTACGCAACACGGCAAAACAAAGTAACGTAACAACAAACGTAAAAAACAATTTAACCTAACAATTTAACAAATTAACAGATCAATGTAACCGAACGGTGAAACGCTGCAATGTAACACTGCGATGTAACTTAATAATGTAGCTTACTTATGTAACTACGCAACATGGCAAAACAATTAAGCGTAACAACGTAGCGTAACAACGTAGCGTAACAACGTAGCGTAACAACGTAGCGTAACAACGTAGCGTAACAACGTAGTGTAACAATGTAGAGTAACAACGTAGTGTAACAACGTAGCGTAACAATGTAGTGTAACAATGTAGAGTAACAACGTAGTGTAACAACGTAGCGTAACAATGTAGCGTAACAATGTAGCGTAACAACGTAGCGTAACAACGTAGTGTAACAATGTAGAGTAACAACGTAGTGTAACAACGTAGCGTAACAATGTAGCGTAACAATGTAGCGTAACAACGTAGCGTAACAACGTAGTGTAACAATGTAGAGTAACAACGTAGTGTAACAACGTAGCGTAACAATGTAGTGTAACAACGTAGTGTAACAACGTAGTGTAACATTGTAGTGTAACAATGTAGCGTAACAATGTAGCGTAACAATGTAGCGTAACAACGTAGTGTAACAACGTAGCGTAACAATGTAGCGTAACAATGTAGCGTAACAATGTAGCGTAACAATGTAGCGTAACAATGTAGCGTAACAACGTAGTGTAACAACGTAGTGTAACAATGTAGCGTAACAATGTAGCGTAACAATGTAGCGTAACAATGTAGCGTAACAACATAGTGTAACAACCCCCGGTCCGCCCTGTGCAGTTATGCTCCGTACGCTCATTTTCAAGCACAAGGAGGAATCGATGAATTGGATTCAGTGAATGAACTGTTAAAGCATGAAATTGAATGAGCACTGAAATTAGAATAAGCTGCTAAAAAACAACCTCAAACCCTCTTGTTTAATACAAGAAAACAATGCATTGAAAATAATGTGTTCCATGGTATTTATTGGTGTTGGTGTTTGTTTGCCTCTGAATGTTTTGCTTTCAGGTCTGTAATCACTGACATCAGTGATTACAGACCTGTTGTAACTTTCACATCTAGATGGATGAAAACGACCCGGGTGATCTTTAAAAGATAAGGAAGGCAAATTATTTTCTGTTGCACTGAAGATGTAGATCTTAAAAAATGTCACAGTGTTCAATCACCACAAAGGAACCTTTATCAGCCGCCTCTTTTTTTAAGTCAAATGTTCCCACTCGCCTTTCGTCTGATTCAACACGGATGTTGTTGAATGAAGCGAGAACAGAAGCAGCAAGAGGAGAAGCTGACATTAGAAGAAAAGAAGGATTCATGGATGATCCTTACAGGCACAAAGTCTCAACTCTGAGCACTTTATCTGACAGATAAGAGGATAAAGTGAGGATAAATTTATTGTATCAACTAAGCAAAACAAACGTTGAAAGTCAAACATTTTTACACGTCAAAAACGTTTTTTATTGTATTATGTATTATATATTTGGGTATGTTTTGCATATTGTGTCAATCCCCAAAAACACACTTTGAATTGATAGAGGGGAGATATTCGGATACTGGTATCAGAAAGTTGGTGCTCTGATGTTGGATGTAACTCCATTTGTAACTGCAAAGTCAACTTTTGTTATGCACATGATGCTGCAACTAGATAATCTAAATCTAGATAGAAAAACAGGGAATATGCATGCACCATGCGCCATAAACACTGAAACATTCAGGGCCAGCCAATGAAATCCATTTGAGGGGAAGTGAAGCCTCCCTCACCGTGCCGGTTGAGCAGCAGAGCCAGGTACTCTCTGCGGGAGGAGCCCACGAAGAGGAGCAGGGCTGGACTCTGGAGGCTCCTGAAGCTCAGGGAGAGGTCCTCCGCTCTCAGATCCAGGTCGGAGGAGACGGTGGGGGACGGGGAGCCGTCGCTGCCCCGGTCCAGCTCGTTGAAGGCGTAGCTGACGGATGTCTCCGACTTGAAGCTGGCTGAAACCTCTGCGGGAGGAAAAGGGAGGAGACGCTTCATTCTTCTTCACGCAGGATGTGCTTTTAGGGAGATTTTAGTTTTGGCTTTGCAGGGACACCATGCCTCACATTGGAATATGGGTAAATATAGATTTGTAAATGCGGCAGTGACAACCCATAATTAATTGAGGTCGTGGTACCACAAAAAACATTGCCAGGTGAAAAGAACGATGCAAAATGTGACTGCTAATTAAATCTCCTCTGTGTGGGATGTGATCCCCCGTCGCTGAAAGCGTGCGACAGACAACACAGCTGTTAATTATTGCATAAATCGTGTGTGTTACTGCTGACGTGAGGACTCAACGCTCCAGGGAGAACTTAAGCATCAGAAAGTGCAGGTGTGTGGTCTGACAAAAATCGGCACACGGCTCTTATATTTAAGCATAATTTAAAAACGCAAAAATAACTGACCCTCTGCACTAAATCAATGGTTAAATGCTGAGATAATCTTATTGCAGTGAGTTAACTTTTGTGTTTGCCATCATCATCACAGGAAAACATCTCCAGTACAACATGTTGTATAATATATATATATATATAATGTAGAATATGCGGGTGGTGCAGGTGGAGCACCTCTGTCGCAGAAGGCGCCGGTGTGAGCGGACGAGCTGCAGTCGCAGGAGAAGCTGCTGGTTCTCTCCACGCAGCGGCCGCGGTTCTGGCAGAGCGAGCCGTAGCTGCTGCAGTGGCCCGGGCACCCCGCCTGCACCCCGGGCGTGATCCTGGCCCTCGCCTCCAGGTCCAGGGGGACCCCGTTCAGCTGCAGGGAGCGCATGCAGCCCCGAAAGCCCCTCTGCCTGGACGCGGTGCCGCCTGGAGGGAAGACACGGGATTCTGCTGCTGATGCGACTCGATTCGGCCAATAAACTCATTCAATTACACAAATAAGAATAACTTAATACCTCTGTCTTCTGTTGTTTCACCGTTGCGGACTCATTTCCTTTTGATAAATGAAATGAATTGATTGTCTGAGGTGTGGATCAAGCTTTTCATTACTGATCCAAATGTGTGATTTTCTACATTGCAGCTACAAATCATCACTACTTTATGCTGCGGTTGACAACTTGTCGAGCTTGTTAATGCATTTCCATTCTTTGCAGGCAGCCGCCAGCTTCGGCTCATTTCTGAATGATGATATGCGAGAAACAAGCATATACAATATAACAAATACAACTTTCTTCTGTCTGCAGAAATGCAGAAGGATGAAGTTTATCAAACCGCAGATGTGACGAAACGAATGGGAAGGCAAATCTCATCGTCTCTGTGATCCGGACAGAGACTGATATCTGATTTTGTAACAAACAGCTGAACACACTCTGCACCTCGGGGGGACAAAGATGTGTCAACATTCCCTCACGCTGAATTATTTAAAGTGATGAGCTGATGAAACTCAGTGAAACGCACAGCAGCAGGTAAAATATTCAAGGTGAGAGCACCATGATTGTTCATATCCGGAAGCTGGCGAGCCGTCAATCCGACTGAATCGTGAGCCGGGAAGAATGACGGCATGCGTAAATTGCTGAGGTGTCAGATTAAGAGTAAATGACCAGAGACGTGGTAGCGATTCGTTCCCTGGAGACGTGGACCAGGATGGAAGGTTTTGACAGAACACTCTTCTCATGGAAGTCTGACCTGCAGGAAAGGTCCAGAAGATCAGACACACACACCTATGAACAGCTGGCTGTTGAGCTGCAGGTGGACGTGCCCGTCGGCGGGCGCCTCCCTCGTGGCGGCGGGCAGCTCGTCGAGGCGGAGCGACGCCGCCCTGACGTTGCGCTCGGCGCGCACGCGGTGCCACCTGTCGTCGTCGAGCGGGAAGCCGGTCGTCACGGCGACCTCCGTCGGGCCGTCGCCCACGTCGAAGGAGAAGAGCACCTCGGTGGAAGCTGAGTCGGGGGAGGGAGACAGGCGAGGCTCACTGGACGACTCGGCAAAGCGTTCGTCCGGTTCAGCGCTCGGTTCATTTTCCAAAATGAGAAATGAGAGAAAAATGAAAAAGGGAAACAGTCTCGTCGTGACTGCAGGAGTGTAACGAGGGCTTCTCATCTTCTCAAACTCTCTCGCCTTACTTGTTCTTCTCTCACCGAAGGGGCGGTTGTCACGGCAACCGGTTATAATAATACCTCCCGGTCACCTCAACTGCAGCCACGGAGATAATTGTCGGTTGTTGTGTTTTTATTTTCACATGACAAGAAGCTCCTTGATGAAACAGTCGGATACACTCAGTGGGTTTTTATGCCTGAAGTCACCAAATAACTGCAGGAACATGACTTATGACTTATTACAAATATTCTAAAACATATTACATATATAACAAAGATGTGCCGTGATTTCTGTGTAATTTTATGGCTTTGAAAGATTTTACAATCAAACTACTGTACAAACTTAAAGGTCTTTACTCACAGCGGAGCTCGATGCGAATGAAGTCTTTGATGCCCAGGTTTTCCAGGAAGACGCCGGAGGACGAAGAGGTCTTAAACAGGAAGGAGATGTCGGCGCTCAGCTCGCCGTGGAAGGTGGGGAAGTGGAGGTAAGACGTCTCCTGGTCGAAAAGTGCAGCGTTCCAGACGTTTTCTGTGAATAAACCAAAAGCCGCTCAGTCATTACTGTGGAATTCACCTCAATGTGACTAACTAATGTCACTTGTATTACGTAGTTCTAAAGGGGACGTTGGGCTTACTGTCTCCATGACAACGGAGAGGCCCGACCCTGTAGGCGCCTTCTGAATCGGACCTCTGGACGTCCCCCAGCACCAGAGACCTCACAGGGAGGGTCTCCTTGTGGGTCAGCAGGCCTGAGTCCTTGGCCCTGGACAGGAGGGGGGGGGGGAGAAGACAGAAGAAGAAAGCTTTGAAGGAGGAAGCCGAGAAACAGGGCGGAAAAAGATAAACTTTTACAACGAGAAGAGGAAGGATGAGAAGAATAAAGTGAAATATCAAGTATGAAGAAAAAAAAAGGATTATTATTTTGTTTTATTTTTGATCTAAACCAGAATGAAAGTTTCACAGCGGTAATAATCCGATATGAAAGCGGCGTAATCCTGAGCGACACAGTACCATTCGCTGCGGTCGGCGTCACAGTTGCAGGCGTGCCGGGGGTCCACGCAGTTCTCCTGCAGGCCGCAGGAACACCGCTGGCTGCCCGGCGGGGCTCCGCCCCAATAAGTCTGCACCTGTCCGTCACCGGGACCCCCTACCCACCAGCTGAGCAGAGGGCCGTCTGCAACACCCCCCCCCCCCCAGGCCGGTTAGTCCTTTAATACTTGTCCCTTTAGAGAGGCATCAAGATCAATATTTGCTGTTATTTTATCAGACGCTTTGATAGGACACGACCTCGCGGGACGTCTTTACCCGCCGTGTTGAGCAGGCGGGACTTCCTGCAGTCGTAGCTCAGTTCCTGCTCGCAGCGCTCCGATTGGCCGATGACGGCCGCCAGCTGCTCCTCGTCAGACGCGTACGCAAAGTGGGCGGAGATGCGCCCCCCGCCCGGCGCCGGCCGGACCCTCGTCAGGGCCGTGTTGTTGTGCTGGATCACCGTCCAGGTGTGGTCCTCTGTGGGATCGTGAAGCAAACCCTTTATTTGAGGGAAGGTCGGTGGGGTCGGGGGGGGGTCGGGGGTCGAGGGGGCGGGTCTCTGATGTGTGTGTTGCAGCCCCACCTGTCATGTTGCAGTACATCAGCCGCGCTCTGATGGGGCCGCTGCCGTCCACGTCGATGTGATAATAACCCGACGCGTTGCCCCGGTGCTTGTACGCCTCACAGGACTGCTCGTATATCGCTGGGGAGGAAGAGACGCATCATCATCATCATCATCACTGTACACATCAAAAGATGTCAGGTCATTACAGGCAACAAGTGAACACACACACACACACACACAGACACACACACACGCACAGAGCGTGTCGGGCTTACAGCTGTGGCAGGTGGCTCCGCTGTAGCCGGTGCCGGAGCAGTTGCAGTGGAAGCTGCTCCATGACTGACGGCAGCTGCCTCCGTGCTCGCAGTGACTCTGAGAGCACCTGAGAGGGAGGGAGAAGAGGGGAGAAGGGGGGGGAGACGCCTTGATCATCCGGGTCAACCTGCTTAACATCAGCGTTCAGGTTCCACTCACGCGGTAAAACAGCAAAAAAAAAACCACCCACTTAAGTTCTAGTGATCTGCGATCAGAGTCGATAGAAGCTGGTTCATTGACTCAACGTCTCAAACTCGCCGCTGAGTTTGATCTCTGAAGGCTCCTTCAGACTTTTACCACCGTGATGCCCACTGGCGACGGCACGGCTTCCTCGTTCTGACAGAACTTGAGGGGGCAAAGCTTTGTGAACACATTCAGGTCACGTGTGTTTCCCTCTGTGCACAAGACCTGACTGTGTGGGAGGAAACATGGAGCTCATCAAATAAGCAGCCCGGTTGTTCGGTTGTCCCTAATGTTTGCATAAGAGAGAGAGACAGACAGACAGACAGACAGACAGACAGAGAGACAGACCGACAGACAGACAGACAGACAGACAGACAGACAGACAGACAGACAGAGAGACAGACAGACAGACAGAGAGACAGACAGACAGACAGAGAGAGAGCAGTATTTCTAATCTCACAGTTCGGGAAACTCACTTTTGGGAAAAAACGTCTTGCTCAGCCGGCTTCTCAGATGGTTAAGTTTGTTTTTTAATTCCTCTGCTTTCCTTTTTCCTCTACGAGGACTCAGCAGGGATGGAGGCAGGTGGGTACTTTTTTGCATTTTAAATTCTGCCGGTGAATTGTTCATTGTCCATTGCGTCGCTTATCTGCACGTGTGCACAAACGCACCTGGCGGACCCTCTTTGTTCCCCGAAGTCCCCCCAAGCTCGGTGAGCAGGAGGTCGGACGAGGGCGGCTGTAAGCAGCATAAATCAACGTCTTGTTCTGATAGCAGCTTGTTGCTCAAACACGAGAACATTTCAGTATTTTGCATTTTTTCGCCATTAATCCGTCCTGCTCCAGGTGTGTGAAGGCCTCTAATCAAAGACATCATGTACCACCGGCCTCGTTTGGTGTTTCTAATGCCGGTTTAGGAGACTCGCCTCGCTATTCAGTCCTGGATGTTATTCGTAGCACTTTTACGTTGCTTTTCCCTGAGGGTCGGAATCAGAAGACAAAAGATGAACATAAGCAGGCGTGAGATCATCCTCACGGTCATTTGGCAGAAACCGTGTGAACAGCAGAAAGCCGAGAGGGCAGCGAAGAAGACTCCATCCACTGAACCCACGCTGAGGCACGCAGCCAAACTCCTCCGGAGCTGCTCCTCACCACAAATAAATCACATTCCGAAGAGAGAAAAGCCACCTCTGTATCCCGACACAACAAGAACCCGATTGTTTTCTCAGAGCGGAGACATTCTGGGAGACTGTTGCTGATATTTCCCTCTGTATCCAATCCGAGGTGTCCAATAATCCTCGCGTGACCCTCTCTTCTGGTACTTTATAACACGATTTGGTAAGAAATATAAAAAATCTGACCTGTCCAAGATGCCACACATGTCGATCTGGAGGTGACTGTAGTTTCCCATCAGCCTCTGCTGCAGCGGGATCGGGTCCACCGGCTGGTTGTGCACAGTCAGCAGGCGCATGCATCCCTGGAAGGCCTTGAAGGGGTTCACGCAGTCCTGGCGGCCCCCCTCAGCGGGGCAACCTGCACGCAACGGACGCACCTCACAAAGTCTGCAGCAAACCGCTGTTTTCTTTCACCACGCGGACGCCCCGCTTACCGCCGAAGAACAGCTGCCCCCCCATGGCGACGAGGAACGGAGGACTGGCGTGAGCTGTGGCTCCTTCACCTCCGTCCACGGAGACGGACAGATGCCCCCGTCTGGAGGTCAGCTCCGCAGAGTGCCACTGACCGTCGTCGAGGGCGGAGCCTGAGGACGCGCAAAAGCAAGCGGCGTGACGCACAGAAAGACACTCGGACCGTCTGAGGGCATCGCGTGGAGGTTCGGCTCGCTGACCGGCGCTGAGCTCCAGCGGCGCCCTGCCGGCCTTGTGGATCCGCAGGTGGAGTCTGGCTCCGCTCAGGTACAACCACGCCGCACCCTCTTGCTCCGGGAGGTCGAAGGTCAGCAGAAGCCCCGCCTCGTTCCAAGTCCGGAACTGAAGGCCCGCCGACGTGCGAGTCGACGGCGGGGCTTCCGTCGCCGGGGGCAACCGGAGGAAGCTCTGGGCGCTGGTGAACGTCATGGCAACGGGGACGGGCTCGGCACAGGAAAAGGTCACGTCGCCCTGAGGAGGATGCAGAGGGGGGAGGAGGGGGAGGAGAAGGGGGTGAGGGGGGGAGTTCTTTCAGAAGGGAAAACACGATAACGAGCTGATCAGCTGATCCTGAGCCAGTTTACCTCCGCAGTGACCCGCTGGTCCTTCTTCTCAGCCAGCTCCAGCAGGTTCACCCCGTTGTAAACCAGGTTCTCCAAACAGCCGTGGAAATGTCCGCTCCCCCCGACCGCCCGCCGGGGGCCGCGGCCCGCTCCCACGCTCACCTGCTGGTGGTCCCAGTGGGCGAGCCTGGGTGGGAGCCGCACCCACAGCGAGCTGCCGTCCACGGTGAGGTTGAGGCCGTCCACGGCGAGCTCCATGGAGACGTGGTGCCAGTGCTGGTCGTCCAGCAGGCTGCCCAGGGACACCAGGCGCCGGCCGTCAGGAGAGGCAGTCCGGCCTGGGAAGGAAGGACGGGGGAGAAGAGGGAGGAGATGATGTGGGGGGGGGTGAAGAAGAAGAAGAATGTTTTTTAGATTGGGCTTCGTAAACGTGTTTTATTTCAGACCGGTGGAAGGAAAACAACAAAGATAAATTCAGGGGATTATTTTACATTGTGTCTGTGTGTTATTTCTCGTTTGCATATTTAAAAATAATTTTATAAATAATTCAATTTGCAATCTTTATCTCTGTGTCAGTAATGAGGTGATAACTAAAGCGCTGCTGCCTGCAGTGACGCCGTGCTCTAAGGTCTAACGGAGGGAATAATAATAATTACGAGCGGTAACGGCAACCAAACAGCGCTGCACACCGGGAGCCATCGCGCATGCGTGGTCACCTGACGGGATGGCAGGTGATCTACCGGCGCGGCGTTGGTGAAGGACCTGGTCCCCCTGGTCCTAAGGCATGCGCTCACTCACAGGGCGCGACCCCCAGTGGACTGATTGGGAACAGCAGCTACTTTTATAGAACTGCAATTTATGCATTATGACCTCCGGGGGGGCCGGACTTGGCCTTGAGTTTGACACTTGTGTGCTACATACTTACCAATAGACAGTCTCGTGATCCTATGTATATTGTCTAAGTCGGGAATACTTGTTCTCTCATGGTTATCTTCATGGCTTTGTCTCCAGCAGCATCCTCTGCGCCCTCGTCATGTACGGCGCCCGGCCCGCCTCCTGGGTCTCTGAACTGGTGCCGTTCCCAGTTAGGGATCACATCCCGGTGTGAAGCGAGAGGAGACCAGAGGAGGCAATAACACGTGGTTAACACCGACGGGAGCGGACGGAGAGGTGGAAGGGCCATGAATAAATGAGAGCAAACGCTGCCCGTCCTCCAGAGAAGGAGGCGAGGACGCGGCGAGAAGCACTCGCTCATCAAATATGAATCAGACGTTGTTTGAAGACGCTGTCCGTGCGGTTGAAAAAACGGAGTTGAGAGAAAGCGGCCGAGAGGCCGTTCAGTCATCAGTCACCATTCCCAGATCGGCCTTCTTTCCACCGGTGGCTCTGAAGAGAGAAGGGAATGCTTCTCTCTAAAGACGCCTCTGCTCGACTTACTCCCTCATTAAACAAGAGCTTACGCTCTCAATCTAGTTTCAAGTCTTCTTTAGCATGACCTTCATTTAGTGAATGAGGGTCCATTTAGAGTAAAACAGACCATAAAGCAGGGGATGCTTTAGGGGCGGGGCTTACTGTGATTGACAGGTTTTGCTCTTTGCTCTTTCTCTAAAGCACATTTCATAAAGACTTAAAGGGATTTCCTCTTAATGATATAATAATCAATAATAGCACAAAGCATGTCTGTTATGTAATAAAACGATTTCAACAGAAAAAAACAGACAATGATGTGTTTCATTACATCAAAGGTTATTTGACTAAATAAAGGTTTGGTGGAATAGACATGCAAATCCTGCTCATGTTTTTGGGGTAAAATGTTCCCCAGTTTGGGAACATAAGAGAGAAAAAAAGCTGCATTTCAGATTTTCTGTCTCCAGGAACCAGAAACTAAATTTCCTTTTTTTCCCCAGTCACATCCAGTCTTCTTCATTTGGATGAAGCTCGGCCACAGGCCACGAGATGAGCCGCCATCGATCCCTCCGCGTGTTCACGCCCACTAAATATTCCAGAGCTTAAGGGCTCAATTGCGAGACGTGATTGATGTTTTGATGTTTGACGTTTTGATGAATGCGCGGCGGAGAGGAAATGGGACGCTTTGGTGAGCTGGCGCCTACGTTTCAATGAGCCAGGTTTATTCATTCAAACTAACAGAGGCGTACTGAGGGTCTCCTGTTAGCCGCCTCGATACGTGATGTCACCAGGCCTCTGAGGGTCAGCAGCTAACGCAGGTAAAAAGCACGACCCCCCTCGCACGCCGACATGCATCACAAGCGATCCACGATTCAATTATTCAAATAGATAAAAGCTGCATAAGCAGGAGGTCGGGGGGGTCACGCTGTGACCTTCAGGCTCGGACGCCTCGTCAGGTGGTTTCACCGCCGTACCTTTTCTGAGGAGCAGCAGCAGCTTTCCTTCCTCCAGCTGCAGGACGAGGCCGTGCTCGCTGCGGCCCTCGGCCCGGAGGAGCACCCCGGAGTTCCTCAGGGTCTTGAAGGTCAGGGAGACGCTCGCCCCGGACGTCCGCCTCGGCCCCGGGCTCAGCCTGAAGAGGAGGCCGCCGCGGCCGCCGAGGCTCACCACGTGGGAGCCTGAAAGGAAAAGAATCTGAATCACGCGTCTTACATCTTCCTCTAATGACCCTTCAACAAAATGTAAGAAAGAAGGTTATTGAGGAAGCACCACCGACCTGTGGAGACTCTATGAAGAAGCTAACAGTTGAAACCTCTGAATGTGAGCAGATTGTAGACGGCGCAGCCGCTGAAGTAAAATAATACACTTGATAATAATTCTTATTAACGCTGCGCCTCAGACACCCGCCCTGCTGCGTCGCTACCGGACCATCAAATTAGAAACCTCGGCCCAGATTAATCATTTTCTGCATCCGATGCGTCTTCTGCTGGAAACAGAACAACCCTCAATTTAAATTTGTCAAAAGTCAAAGATGAGAGGTTTGCCCCAAAAGTTTCACAAGCATTCGGGTCACGCGTTTTTTTTTTTTTTAGCAGCAACACGTTTGCAAAGATAATTTACTGTCACACTAGAGAGGCAAAATATTTCATTTCATTCCCTCCTGCTTTCCTCCTTCTTTATTCTCTTGTGTGAAGAAGAAGTGAACAACCTCCCTCACTGGCGTGACTTGGATCATGTCCATCATTAAACGCACATTCGGGAAGATGCTTTCTGTTACTGCCTCGTCTCCTCTCCTGTGTCCTCTCCTGCCTCCTCTGCCCTCGCTGCCTCTCCTCTCATGCTGGTTCTGTTTTTCTTTTATCACTCCAGTGGCTCATTTCTAATCAAAGCTCATCCGCTGCCTCTTCTCCAATTAGAGGACATATTGCACAAATGTGACAGGGAGGATTATTACATCTGCAAACGGAGGATTGAGTAAAGGTCCAAACTGACCGTAAGAGCACCCGTAGGTCTCCAGTCTGAGTCCGATCCGGCCGCGAGGGTTCCAGTCCAGCGGCAGGAGGCGGAGGTGGCGAGCGATCACGGGATGCTGCAGCTTGTGCAGGACCACGCTGTCCGCGTTGGTGTTACCTGGAAGAGCCTGGAGACGCATTGGACATGGTCCATCTTCTGACACCACAGAGACACAATGCCCCCCCCCCCCCCCCTGTGAGAGGTGACTGCGTGAAGAAGGGGAGCTGGTGGAGATGGAGCCTCGTTCCTGTGAAGCTGTGTTTTAGAGGCCTTGGTAGACGGAGTCATTTATTAATGACTCTTCCTCTTTTCAGGTAGTTCGGCCTCTTTTCATACAAAAAGCGTTATGTAAACTAAAGAAATGATATAAATACCGTCAGTCTGAAGATCTCTTTGTTGTTTACTCCCGTTGCTTCGGATTTTTCTCTTGTTTTTCTTCCCTCACTATTTCTTTGTTTGACTGAGAAACCAGAGTCGGTGTGCCGGCTCCAATACCTGTGTTTGATTTTTAATCTATATGCAAATACCGTGTATTTAACCTACAATCGCTCTGAAAAAAAGGGGGCTGCAGGATGCCGAAAATGACATCCCTGCTTCCCCTGTGCTGCCGCTGCGTAGCTGCTCGCACAAACCAGGTTAAGGCGTTAAAACCACAGGAGCTGCTCTCGTGTCTGACGCATCGTCTGCTCTCCAGCATGAATTCTCCAATTTGTGACAACCAGAAAAGAAATGATCAGAAATGACTTTCCATCAAAACAGTTTTCGTCCCGATGAATAGCATTTTGGGAGAATCTAACCCGCCCCGACCTGCCTTCATATTGGCGCTTATTGTCCCTGGAACTACTCTGGCACATCATCCGAACCATATTCTGTAAGACAGGAAACATTGTCACCTCCACAAATGACAGTTCGCCCCCCCCACAGGATCGTATGAGGGACGTAAACATGACGATGTAGTTTGTGCTTTTCCTTCAGGGTTTAAACTGTTGGTAAAGTTTCATGGAGCTAAATCAATGAAGTTAAACGAATCTCACGTCGATTTGCTCGACTTTGCATTGTGCACTTTAATGTTCTCCCCCACTGCCGCTTGAAGCTTTTCAGGATGAAGCTCATTAAGAGAGTCTTCATCGCTCCTGCAGGGAAATCTACGCTGCCTCCGTCACCTCTTGAGGCTCCTGCATCCGCTGCTTGAGAGAGTCATTTATTCCCGACACCATCTAGTCGCTTCTTTCACACCTTTTTCTCACGTGGAGAGAGAGAAAGAGGACAGAGAGAGAGAGAGACGGCGATGTCGAGAGGGGGGGGGGCAGCGTTTCTCAGCCCGTGAGCTTAAAGGAAAAGAGAAACCCTGAAGAATTGTGACTGATGAAGCGGCTCACTTGTGGAGCTTCAGAGGAACTTCAGACTCGTTGATTCGTCCCTGATTTCCGTTCAGTGTGTTTGATGCTCTGTTCTTTCCGCCATCTGTGTGTGTGTGTGTGTGTGTGTGTGTGTGTGTGTGTGTGTGTGTGTGTGTGTGTGTGTGTGTGTGTGTGTGTGTGTGTGTGTGTGTGTGTGTGCGCTGGAACTTCTGTCTCAGTGGAAGGAGAAGCTTTTTTTATGGGAATTCATTCATTTGCTACAGACGTTAAATGAAAATCACAAACTGTTACGTTGGATTCAGACGGGGACGAACAGGCGTTTTTTATCTGCTCCATCGGCCGCGCGTGCAGGTTTTACTTCATGATTACTACTTAGAAATACACACAATCTGGTGTTGTAGATTCCATCACAGCGGAGGATGCTGGAGGAGAACAGCCTGGAATAATGGTGCTAATAATAATAACAGAGGGGAAAAGTCCAATGACGTTCGCTCACATTTCATACAGCAACGTCAGAAGTTTTTTTTTTAGGTGTAAAAGGCAAAGAAATAATAGAAACTTCAATTATATGCGGAAAGTAACACGTATAGAGAGTTGTTTCGTACTTTTTATACCTGCTACATTTCTCACAGCTGTGGGCGAGCAGATTATTTTCCTCATTTGTACTTTCTAACCATCGGTGTGCCGGTGATGTTCTTTTTTATCGATAAACAAAAACGGGTGGTCTGTTAAACCCCCCTGAGGAGCTTCACCCTGCGTTGACTCCATGTGACCCGCTTAGTTATTACTTTACCTTTTCACTCTTTTTTTGTTTTTGCACTGATTCATTTCTTGTTGACTTTGTTCCTCTATTGTTGACGTATTTTTGTACTTTCACAGGTTTTTTCTTACGTGTTGTTCTGCGATCAATAAGTCTTATCTCAGGTTATCTGAAGCGCGCTCACCCCTCTGCTGTCCTCCTGCCGATACTGTTTCCAGTTGTGTCCCGCGTCGCTGAACATCAGCTGGTAGGACGTCAGCCAATCAGAGCTGCCATAGCGACCCTGCGTAGCGACGGCAGTGATGCGTGTCCGCCCGCCCAGGTCCACCTCCAGCCACTGATGTGGGTCCGAGCTCAGAGGAGACCAACCGCCAGCTCCTGGGAGGAGGAGAGGGGGACACATCTTCATCGCCCAGAGGAAGAGGAGGTCACTTCTCAACACTCACAAAGGAGAGCAGACAAAGTCTCTGAAGAGCGCTGGAATATCAAAGGGAATCAAAGATGAATCGAAACGTATCAGGAGAGACGGCGTGAAGAGATTGATGCCGCTGGATCCTTGAAATACTGAAAGAACAAATACAAGTTTCCAGCTGTTAAAAGAAGACAAATGTACTAAACTTATTTAATCAGACACAAACTTTCCCATAGTTTAAAAGCCCCGAGCACCAATAAATTATCAATTTACGTCTTTGATGTTTAATTTGCAACAGTGGAAAGAGTTTAATCTGTAGCTTAAGGACTGTTCTTATAATATAACTGCTTCTTCTACGATATTAAAGTGGCCAGTATATTGCAGACCTCCGTACAAAGAGAGCCGAGGCTGAAGACCACGAGATGAAGACGCGTTGAATAATTCACATTTCAGAATGTGTGCCGAGTCGCGCTGTCACGACGTCGAGAGGACGGACTTTGTAGTGCGCGCTCTATTTCGGAGGATGTTCTTCATTCCCTGGAAGCTAAACTTATTTTTTTCTGTTCTTTTGAGTCAGAGGAAGCGATGCAGGTCCTCGAGCGGCCTTCGACGGAAGTTACATGGCAGGATACTGAATAGAAAGACAGCTGAAGGCACCAAATAGGAGTGATGGGGCAACGTGAGACGGTCCACGAAGGTTCGTCTTCATCGCGTTGTAGCTGCTTCTGCATCTCATCAACACTCGCCTCCATCTTCGAAAGACACATGTCTAATTTGTGATGACGACTGCAGCGTCCATATAAGCGTCATCCTTCCAACGAATTCCATTTTTAGTGATTCTACAAAAATATCAGTGTCTCGTTCCAAAGTTCTGTCTCTGCCGATCGAGTCGCTTGGTATCAGACGTTGTGCAAAGGCCCCGAGGAAAGAAATTGAAGCCGAGTCGTATTGTGATTGCAAGCTTAAAATGTTCGCTCAAGGCGTCTGAGGGTTTAGCCCCTCACTGAGTGAGGGAGGCTTTGCAGCGGAGGGATTTCTCTGCTTTGTGCCCTTTGAAAATAAAAGTTAGGTTGAACTATCTGCCCCTCAGGCCGATGTCGTAACTTTGGTTCCCGGCTTCCTGCGGCACGGTGAGATATTAGTGAGCGAAGTGGAGCCCGAGGATCCGTCTCCCCGGAGAGAAATGGGATTAAATTCTCCGCAAATAGCGAACAGAGAGAAGCTGTTGGTTGAGACGTTTCACGTTCATGTGGATAGCAGCAGTTTGAGGAGCGACGCAGAACAAACGCTCCATGCGACACCCTGCAGAGCCGACTCAGTAAAGCACTGTGACCTGTGCTATTGTTATGACATTAAATATGCAAACGTTAAGGGTGCTTCTATATACTTAATCTATATTTAATATGTGTAGAGCACTTAGTTTGCAGCACATGAACTGCATCCACGAACAACACTCTCCTACCTGGCCAGTGTTTTTATAAAAAACACTTGTATGCATTTTCCTGTCAATGTCAATTTGTCCCCACTGATATCATTCGTGTATATTTTCATTCTTTACAAGAGGCAGGAAACTAGTTAGTAAAACAGGAAATAAACCCAAACTGTGACACAAACAAAGGGTCTTCATTGGACCACCTCTCGATTCTTCATCCCTTTTTCTGCAGCCCAGCTGCACTAACTCGCTCTTCCCTCAGGAGCTGATCCTCGATCACGCAGCTTGAAAAGGAAAGATCGTTCACCTTCCCTTTATTATAGCGCAGAATGCGACCACGTATGACCAGTGAAGCGTGTGCACCCGTACAAGATAAAACAGTCTGTAAACCCCCTCATTGATTGTTGCCTGCTGATGGCCAACCTGCTGACTGATGAATCAAGCAGTGAAATAGTGTTTGTTCCTTTTCGTGACTGGAAGTCCAATTTTTTTGTTTCCGGGTCCGTTACCTGTTGGTGTGGCCTTAAATGACGCAGAAAATAAATAAATGTGCTTTTGTGAAATCCCAGACAGCGGCGCTGGTCAGGCGCAAATGTTTTGTCTCTTTTGTGAAAGTCAAATGAATAAAGGTAAAGAAATGAGCTAACGAGAGAGGAAGTCAAAACTCGCTCTCGCGAGAAAGGAGGCCGTTGTCTTCTCTCTGCCACTCACCTTCTCTGCGGTTGAGCTTGGCGAAGGCCGGCCCGTGGCTGCCCGACGCCCGGGACGAGCTGCTGAAGGCCGGCGGCGGCAGACCGGAGACCAGCGGACGCCGGCAGGCCTCTGGATCACAGGACAGGGGGAAGAGGGGTTAAAATAGTCCTTCCACCCGTCACCTGGAGGACACCTGGCATTGTCACAGCCTACTAAGGACGAGCAGGCCAAAGGGGGCTTGGAAAGAACATCACCTGACATCAATCACAACCAAGACTCCCTCAACAGGTTCAGGTGTATTTGACCTTTGACCTGACCTATTGAAGCAGTTTATTTTGCATCGAGCAAACACACAATGACGACCCAAAAGCCAGACACAACGAAGGTCCCGCGAAAGACGGACCAAAGTCAAACCTTCTGAGTAAGTTCTGAACTGGCAGGAATCCAATATGCTCGCTGTGATTAAATCTGCACCAAACAAAGTAACCGCAGCTCAAGATCCTTCATTAATATAATCTCTCCAGGAGATACCCGCATTCTCAGGAGATATTTCCCTGTCAGCGATAGAGGAGATATCCTTTATCAGATTGGGGGGGTATTCAGCTTAAGGCTCCACAGGGTCACTTAAGTCCAATTTAATTAATCTGAAAGCTCATGAATGTAAATACTTCTGTGTGGCTTACAAATGTAGCTAAACTACACGTGATGCAAAAATAATCTAATGACAGAAACAGTGTGAAACGATTGTTGTGTCGTTGTTTCTTCCAGAGAAATATGTGAAAAAAAGATTTTTTATTTTTTTTTGTCTCAGTTCAAGTGGCGGAGATGGAAACGATTTCCACGCTCCAGAAATCAATCCGCTATTAAAGCAAGTGATGTGATCATTGCGCTTTCCTTAAGTAGCGTGCTGTGCAGGGAAACGATATGCACACACACACACACACACACACGGTAGCGACAGAAGCACCCAAACCCACCATGTCTCTCAGAGAGACGTGAAATATCCACGGCCTCCTCACAGGGGTCCATGAAAACACGGCCAATTAAAAGTCACTTACAGCCAACCGCATCCGCTCGACGGAGGAATTAAACAGGGGAAGAGCCGGACGGAAGAATGCATGACGTCACTGAGTGAACACAAAGGGCTTAAACCTCCAGAGCATCTGAACCCAGAAGGATGAATTCACACATACGGCGCGTAGACACACGTCAAAGGTCTTTCTAGTATCTCCGGGGGCTTTGAGGAGGACTTTTCTGAAGATACTCACAGTTTTTACTACATTATAGCTTCCCTCACAGTCGTTTGTGGAGAGCCGGCCTTGGTAAACTTTATTTAATTTATTGGTCCAATTGTTGCAGTTTTTTCCTCTTGACAGATTTAAAATACTTCTTTTGTATGTGTTCTTTATATCCCTGAAATGGTCCCACGAAAACATTATTGATCGGCCAAATGGTATCTCGAAAACGAAACTGCCCGCCAATTTTTTGTCTGATACAAGCGTAATTTCCTTCAGCCTGCACCTCCATCAGCAGGCGAGTCACACGTTGAAGCTCTGAACAAATGTCAAACGAGTATTGATCACAGAGCCAAACTGACTATTGCACTCTTCATCCGACAGCCTTTCATGCACAAAAACAGCGTGCACTGTTTTACCTTTTATTCCTGCTGCGTCAGTGCAGAATAATCCACTCTAAATCTGCTGCTCTGAGCTCATAGCTAATTCTGCACGACCACCAGGAGGTTTCCTCCTTAGAGACTCAAGGGAAATCCACACTCATTACCTCCTTGGATTCATGTTGTTAAGGCACAAAACATTCTTCATTTCCTTGAAAGCTCTCGTTCCTTGTGGTTCGTTTTCTAATCAACTGCATCACTCCAAACCGCCTTTAAAACAGACATCCATTTACTGAAATATGATTTCATTTAAATGCAAATAAATCACCTAGAAGACTCCTCTCCTCTTCAGGGTGGGGCTACCTTGTGATTGCACTACGTCCCCCCGTGCAGAGACAGTTTAAACACACTGCAGAGGGACACAGAGGACTGGGTCTTATGGCTGAAGGACGCGTAGCTTAGCAGCTCTGGGCCAAAACAGAAGATATTGCGAGTTATTATTCTTGTTGTCAGATCTCGTCTCCAAAGTTCAGTGAGTTTAATATCAAAACAAGCTCACAGGTAGCCTGCACGCACAGGCCGCTTCGCAAGAATCCTCTCATCCGTGGCCTCGGCCGAATGCAGAGCGTCAGCAACATTCTGGATTAAATCAAGCCGATGAGCATCTCCCTTCACTTGGTCTTGGACCCACACACACAGTTCAATGCCCACGTGACATCGCACATCCAAAGTGACTTTCTGACAAAGTTAGTGGAGACTTTCCAGATATCGCAGTCCATATTAAAGTAATTATAGAAATAATAATGATTTACCGTTTCAAAAGCTGTGCAAGCGCAGTCTCGGGTTAAAAGAGAAGATTGGATGTAATGGAGCAGCAAATGATTCCTCCCACTCGTCACAACGGCAGCACGGCAACAGCCGGAACCCAAGATGCTACGACCCACGCGGCGACTCGAGGCTCTAAAATGTCCCCAAAACCAAAAGGTGACGTCACAGTGATTCGTCCACTTTCCTTATACACACACCACGGTTACAACTTGGCCGGTTTGCGCAGACACACAAACCCAGAGGGTTTATTCTAGTTTAGAAATAGAAGAGAGATCGCGAAATGTGGATAGTAATAAAAAGAGTATTCTGCACCACTTTGACTGAGGTCACTCGGCTGACGGCGCACTAATTTGACTTGGTTTGATTTTGTCGGGCTGCACTTCATCAGACTGGTCTTGTTTTGCGTTTCTTTTGCCGCTCGGACCTCTCTGACTTCCTCCCTGCACTTCTCGCCGACTGAAGCAAAGGAGCCTGTCCGTCAAACGGCTACGGAGCTGTGAGCATTAACAGCCTCGGTCCGGAGGCGGAGGACGACTCCAGCCCTTCATCTCCAGCTCATCCAGTGCAAATTACACGGTACACATGCTGCACAAGGTGTGGATGCACTCATGCAAACACGCACAGTACGAATGCAGAAGCAGCACATCGACGAGGCATACAATGTTGTTTTGTGGAAACCTGTCAATTCTTTCCCTTTTTAGTCTGAATAATATGCAGTCTGCAGACGTTGCACCAGTGTGAGTTATTAAGGAGGTCAAATGCAATGTGCCAAGTTGTTTCAGATCTTGTGGGGGAGTTCCACAAGGGTCTATTTTGGGCCCTCTACTTTTGCTATTACATGTTAATAACATCTGTGGCCAGATGGAATGGAACATATTCAATCTGATGATGCAGTCCTGTATTCCTCTGTTCCTTCCCACGCAGGTCAGTGTGAAAAATAACTCTACAACCAGTTTCAAACAACACAAAGTGTAACAATATCTAAAAAATACCAAACACTTTTAGCATGCTTTAATGTGTTTTGTATGTCTTTAACATTACCTGCATTTTAACAAAATGTTATGTTGAAGTTGAGGTTTAAATGCGCTGCCTTCTTGGCCGAGCAAGCGTAAAAAAACATCCAAACTCAGTTTCTTGATTATGTCCCTCTTGACGTGTGCGACTGTACACAGATTAAAAATACACACGGCTGCTGCTCTGAGCAGAAAGCGTTTGTAGTCTTCTCCCCGGGTGGGGGGGCTGACCTCCTCTATGCCGGAGAACTTTAAGGCTGGAAAAGTCTTTTCTGTTGATGTTCACCGATGCGTGTCCTCCGTGGACTCGCATCTAATTTAGGACAAGGGCATCGAAAGCACGAGCAGCATCTTGGAAAAGGACTCTTCTAGTCCATCACTAGTTTATGGACTCACTAAAGTTTTCTGCAGACTGCTCTCCTCCTCACAAACACACCTTTTAACGCAGCAGTTCAATGCAAATGTCACGCAAGCAACATCAAAACCATTTCATTTAGACTTTACAGTGGAAACGACTCATGTGACAAAGGTTACAGTGATCAACCCGCCCCACGTGGATCGATAAGGGGCACAGCAAACAAATGCTGTAGTGTATAAGTTCCCTCACAGTTTTCATACATACTAACAACATGGTCAAAACCTTTTTCCACGTTACTCCCGTAAAACCTCGGGGTAAGCCGGCTGCTTCCAGCCAGGTTCTTGATGCTGGTGCTGCGTGTACATTCAAATCCTGACGGTGAATATAAATCGCCGAGCTGTCTGTTTAATTATTTTGAAATCATCCCCTGATTGTGATCACTTTGACCCAGAGAGCTGTGATTACTTCAATACATTCCCTCTTTACTTAGAGTTGTTTGAGAAACACCTTTCTCTGCTGTTAATATCAGCTCATGAAATATATATATATATATATATATATATATATATATATACAGTTACAGTTTACTTTATAGACTATTCTTCACTTTTGATCCTCCGAGGCGCAGAACTCTGCTGCAGATCCTTTTATTCTCTGAGTCTCGCAGGTTTAACCTTCATCTCGGCTACACAAACACCCTCATCTGCGGTGTTGAAAAGGTGACAGAATCTGGTTCGTGAAGAAAAAGTTACTAACATTAATAATCGCTTGGCTGTCTGGGAAGAATATAAGTGACATTGTGCTCTTGCACAAGGCTTTTCATGTGTGCATAGAAGAAAAAGTAATCTGTGCATCGGCTAAAGCGTTTATTTTTTTTCCACTGTTCAATATTCATTATTTTCATCATCATCATCATCAACTCCCAGAGCACATGTCTTAAAGTAGCTGCTAGCTGTTGGCTAATGATAGAAAAAAGCTTGAATGTGATTATTTGTTTTCACAGCAGGGATCTCTTTCCCATTATGTACACATTTCACTTTTTACCATTTGGGCAGACGAGCAGCTTCGGGCTTTTCCATTCAGCTGCTTTGTGTTCGCAAACATTTCCTCTTGTGAAGGACTCAGAAATTAAATGTGACACCAAGATTGTTGAGTAATGTTCCGCTGGAACACTCAACCCTGTCCCGTTGGGTCGGGTTGGGTCCGGTTGGGCCTGGTTAGGTCTCTTTGGTCCGGTTGGGTCTGGTTTGGTCTGGTCTGGTTTGGACCGATTGACTCTGGTTGGGTCCGGTTTGGTCTGGTTGGGTCCAGTTGAGTCTGGTTTGGACCGATTGACTCTGGTTGGGTCCGGTTTGGTCTGGTTGGGTCCAGTTGAGTCTGGTTTGGTCCGATTGACTCTGGTTGGGTCCGGTTTGGTCTGGTTGGGTCCAGTTGAGTCTGGTTTGGTCCGATTGACTCTGGTTGGGTCCGGTTTGGTCCTTTCAGCAGAGCCTTCGCTCCCTGTGCTCTTCAAGATGCTTTTGTACCATTTCATTTTGAGGCATTTCATTCACTCTACGAGGAAGGTGATTGGCTGCCATCTGCCGCCCCCGCAAGACCCGAAAGCCTCCGAGGCCGGATGGAGTAATTGTGGCCGATCTCTCTTGTAATCGGTCCCCTCTGGCCAATTGGGGTCAAAACTTTACTCCACTAAAATAGCTTCCTCCAGCCACCTCTTTTCTTCACAGAATCACACATCGGTCTGTGTGTGTTACATCGCCACACATCTTTGTGACAACACCTCTGGCAATATTATATTCTTTGTTTACTTCAAACTGTGGACCTTTGCTCATAACATGGCACATTTCTGCACAAAAAAAGAGGAAAGACACAACTGGATATTCTTTTTAAATGAGATATAATACCACTAAATGAACCTGATTTTAGTCGCATCCTGTAGATTTGTCAGATCCGACACATCTGACCTGCAACACTGTAAAAATGAGATGACGATGGGAGAAAGTTGCAGGAATGCTGGAGGGAACTGCAGGTTTCCCTCTCCTTTATACCTCTTCCATCTCATTAAATGGGTCATTGAATTGCTCGCCAGACACCTCATCTGCGTTGCATCTTAAAGCCGTGGCTTCCACTCGGCTTTGGTCCTGCTGTGTTCAATGTCAGCCGCCGCCTCCACCACCAGTAACGTTTTAATGCACTGCAGCTGATCTGAGTGAGAGGGCAGGCCGACGGCGGCCCGCAGTCTGAAGCAATACGGAGTCAGCTGCAGTAACTACGTGTGTCCTTTGAATCGTGGCCGGGGAAATAGATTCTACCAAACGATAGATTAGAGTTCGGATTCTCTAAGCTCACATTCTGGCTCTGAGTGGCAGTGTGTGACACGTCGAGCAACAGACAATAGTTTGGTCTGAGCTCAAGAACAGCAATGGTTCAATCATATAACAGAAGTATAAATGGCAGTGATTGAACTTCTCATGAGGAAAAGTGTCAATTAGCATGTAGCTCCGATCTAAAACTTCCCCTACTTTATGGTCTGTTTGACTCTAAATGGACCATAATCTACTAAATAAACCTCATGCTGTATTGAAGAAGACTTGAAACTAGAGATTGAGACCATAAACTCATGTTTACAATGTTTACTGAGGGAATAAAACAAGAGAGAAGTACAGTGATTTTCTCATAGACGTCTATGGGACCAGAGTCGCCCCCTGCTGGTCACTACAGAGAATGCAGCTTTAAGAATCTTGGTAGTTTGTGTTAACTGAAATAACACTTTTAATGATTGACAAGGGAAACATCTTGAATGACAACATTACCTTCTTATCTTATTATCATCCTTTCACCGTCATCTTCATCATCTTTGTTCACCCCACTCACTCTCTTTTGCTCTCCTCTCTTCATCAGTGTCGTCTTCAGAATAACATTCGTCAAATTCTCTCATATCTTTAAATCTTTCATAATCTTCCTCATTACTATTATTTTTCTTCTGTAGCTTTATCTTCTTAATCACCATATTCCTCTTCATGACCTACCCCATCTGCTTCTCATTCGTCATCATCATCATTATTATCGTCATCATCATCATCATCATCGTCTTCTTTCACTTCATCATCGGCATCATCATTTCATCAACATCATTGTGTTTCTCTCTGGATTCGTGGAAAAGATTTATGACATCATTTAACGGTTTTCATGCTGAGGTCAAAGGTCATATCTATCTCAGCCTTCCACTAGCCTGTTTGGATTCTAAAGCCATGCTCTCCCACAGGCTCAGCTTTCCTCCACCACTCGCCTGCTGAACTACACCCGCCTACACCCGTGTTGCTTCCGGGGAGTCGGCGTTCCACGGCCTCTCGGACCGAGCAGGAGTTTGCGTGCGGCGACGGCTCGGGGTGTGATGAATGAGTGTGGGTTTGGGGAGCGGGAGCTCCAGTGGGAATGGCCTTCAGCAACATATCGGTGGGTCACAAACTCAGACGGATGGACTGCAGGACTCGGCTTTATCACTCAACTGCGTGTCCCCGGGTTGATAAATCCTGATCGCGGACTGACTGACTCGACGCCGCCTCGACTCCCTCGTCTTCGCGGCTCCCCTTCCCCGAACGCGCATTTTCATAAATGACACAAAAGAGGAAATACGAGAGGAAGCTTCTCCTCGCCGTGACAAACACCAGCGTCTCATGAATAATGCAGAGCAGCAGAGGATTTCCTTTTTTCTGGGAAGAAATGTACACTAATTTGATTATATTCACATGTCTGCGTTGCCCTCAAGAATCAAAGCACATTAAGTAAAAATAAATGCAGATATCTGTTTAGAAAAAGGCTTTTGCCTGAAGGTCCATTCACAGACAGTGAGGAAATGGACCGTAAAGCACATTAGTATGCAAAGAAGTCCGTGCAGATAGAAGTATAAAACCATTTATGTATAAATAAACAAAATGCAAAAAATAAAATGATGCGCGAATAACTAACTGACCACCGTGACACGTCTGCCGTCGGATTAAAACCTGGCGAGTTTGTCTTTGTCCAACTGTTTAAAAGAACAGAGTATTTTTAAATAATGTCACTAGTGCTCGTGCAGCCGAGCAAAGGGACTTTATCTAAGAGACAACGCTTTGTGCGTGGAGATGAGGACCACTGGGGAGGCCTCAGAGGGAACCAGCATCCATCCGTCTGCCTCTAGGACCCCTGGCGGTGGGGACGGATGGTTTGGACACACAACAGAAGGATTCTTTCGGTGACTGTCGTCATTGAAGTGGAGTTTCTGTCGTCATTGATTATCACCTGAGTGATCAAACCCCAAAAGCCTGAAAAAAAAGTGTGAAATGAATGCTCTCAACTGTGGATCATTTTGAAGTTGTCATGTGGCGGCACGTGTCTCTGTGTCGTCCCACTCAGATTCACACCATTTAAAGCCCTCACAGACTCTCACACTCAACCACTGAGCCAGTGACCTTAGGGACCAGGGGTCAGGGGTCAGGATTTAGTGGTTAGGGGGGGATTGAGCCCACATAACGAGAACCCGTCACCGGCCCCCATCGGGCCCACGGCACCTCTGCACCGGCTGACACATCGGTTTCAACTTGAGGAAGACTTGGAGACTTGTGACTGCGAGTGGTAAGTCCTCCGTTATCTGACATTAGAGGCCGTGATTAGAACCGACGCTCCACTGACTCCAGATCAGCCGAGACTGAGCGATAAGACGGAGAACTGGTGGAAGTGTGAGTTTCGTCCATCGGACACGGCGGCCCCCCGAGGACCTTTCCCTGAGCAGATGATGTGTGTTTACAACGGCCATGTGAACCCTTTGGAGCTCAGAGCTCCTGGAGCAGTGAGAGGAGCGAGAACCAGGCGTCAACCGGCCTGTGTGACCCGTTACATATATTCAGTGTACATATTTATAAGATACATACATGTCCTTATAAATATCATACCATACATGTCACCAAAAACAAAAATGTGTTATAAATCCAGTGATGACGCCTGGCCTCTCATGGTGTCTCACCTCCCTTGTTCCCTCTAATAGCTTGAGTCACACGTAGCCTGCGGCGCTGCTTCAGCGCTAACACAAAGTCCGACAGGAGCCAGAGAGCCGGCTGAGCATCACAGACTCCACGGTGGACCATGATGTTCTGCATGTCTCCTCTCTGAGGAGGGTTTCAGTACTCGATCGATTTCCACAGAGAAAGAAAGCTCCTCATCTGCCAATGTTACTCTTTCACAGCCCGTAGGAAGATGAGGTGATGATATCTGTACATATCTGTGATAATATCATACGTCCCCACCGCGGTCACACTCCATCCCTCAGCGGCTCACACGTGTAATGAATCTTAAACGTTCTAATACCCATCGGATCAGCACAGCGTAGGAATCATACTAGGAAAGTTTGTGACGTTTTGTATTTTTTCAGAAAGGCAACTTACGAAAGAAGCATTAATTCTACGCAGCTTTCTTTGCTCTACAGTCAAATTCTGAAGTTTCTGGAGGGAACATCCAAAAGACATCAAACAAAATCACAGAAAACAAAAAACAGTGAACCTCTTGATGATTATTTGTGTCCCTTTCAACAAAACTGATTTATTTTGCTCCGTAGGACCAAACTAACAACATTATATATATTTAAAATCAAAAACAAAAGTTTAACTACAGACTTCCTTCAGTCGGTGCAGCTCCGCTGGAGCCTTGAGACTGGCGTGCCTTGCTTAAGGGCAACAGTTTAGTAGGTGTGAGTGAGAGGAAAGTGTTTCTCATTGAGCAGCCACATGTTTGCTCTGAAATCAGTGTGTTGAATGTAAGAAAATACATCAGAAATCACTGAATTCCCTTTTTTAGAGTCTCTGTTGCATTCATTGAATTACAAAATGCACAACTAAAGTTCCTCCAAAGAGAGAGACAGGAACGGCTCATTTGAGATGAACGCGAGTGAAACTCACCTCCTCTGGCCGCCCCGCTCCAGCCGAGCAGTATCAGGGTGACCCGCGCTATAATTCCCCAGACCTTTCCGCTCCAGAGCTCCATGGTGAAGGGTGATGCTGAAAAAAGCCCCCGACCGGGACGAGGAGAGGGACAAACCGGCCTCTCCTCTTGGACTCCACCTCCACGCCCTCACACCTCCCAGACGCCTGCCTGAACGTTCACTCCTGCTTCTGCAGGAAAGCAGCATCCGCCCGTCTCCACGGCGATGACAGCGGAGGCTACACTCTCGGCTCGGCTGCACTGCAGAGTGAGAGAGAAGGAGGGCAGTGAGGGGGGAGACTCCGAGAGAGAGAGAGGGAGGGAGAGAGAGAGGGAGAGAGAGAGAGATTGCCAAGGAAAGGTACCTCGATCGTGGAGGAGGACTTGAAGGCTCTGCCAGAGTCCTTCAGCAGAACCCCCCCCTGCAGCTCGGGGCCCATCAGCTGGTTCGTCATGTGACGATGTCCGGTGGTCACGGACGGGAGGTCCGGCACCGTCACTGCAAGTCAATTGAAAGTCTCCCACCGGGTGTAATAAAACCTAGTGAAGTTGGCAGTTTTCCCTTTAAATTGGGTTTTTTTGGTATAAAGATTGTATAAACAGGATCATTCAACATGCAGTTGAAGTGAGCAATCAAACATTTGGAAACAAATCGTTCCTGAAAAGGAGGCCCGTGAAATCAAAAACATAAATTATTTGATTTATAGTCATTCATGGCAACATGTTTATAGTCATTTGTTATTTTATATCAGGAATCAGGAAGATTTATTACCAAAATATGTTCGACATACAAGGAGTTTGACATGTTGGTTGGTGCGTAGCATCAGACAGTAAGACAATGGACAACAAGACATAACACAACACAACACAAAGAAATGGCATGTTCAATTTACAAATTTACAGTTGAACTCTATGGAATCAAATATAAGGCTCTGGGGTTGGGGGGTATAGAATAGACCATTTCAAATTAAAGGATAAGAAGGAATTTTAATTAAAAATAAAAGTTGGCAGGTTGAATTTCTTCAGCCTCTGCTGAGCTTCTTGGTGATGAAGCTGGTGTTCAGCTCCCACTTGTGGTCCTGCGTGATGACGGAGCCCAGAAAACGGAACGATGGTGATGAAAGCAGAGCTGAAGTCCACCATCGGGATCCTGGCGTTGGTTCCTGGGGAGTCCAGACGCTGGAGGATGTAGTGGAGGGCCATGTTGACAGCGTCATCCACAGACCTGTTGGCTCTGTAGGCGAACTGCAGGGGGTCCAGGAGGGTCGTCAGGTGGGTCAGGACCAGCCGTTCAAAAGACTTCGTGGCTACAGAGGTCAAGGCGACGGGCCTGTAGTCATTGAGTCCTGTGATCCTGGGCTCCTTGGAACTGGGATGATGGTGGCGGACTGGTACGTGGTCTCCAGGGAGGCGTTGAAGATGTCTGTGAACACGGGAGACAGCTTGTCAGCACAAATACTAAATCACATTTAAATAAGAGAAATACATCTTGGTCCGTGTGTTTTTTTTTCCCACTTCCAGCCTTTGTACGGATTTGTTTTTTTGTATATGTGGCACAATGACTTCACACTCATCCATCATTTGAAAACCACCACCCAATATAATAAAAGCTGGGTGAGAAAAAGGCATTTTTCTCTCTCCACACACAATACGTGTGTAAACATCTCGCTTCTGCAGAGATACCGCCGTGTTCTTCATCAGCAGCATCGTGGTTAATATCCCGGCTCGCGCCGCTGTGCTTGTTCTCAAGCGCGCAGACATCAGAGGCTCTGCGGCTGTTTGTAGCGGAGCTGACGGCAGACGACTGGAAACATTCGCTCAGCGGGTCACTGACGGACGTCGGAGCCGGTGTCGGAGTGTTTGTGAGTCGGCACCACGCAGCTTCTAGGAATAACTCCTTGGTTTGGGAATCAAATATTAAATGTTAACAACATTTATTAATAAAGTATTATGACCGATGCTCCAGTAACTACAGCACATACTCCCAAACACGCTATCACAGGAATCAAGCACACATTATGTGATTGTGTTCAAATGTCATTATATGCAACTTTATCTCTAACTTTTATTATAAAAAAACAACTTGCTGTTGGTTTAATGAGGCTTCGGTAAATTGTCTGTTTTTGGTTTGACTTTGTCGCTTGGCTCTGCAGCTGTACTCGAGCCCTGCCAGCGCTGGTTTCGTATAACTCATTTGTATTTTGCATGCCAAATGAAGCCGGCCAGGGACGGATGCGCGCCGACTCTCGGCTTTATATTCACAACAGCTGCTGCGAGCCGAGCGGGGACTCTGGCTTCGGCCTCAGCAGAACGGACCCTCAGTTCAAGAGGTGAGCGGGGACGTTTCCAAACCAACAAACACACAGCATCAGAAAACGGGATTCTGCTGTTGGCTCTAAACAAGTCAGTGTGAACAGACTCAAACACTCACAGCAGCGCCGGACCTTGTTAATCCCTTTCAATCAGCAGCTGGTTTTTGTGTCCAAACCCAACGGGGATGTTTGTCGTAAATTGGTTACTTGTAAATGCAGCACGTTAGCCTTGTGCTAGAGCTAGCAAAGTGACTGGAAAAGCCCAGTGCGAGTGTTCTGGAAGGCACAGGTAGGAATACCGAACACAAGAGATGTTAATGCTCTCTATGGTCAGCTTGAATATGAACGATTGTTTACGAAGGCTCCTGCACGAAGCGTTTCCCTCCTAAACAAACTGCACCATCTTGCAGTTTGCTCGTTACGCAGACGTGGCTTTCTTTAAAATATCGACTCGGGCTTGTTTTTCCATTATTGACTAGAAGACACGGTTGTTTTCTTTGTACTGCAGCTGACCTCCGAATAGCTGCCGTGGATACTTCCTCCTCATGAATAATGTGAGCAAACATCAATGAAAAGTCTCTTTGAAAAACCCATGTGTGGCAACCCTGTGTGTTCATTGATTTGTGAGTCTCAGCGGCTTGTAGTAGTTCACCGTCTCTCCCTCAACTTGCCTGATTCTAGATTCAAAAGGTTGCAGTGATATGCCTGCTGGGGGGGTGAAATGCCTTTTTTCAACATACTTTTTTTTTTAATTGTCTTTTTTTTTTAAAGGTCCATGAAGAAATCGACCAAATTTTTTTTTTTGACAGATTTTCTTTTTCCACTGTTTTCCATGATTTCTAGACCTAACATTTACATTATTTTTTGATGTAATATATTTGGTCTTTTTTTCTAAATATTGTCTGAACTTATATTTACTGACTTTTTTTGAATTATTCAACATAACAAATCTAGACTTTTTACTCTACATTTTTTGACTTGTTTTTCACGATTTATTTCAATCTAATATATTTCGCATTTTCCAACACATTTTAACATTTTTTTTACATAATATTTTCTACTTTTTTCCCATGACATTTTTTTGACCTGACGTTTTGGGGATTTTATTAAAAGAAATCTGAGCTTTCTTTTACTTTTTACATTTAACTTAACCACATTTAATTTTTTTTCAAAATTTTTTTTCATCCAATGTATTTTGACTTGTAAAAAAGAATCTCAGAGCGCGATGAGACTTATATTTTGAAAATCCCCTTCATAGTAAACCACAGTACACTTGGTTGAAGCGTGATATCAACTCATCCAAAAACAAAAGGCCTGGTTCCATAAGACTTTTCTCTTATCTCCTGTAGACTTTCTTAAGATAAAGTCGTGAGAAAAAAAATTGTGTCTGACTTGTTGATACGAGGACGGGTCTTCATCTGAAATACATCGTTAGACCCACTCATTATGTGTGAGTGATTTATTCCGAGCCATTTTGTAAATGTCGGGCATCGACATGCTACAAAGCCTTGAGTGTGCTTGAGCACGTCCACATGCAGCTTGTGCCCTTTTTTATTTGTAATTGGCCTTGATTTCACCACTTTACTACCTTAAACTTTAGCTAAATGATTGAAGCAGCTCTCCCACAAACACCCCGCTGCGATGCCTCGATGCATCCGGGCTTTGGTAGTTTGTGTGATCCTTTGTTCAAGGTGCAACTTTTACTTTTGTATATTCTCGGTTTGCACGAGTTGGAACCTGGAATTACCAGCTGGTCCAGTTGCAGTTTACATGTGAATGTTGTATGTCCTGTGATCTAAAGGTTTGGATGCTTCTGGTTCAAGTTTCCGTAAAGTTTGAATGTCTGATAAATAATTAAACCGTAAAAAAACAATGAAAACCAAACGAGACCAATGAGACTGAATAGGCAGATGCACATTATTGTGCATATTAATAGGAAATATTATATGTCTATATTGACATTGATATTGCACTAGTAAGGTAAGGGGAGAAATCTCACGTTGCTTTTGTTCCTACACCTGAACACACCCACCTGAACTTTAGCAGATAGGATGTATTCATTTTATTATTCCAAACACAATGATCACGTCCACAGTTCCGTCACAGCACAAAACCAGGAGGGTTCAATGCCTGGATGGTTTCTCTTACTGCTTTTCTGTGTGCTCATTACTTTAAGGGGGGAAAACTCTTACAGGGAAGATCTGAATGTTGTTTATCTTGACTCCGATTTCAAGGTACTTTTCACATAAAGAAAATGGACGAAGCCACGTTTGATCAGATCTACTCCTGTGTGTGTGTGTGTGTGTGTGTGTGTGTGTGTGTGTGTGTGTGTGTGTGTGTGTGTGTGTGTTTCCTGTAGTCAGACACCTCCCCCCTTCTGCCAAAAAACAACATGTACATGAATCACTCAGAAAGAACCAAACACATTTGACATTAAAGTACGAAACTATAATTGAGGCTTTTATTCTGAAATATTTGAACAACGGTGTTGTGGTAAATACAGGGAAGATCACGTACCAGCTTTTAATTGCAGATTAATATATTTATTTATGTTTGAGCACCTGCCTCTTAACTTTACCTGTCTAAAATAAATAATCAAATGAAATGAAACGAAACATTTTGGGCATCATGAAAGTCAAACTCTGTGTAGAGAGAGGCGTTCATTTTTAAATGGAGTGAAGCTCAAAGAGCTTTGTTGCGTTATCGTTCCATCACTAAAGAGCATTTGAAAGGAGCTTCTGGGGGGGGGGGTCGGGGGGCCTAACTGTTCTTCAGAGGCTTTTTACTTCCAGCGAGCGGTTTGCTCTTCTGTTTATAAATGTGGGAACAAGAAGCCGCGTCGCACAATCAAAGCCCGTCCAGCAGCTCTGATTACATTTCAGAAGCAGAAATGACCGCTTTTGGTTTGTGTCCAGATTTAGCCGGTTTTGTTTGTTCAAAGGACTCTGTGATTGTGAAGTTTACCTGTCATCTGCTCCCTCACACACACACACACACACACACACACACACACACACACACACACACACACCTGCTTCAAACCAAATCGGCAGTCGCAGCAGCCATTAGTGGACTATGAAATGGAGGTGAACAGATTTTGTAGCATGAAACATGGCTGATGAAGACCAGCTGCGATGAGATGAGAGATGCTGCTGAAGCTGCTCAGTTAACGGGAGTCATGTCAAAACTTTGCTGGCCACACACATTTATACATATATATAGACACACGGTCACATGTACACATTCGCCCCTTCACAAAGCGCACTGAATGAAGTGAGTGTAGAAACCGACTGCAGAAAAGGTCACCAAATAACAATAAATACAGTATATAACTACATTGATGAAATGCTTAAGAATTTTTATTACACAAGGAATCAAAGCAATAAAACATTTGTGCATACACCAGCGTGCACGTGGACCTTTTCCCTCCTCCCGCTGGAGCACGTTGGGGGCAGATTGCAGGTCGATAGCCGCCGCTTCTCTGCACCGTTTAATCGATGATTTGATGACCGCCGAGGTGTCGGGACGAGAGACTAAGAAGAAGGATTTCTCTCCGTATGGCAGGTGTGTCAGGGGCGCTCCTCCCCCTCCTCCCTCTCCTCCCTCTCCTCCCCCTCTTCCCCCTCCTACCTCTCCTCCCCCTCCTCCCCCTCCTCCCTCTCCTCCCTCTCCTCCCTCCGTCTTCCATCTGTCTCACTGTTTCACTCCAGCGTTCAGCAGAAGTGTGAAGAGCCTCTGAGACTCTTTAGTGCATGGAGGGGGGGGGGTAATGTCTTGTTTTCTCTCACTGTTTGACTCAAAACAACACAACAACAGCTGAGGACTTGTGGTGTTATTTCGGTGGGGGGCTTTTTGCAAATAACAGAAATGCAGATGTGGAGCGTTAGAGAGGGGAGCGGCCCAGATGTTGTTAGAACACCACAGAGGTGGCGAGCTGAGAGAGACCCCACATGGAGCATGTACAAGAATCTGTGTTCTATCTAGATGTGCTTTACGTTCCCTACGCGATCAGAAGACGCGACGCGGCGATGTGAATCGCTTCATCTGCTTCTCCGATGGCGCCCGACGAATCCTCACGCATCCGTTCACACAACGTCTTCTCCCTTCTAAAGGCCAGAAACACACATCAGAGTTAAATTCCTACTAACAACGTGATATCAATTAAATAATGTTGAGTCAACGTTGAGTTCATGTTCCCGTGCCGGTGTGTCCAGCTCACCTCCACCTTTTCTACAAATGACTGCACTTTAGCTCGTAGTTACGAATTCTACAGCCCAATTTTGGAAAGATCAATAAATCCAAAAGCTAAATGTGTTTTTTTAGGCATATTAGCCAAAAACCTCCACATTGACTCCATTTGCTGTTTTTACATACTGTGAAGAAGATGTGAGAAGGAACTTCACATGAAAGTGTCCAAGGAAAGTCCAGTCCTAAAGTTGGATGCTGTGTTTCGTGAAATGTCCTTTGATCGGACACGTTTTTATCAACGTATATCATCTTTCTCTTTGGTCAGTGGTCTCGTTCGTCGGCCTAAAGCTCAACGAACCATCAATCAGCTCCTCGTCCGCCGTTCAGCTCGTGCAAATCACATCGCTCTTGGAAATGTTCTCCAAAGGCAAATAACCGCATCATTAGTTGCTCTTATTTTTAGTAAATCAGGGACCTGTTCAGAATGTCTCTGTGTAAATAGAAAGGTATTTGTTTGGTGGCAGTTTCATCCCATTTAAAAGCACTGAAATACCTCTTATTATTATTCATAACAAACAGCCGGGCTGCTGAGAGGAAGAAAGGAAAGAAACGCACAGCTCTGCGCGCCTGATGACGGGTTATCAAAATTCTTGATTTAGCAGAACATAAATGTGCACCGGACTGCCCGCAGAGTGCTGCCTGGGTTTCATCATTACATTCAATATTTCATGGTCTATTTAATTATATATGCACTGCGAAGGGCTCGCTGTGTGTTTTCTAGCGGCTCGGAGCCAAGTTTTGTGGATCAAGAGGACGACACATTTGGGTTTGTGGACTTCTGCACCCTCATTGTCACACGTTTGACCACATCCTGGATTGTTTTCATCTCACCTCCATGTTCTCTAACTTCAGATTCTCCCACACCATCAGCCGGTTACCATCGCCCGGTTCTCTTTGTCCTTCTCACCTGCAGCACATCCTCTCGTCAGCCACTCACCATCCAAGCCCGTCGCATTTCTGTTCTCTGCCAGATTGTCTTGTGTGTTCTCCGAGTCTTCCAGCGGTTCTAAATTAGCCCGATATGCCGCTGTTCTGACCTCGCCTGCCTTTTGATTACGAATTTTCTGCCTGCTCCTTTTGGGATTTGTTTGCCTTATTGCCGTCTTGGTTCCGACCCCGCTTGTCCTCGTCTACAGAGTAAAAGAATCAAAGGTTAATTTGTGCCACTGAAATGTCATAAGTGTCCATATTGTGTGTTTTTTATTTTGATAATGTAGTCATGGATCATTTATTGCAGAATCTCTTCTTCCCAGACGTTACTCAATATATCTTTTCGTGTTTATCTGTTAGCTGTTTGCAGCCATATTAAAAATCGGAATATCAAATTTAAGCACCTTGAAGATATTCCGAGAAATGCTTGCTTACGCGAACAATTTACTAAACGATGAAGCTGAAACAAATCTGTAAAACCAGACGGACGACATCTGGTTGGCGAAGCTAAAGATTGTGATTCAGATGAGTACAAATGCAAACTCAGGACAAACGCGTTGGACCTTCTGATTGCTCTGCAACTTCTTCCAGCCAAAGAAATGAACATAAAGAACACAACTGACTTGTGATGTGTGGGCGTGGATTCAGCTCAACTGCTCTGTCCCTTTTATTCAGTCTTCATGCTAAGCTAAGCTAATCTGTTGATGCGTTCAGCCACATAATGCATTTATCTTGTGGAATAAATCGCCTTTCGGCAGGAAAGCCGATTGATGTTTTCCCCAATAAGTGAAAATGTTGCCTAAAACTACCGTAGTAAAGATGGACCAGTGTGTGATGTGACGGGAAGCTTCGGTGGACCTTCATGTTCTGCTTAATCCACATCCAGCCAGGTACGTTGTTTTACAGATAACCAGGGCTGCAGGAGCGAACCGGAGCGGACGGCCTCCTTCAGTGGAGCGTTTTAAATATTAATGCTGCGTTCTGTTTAAACAGGCACTCAAAGAGAACACATCTGTGCTGGGCGGCACCGTAAAACAGGAACGTAATCGTATGCAAATAGACTCAAATAATCCGGAGACCTTTCTTTGTATTTTATGGCCGACAGCGCTCTACATTGTACTCTTAAGAGTGCCGCTACTTCTATCTGCACGTCAACAACTTCAAGCACTGATGGCCGATAAATCAGGGTTTGATCTGTTTACAGTAATTTATCACAGCTCATTTGACAATGACTGTACATTGGTGTTAAAAATGGCTCATTTAGCAATTTCTGCTCCGACAAAAATAAAATAAAGAAAAACCTTCTTTATAAATCTGTTTGATCAGTGGCGGATTCTCGCATCATCGGCGGAGCGTCTCCGCCGCCACCAAAGACAAATCATCCCCCTCATTAGCACGACGCTCCGACAAAAACAGGTCACGCTTTATGTAAAAAGACCTGACACGCCTCGTATTTCTGCTGTTGTCTCATTAACGCGATGAAAGTTCACCTGATTGGAGTTTGTCGTCGGAAGCTCAGATAACGGGAGAATATCCACAGAGTGTAAAAACACACATTGAACGAACGAATAAGACATTTTTGGAGACATTGTGGTGAACAAATTGTTCATATAAACTGAACAAAAGACATTAAAGTATTGAAGAAGACCTGTAACTAGAGATTAAGACCGTAAACTCATGTTTGCAATGTTTACTGCGGGTATAAATCGAGAGTCATTTTCTCATAGACGTCCATGTGATCAGAGGAGTCGCCCCCTGCTGGTCACTGCAGAGAATGCAAATCTAATCTAAACTACAGCGTATGTAGAATTAACATTATTTGGTCCATGCAGAAAAGGTCCTCCTGAGTTTCAGAGGCGTGTCACTGAATCTTTCATAAAAACAGACTTGTATTTCCTCCTTCAGAGAGCCGCCTCTGTCTAAAGTGCTGAATCTCAAAGCAGGACTTTCTTGTCGCGCCCTGAGAACTCTGCGTGTTCCCGTCAGCTGAACCTTTACGACGCCACGTGTATTATTCATTCAGCTAGTGCCACTTCGGCCTCATTACCTGACATTAATTTCCCAAATGATAGTTGTAACAGGCCCTCAAACATTGCACCCTGTGTTTTGCAGAGGTGTCACTTTTAACTAATCACGTGGCCCTCGGCCCGAGCAGTTGCTCCATAGAAGGTTATTGTGCTTCAGGTCACTGAAAACCTTAGAAGTAACGATGAATTCTTCATTCCGAGCGGCTTTCAGCACAAAGGCGTGAGGCTGCTCGGTCCTCTGCGCTAAGCCTGAACAATGTGAACAGAAGCTCTTCGGAGTCCAGGAGGTTTCTGCTTTAATCCCGCTGATGAAGGTGCGTTTAGTAAGAAAAAGGGATTTAATGGAGCAGAGCGGGCGAGTCAGTGGTTCCTCCTCTGGTTGTTTGTGTGAAGGCGTCCCGCTCACGTGGTTACGATGCACGTTGCACAACCACAATTTGTTGGACGTCGTACCTCTCGTGGTCGAGACTTATGAATATTTAAAGATGAGATGACGCAGATGTCTGGATCAGCAGTTTAGACGACTTCATGTTCGCGGAGGTGCTGCCAACCTTCGATGCTCTTAGCGGGACGGCCGATGTCCTCGGGCGTGGAAAACGCGAATGAAGAATCCGTTTTCAGCGAGGCGATGCATGAGCCCGCCCGCTCTCGTTAACAAGCTTAATTACTGTGATTGTATTGATGGCAGAGCAGACAGTGGAGAATGTACTCAGATTACAGCGTTTACTGTCGGTGTTTACCGCAGCAGGAGCTCCTCTTCTTCAGAGTGATGCCCTGTCAATGGAGGAAGATGGAACTATACTCAGTGCTTCTGAAATGTGTCATAAGGACGAGTTCCTAGTTCTAATGTAACCACAGACATGCGCAGGAGAAAGATGTCCTCTTACTGTTCTTTGGTCATGTGTTAATTGTGTCACCGAGTCGTGTCTGTGTGTCGGGGCGGATTTCATTTTCCTCCCTTCAGGCCGGGCAGATGTGGCGGGAAGTGACGATGGTGAAAGCAGACCGAAGGCGGATATCAGCCGACTTTAGTCACGGTGAAACTTGAATCTGAATCTGCTTGAATCTCACGTCGTTATATTTTGGGATCGCTGGATATTAAAACACCAACAGACTTGTGGTTCTTCAGTTGTCCGGCTTTTGTCGTCCCCGCTGTCATTCCGCAGAGAGACGAAAGGAGACGTTGCCAGGAGGCGTCGGCCTGTCGGCAGCAGCGCGGCAAAGCAGAACGCAGCTAATCAGTCCCGAACTAATCTGCTCTGAAATAGGTCGACTTTAGTCCGCGGAGCCGCTAACGTCAGCTCTCACGGAGCAGATTGATTCTTCCCGCCTGATTAATCTCACCTTGCCTGTGATTGGCGCCGGTGATTGACTGCCCCCCCCTCCCCGGTCTGGTTCTGGGGGCTGCGGTTGCACCCGAGACTTCACCCGAAAAGATCAGCGACGAGGAGGAGAGATGAAGACACGTCTTCACCTCCGAAGAAAAGAAAAAACACGCCGTTCTGCAATTACAGGCAACTCCTCGCGCTCTTACGCTGAATACCGAGACATCCAAAAGCTCAGAGGCATAAAATGTCCAAATAGAAGTAAATTAAAGTCACTCTCGTTAAAAGTAAGTTCATTACGTTATTCAAGATCAGATGAGTCGATGTTGTCTTTAGGTGTGAAGGCGACTCCAAACATGCCTGTGACGCACACACACACACACACACACACACACACACACACACACACACACACACACACACACACACACATTTGTCTTATTAATTCAGTCCCATACGTTGCTGGTTTAACAGCTTCTGCTCTCCAATAAATCACAGCCCCAATTTCTTGTGGAGCAAAAACATACTTGAAAGAACTTCAAGGTGAAGATCAGCTGGAGCTGGTTTGTTGTAATTAATCCAGTGGAGTAGGTTTTTTTGGGGGGGTTTTGCCTTTTTGTTTCCTTTGTGAAATGAAACCTCTCCCTTGACCTTCAGTCCCTCTGACACTCAGCTATGAAACATTTAGATACACAAAAGACGCAATAATTATCTAATGTATATTAGACTGTAAATCCCTTTGAGGCACATTTGCGATGTTGCGCTATACAAAATAAAATGAATTGAATGTTAGATCCAAGGGAATTTTATATCATACCATTACATGAAAAGATAATGTCCAAACACCCTCATTATAATAAACCTGTCAGACTTCTTCAACGTGATTTCACTTGAAAGTGGTAAACCGTAAACGTTGACCACAGTCAGCCAGGCTTCAACCCTATGTGGTGTTTTATATTGTGTCCCGTAGTCATCCGTGTTACCACATTTCCTTCAGTTCACCTGAATCAAAGCTAAAGACAAAATTAAGTGGAATGAACAAGCTGGAGGACTTTTCTTGCGTCGTCCCGGTTGGACGTGTCCTCTAATTAGTAACCCTGCTTTTATCACATGTATGTGTCATTTGTCGTGCTCACTCAAGGTAATAGGATGCATGTGTGCCTCTTTCCTCTCCTGATTGCAGCTCTTTGCCTCGGGGTGAAATGAATAACCCTCGTCCCGGAGAGGGTTGCAGTAATAGATTTAATGGTGTGGAGTTGGAGTCTTGCCCTCTTGTTCAGCTGGTGGAGACGGGGGGGGGGGGGGGGTCTGATGTATCGCTAAATGATCAATTTAAAAAGGGGGAAGAACTGCCATTCAAACAGCAGATTGGCCTTTCTAGAAAAATCTCATTAACTCAGGAACATGTCATTCCCCAAGTCACTCATCAAGACAATGCGCGGCGAGAAATTGCCCCTTTGCACCGTGTGGAGAGAATTGATGTTCAGCACCCTGTTCACCAGCGCTGAATGGCAGAGATGCAGATTGCTGTCATGTCCAGTTGAAAGGGGGGGGGGGGGGCGAGAGGTCGGAAGAGCTCTTCTTCATCGCTCCAAACTACAAAACCAGGTATCTGGGTCGAGGAGACGGCGACATACGATACACTAACATGTAGTCACGTCCTCAAACGATTACAAGAAGCGATGGAGAAAGATGAAAAAAGGCCAAAGAGACAAAACCGGCCGGCTGACGGGAAGTTAGTCAAGAGGCGTCGGGTGTTTTTGCTCTTAACCTTTCGGGGGGGTTACATTAGCTAATGGTGTGCTTTGTTCCCAATGGTCTCGCATCACATGGTTGGGCATGAAAAAGAGGACCCGTCCAGTTATTTGCTATTGCATTGCATCGGTTACTGAAATTCAAAATAAATAGTTATTCGATAGATGTACCGACCTGTTAGAACACGAGATTTACAAAGACATTTGTGACATTGTAAACAATTGTCTGCTCTAGTTAGCTATTTATTTTATTTTATTTTATTTTAAGGCAAAAGAAGCGATTCGTTGGGTGCGGTTGTCAATACTTAACACAAGCTGCGCCGCATATAAATTGCAGATGTTCACAAAGCAAATAGAATGCATTTTATTTTTTATTCTTGTATTGTTGCATTATGCAAATAAAAGCATCCCTCCCTGCGTGCGAGATCGCTTTAAGTGATCCAGGGGAATGTTACAAGGTTATTACCGGCCTCTCTGCTGAGAGTGGAGCTGGAGAGGGAACGCATGCACGCAACAAAACACAGGTGGAATAATTCAAAACAAATGTTCTCCCTTTTGTTCTGATGGCGTCCACAAACAAGAGGAAAAGAGCGCGTGAATACTGAACCGCCCGGGGGGGGGGGGGGGGTGGGTTCGCTTGTCCTCCTCCAGGTTTCAGCAGGGTTTGAATCAGGACGGAGTAGCTGCTCGGCTCTTAAAGCCGCTCTGGCTTTTCTCTGATGGATCCCCAACGATGCATCGAGTCGCAGCATGCTAACGGGAAGAAGAAGGCGATGAGTTAACAGCTTGTGTGTGACACAAATAAATGTTCATTTACAGCGTGGACTCAAGGTTTTTAACTTCAACACCTTTTTATACAATTTGCTTCGAAAAGTCCTGAGTATCCCGAGTTGACCTTGAAGGATTCTTGAGATAGATCTGATCTGTGTGTATTTTATTTCGCCCGTTTTATTCCAAAGAACGAACATAAAGAGGAAACTCAAATGGAAACATTTCTTCGGAAACTGAACATTGTGCATCACAGGCTTTGTTTTAAATACAGTTCACACAATAAGGGCTACAATATAAATAAAAAAATAACAATACAACTAAAAACCTCAGCCTGCTAAATTAAATTCAAAAGAGATATTCAGTTCAAAAGTGGGAAGTAAGGAAACAACAGTTAGTTAACACACTAAACAGAATTAAATTAACAGTTTATAGTCTTCTCATAAGATAGAATTGTATTAAATATTGTGTTTAACGCATGTTTCTTCAGTATTAAAAGAGTGTTTTTTCCGGTGTTTCTTGAGGTTCTCATAACTATTTCATGAATCCAGAAGTGCAAAGAGCTGTTACATGTCTGTTACATGTTTCTTTCCGCCTGGGTCACGAGCACGAGGAGGCTGAAACCCACACGGCGACATCAGTGGGGCCCTTAACAAAAAGCGTCTCATTTAAAATAAGTCGTCTCTTGCTGGACAGACAGACAGACAGACAGACAGGTATACAGACGGGTTTTACTCCCTTAGTGGAAGTTGGTTAAACAGAACTACCTTTCTCCCCTCGATGTCTTGATTAAAGCGCCCGTTGCTGTGGACTTTTTTCCTGCGTTCAGTCGCTTCCTTGTGGAGCCGAACATGAATCAGACGGAGAGGCCGCGCTGACAGACCATAATTACGGCAAAAGGTCAGCGCAGACTCGATCTGCTCTAATGACGGGAGGGGAAGAGTTGGCCGGAGAGCGCTGGACCGGGCAGCGACGCAGCTGCTGCTCGTCGCCGAGCTGTTACAACCACAACATTTACACTTCAGAACCGTCGTTGTTGCTCCTGTAAGACATTACTGTTGATGCTCTGCTGCTGAAGTGAACAATCAAAACTGATTTTATTGGGTTTACATTTCGTTTTTTCCTCCACAACGATCTGATAACGGACATTGTGTCATGGTTTTAAACGTTACCATTTTAACATTGAAGAAATCAACCCTTTGCTAGGCCACCCCTCCCCAAAAGTCACTTGTTCTGGAGCAGTTTTCCCACCATCTGCTGTTAAATTACATTATTTGCAACTGTGAGGAACTCTAATGTTTCCATTTCGCCGTAATTCTATTGCACTTTATATCATTTCTCACTGCTCAAATGTGTCTGGTTGTTCTCATGTGGAGGTGTGAACTGAACTCAACGGGACCGATGGACGATATACAACAGTCCACTTCACTGTAGTCCACTTCACTGCAGTCCACTTCACTGTAGTCCAGTTCCCTGCAGTCCACTTCCCTACAGTCCACTTCACTACAGTCCACTTCACTTCCCTGCAGTCCAGTTCCCTGCAGTCCACTTTCCTGCAGTCCACTTCACTACAGTCCACTTCACTTCCCTGCAGTCCAGTTCCCAATAGTCCAGTTCACTGTAGTCCAGTTCCCTGCAGTCCAGTTCCCTGCAGTCCACTTCACTTCCCTGCAGTCCAGTTCCCTGCAGTCCACTTCACTACAGTCCACTTCACTTTCCTGCAGTCCACTTCACTTCAGTCCACTTCCCTGCAGTCCACTTCACTACCGTCCACATCACTGTAGTCCAGTTCCCTGCAGTCCACTTCACTACCGTTCACTTCACTACCGTCCACATCACTGTAGTCCACTTCACTGTAGTCCAGTTCCCTGCAGTCCACTTCACTACAGTCCACTTCACTTCACTGCACTCCACTTCACTTCCCTGTAGTCCACTTCACTGTAGTCCAGTTCCCTGCAGTCCACTTCACTGTAGTCCAGTTCCCTGCAGTCCACTTCACTGTAGTCCAGTTCCCTGCAGTCCACTTCACTGTAGTCCACTTCACTATAGTCCACTTTACTACAGTCCACTTCACTTCCCTGCAGTCCAGTTCCCTGTAGTCCACTTCACTGCAGTCCACTTCACCGCAGTCCACTTCACCGCAGTCCTGTTCAGCCACCTTCAGAAATAACAGCGTTCTCTTTTTAGTGACCCAGGTATTAAACTAAATGTGACGGTTGTGTGTGGAGCCAGTCATCCGTTGACTTTCTTTGATGATTGTATCATTTGCACATCCACAACAAGCTGATTGTTGGAAAACCTGAACATACCGAAGGTGTTTTAAGGCGCGTAGTCTCCTAGCTTGGATAACGTGCGCGGTTCCCTGTCAGGGTAAAAGTGCTGGAGCACCATCGTAGATGTGGAAACTGTGCGATAACAAGCGGAGGTCAGAATGGATGCAGCAGCAGAAGTCATCAATTACACAGGGATCAGTTGTCACCTCGGCCAGTGTGGTTTCGGGGGAATGGAGAGATAAAAACACAGGCAGGAACACGTCAAGAAGATTCTCATGTGGTTAATTCAGTTCCTCCAACATTTCCAAGCGCTTCCATTAATCTGAAGTCATGAGATGACAACATAAAATGTGGATTTCCAATGAACACACAAAGATGTTTGGCGGAACATTGGGGAGATTGTGTTTGTTTAAAGGTTTGAGGTTGAATCAATATGAAATCCTGTCTACTTCTACACCCTCATGTGTCAACGTCCGACGCTCCTACAGAGTAAACGATCCCGCACTACCTCAGTCAGGGAGCATCCATCAGCCTCTTTCCAACAAGCAGGGAATCTGATTGAAAGGGAAAAGAAATGTGAAGCGGTCCTGAGACTCGCTGGCAGCTGAGTGAGGGGGTTGTTTTTTATAATTGAAAAGTGTTTCTTTTTTGATTTTCTGTATGATTTTAATTTATTTTTGTAATTTCACAACGATGGTGTAAAGTGTCACCCGAAGAGACACCAACCGGCACGAAGAAGAGCCGATTAAATAACTGCAAAGAAATGTACAGTGATGATGAAAAGAGGCAAAACAAAGAGACACAACTTAAAGTAATAACAAACTGATGCAAAGTAACGAAAAAGCTCACAGAGTACCAGGAGACACTAAATCGCCTCCGGATACACAAAACAAATCCAACGGGACACTTCTGAAAACTACTTTTTCAGTGCAAATTAGGCATTTAGTATTTTCCGCAAACTAAAAAATGCAACAGTGTCTCTGAAAGCTGCTACAATCGCATGATAAGGCGTTGACACCTTCGTGGCTTTGGAGGCACAAATGTGAGTCTCCTTTCACCAGCAGTGCCTCACACAGGAAGATCTGACCGAGTTCTGATGTTCAAATGTCTTTTTCAGTATTTCCAGCACCAGGCTGCTCACACAATACAAGACTAACCGAAATGCCCTGCAGGGAGAAATCTACGGTCCAGCCAGAGTAAAAGCCTCTGGAATGTAACTGCAGCCAAAAGAGATGAGAAACAGAAAGAAAGAATAAGAAGCGCACGCTGTGCTATCTTCTAAAAGCAGATATTTTCTGTTTCCTCCCACACGTGTAGTCGAAATGTTTACAGTCAGTCCGAGAAGAAAACGAGGGAACAAGGCCAATGGTGGAAAGTCAAAGCCTCCGTCCGTCTCTCAACCCTCTGGAACGCAGCCACAGAAAAACCAAAAGGCGTCTCGCCTCCTGTTCTGGCCGGCGTGCATTTGGAGGATTAACTCAAACCGGAAAATATGACCTGCGAGGGGTTCGGCCCACACCGAGCTTCGAGCCCACGATACGACCCAGCTCTGAAGATTGTGCAGAGAATTAAATGAGCCGTCATAGATTTCTGGACTCAGCTGAACCGACCACACACACACACACACAGACGCTTTGGCTCTGCTCACAGAACCTTAGTTACGTATCAAGCGTCTTTCATATCGGGGCGCTTCGGTAACACCGGCAACTGATTACTTAGTGATCTTGAAATGGTGACGACGGAGTTCAATTTTAAAAAGCTGATTGAAATGAGTGTGAGAATGTTTTCACTTGTTATGAAAGCAGGATCCTCCTCCTCCTCCTGAGAAGAGACCCTGGTGCACAGAGACACTAGCGCTTTAGCTCAGACTGAGGGGATCTTCAGAGCACGATGAAGTGCTAGTTGACAACAGCACAAGTGAACACTGAGAGATTTGTGTGTGTGTGTGTGTGTGTGTGATTGTTGGATAGCGTTGCCACCGCCAGAGAGACAAAGTGGCAATAAACGGTTGCAGGTTGCCATCAGGGAGTTATTGTCGCTCACCCCTTTGTCAAGGTTCATCCCTCATCCTCAACAGCCAGAGCACACTGATAGCAGAGAGCGCTGTGGGCGAGAGTCTGTTAAATAAAGTACAAAGGGAAAGAGGCATTAATCTGGTGGAGCTGCGGGTTTGGTGTTTTCTTCTCTGGTTTACGGTTGTATTTCTGGACACAAGCGCTGAACTTGATGCATAAATAACCTTAACTGCTGCTAGAAGTGTCTCACTTTCCTTCTGAACTGAAGTTGGGTTCATGTCAGCGTGGCTGACGTGAAGCTGAACTGGATGCGTCTCATCAGCTCTCGACTTTTTGCTGGGAGGAGAGTGGGCGGAGTCAACAAAAAACTCCACAATCTACACGTTATTTAGCAGGCTATACGACATCGCCATGCTTACTTGTCGTTATTAAAATATCAAGCTTTGTACAAAGTGGGACTGGAACAAACAGGACCTGTGATCGAGTCAGGGATGTTTTCTGTTCTTATGTTACATTGTTTGCGTAACATTCATAGTTCGTGCCTGATAATGCTCCAAGAAGAACTATGAGCACCAACATTAGCCTGGAAGTGAGAGGATTTTATGGAACAAACCTCCTCAGAGACACTTTAAATTTTAGCAATTTAACGGCGCTGTGACTTCTTCTCAATTATGATTAAACCCAAAACTTTTCCTCTGGCTAATCTGTTTACGACACCGAGTCACCCTCTGCCGTCTCTTGCTCGCTTGTTGCGATGTTTCTGAATTATTCACATTAACATGAAACAATGAACACACTTCTCAAATGTAAATGAGGAAGATTCATGATAGTTATTCATGTCGCTGAGACGACAAGGTTAAAAAAGGCCTTGGTGGGCTGACGTCACAGTCCACAGATCCACACATTTTGGAATTGGAAGCGTTCGGTTTAGTGTTGTTGAATCTGGGAACCCAGCTGGCTGCAGTCTAGAGGTTCCCTCTCTGGGTTTTGATGAGATGAAATAAAAACTTTATTCATGATTTCTGTGCAGCGGTTGCAACGGAACGGGAGGAGAGTGCAAATATAAGTATCATATGTAAATATCATATTAAATTATAGATGCCCAGTGTGGCAGCAGGAGGCATTAGGTCACAAAGACTGCGCTCGTGTTCGCATGGCTACGTGGGAAATAATGGAAGGGTTGTTTTCATCGGGTTTTCTTGTTCTTAACAAATCCAATTCTGCAGCTGTGTCCAGACTGACTCCAGTGCACATGAGGGACGGGGCTCCAAATCCGCCCCAACGCCGGCTACTTTTGAGCCTCAGGGGCTCCCGTACTTGTTTCCTCAAAGGCTTCTTTCACGCGAGAGTATTCTCAAAGGTGATATTGGGAAATCTTGAAGTTGCTTGTCCAAATTACAGCAATTAGAAAAGTGTTTTGCCCTTTTCCTCCGCTGCTGCCCTTCTGCGTGACATTTATATTACTAAGTGTCTCGTAGGCGTCAGCAGCCATATGCGGCCTCATTATATTGCATGCAAACTTATTTCAAAAGGTGGACGTGTTGTGATCGAGTTTCTCATATCGACCCGTCTCCTGCGTTTAGACTGACTTAAGCAGCTCATTGAGATTCTGTCCTGATGAAATCCACACGGTGGAAGTACACATGTAAAGAATGTAATCATTTTTTCCTCAAAAGGTTATTTCCCTAGATCGATCTCTGATAGAAAACGGGCACTTCACAGTAGGACTTAATGTCCTGTTCAGATCTTTTTGGATGTTTGACAATTCTATTTGTGGACACCAATTTCCCCTTTAATATAAAAAGATACAGTTATGTTTATGCTTCCCAGAGAGATTCATTAATTGTTTTTTCGGAAACACTAAAAGATACAACAAACCCATTTTCCGGTTTATATTCTAAATCATTATATATATATAACATAAAATAAACCATTGAATGGATGAATGGATGAATTATTCACCCAAAGAGTCGCTATTTTCGGCTTGCAAGAATAGTTGTGTTGCATGCATTGTGCTGACCAGCTGTCTCCGGTGTTCAGACATCAACCCCTCCCTGGAGACCACGTAGATTTCACGTAGATAGATGTAGATTTCAGGAATAACAGAGTCCCACCTTCCCCCGTCACCCTGTGAGACTCACCCGTCACCACTGTGGACTCCTTCCGTTTTTCTTTTTTTCCAAGTGGGAGCTGAACATCAGCTGCATCATCTCAGCAGTTGTTCCTGAGGCAGCTGAAGAAATTCAACCTGCTAAAGACGATGATGGTCCACTTCTACACGGCCATCATGGAGTCCGTCCTCTGCTCCTCCATCACCGTCTGGTACGCTGCAGCCACAGCCAAGGACAAGGGCAGGCTGCAGCGTGTCCTCCGCTCTGCAGAGAGGGTGATCGGCTGCAATCTGCCGTCCCTGCAGGACTTGTTCGCTTCCAGGACCCTGAAGCTAAAAAGATGGCAGCCGACCCCTCTCGCCCGAACAAAACCTGTTGGTGCCCCTTCCATCTGGCAGGAGGCTGAGGTCCATCAGGACTAAGACCTCCCTCCACACCAACTGTTTCTTCCCGTCGGCAGTCGGGCTCATCAACAGAGCCGGTCCCCCACTGACTGACTATAACACTCCACCGGTCACTCCCCTTCACACTCCACATGCACAGAAACTGGTCACTTTCACTTGTCACTTTCTGCTAGCTGGTGCACTTTATTTTTTAACTTTTTAAAAAACTTTTTATATTTTTAACTTTTATTTTTAATTTAAATTCCTATTGTTGTTGCACGATGTTGTCTCATCTGTCTTGTTGTTCATTGTCTTACTGTTTAATGTTACGCACCAACCGCCAAGTCAAATTCCTTGTATGTCTGACATATTTTGGCAACAAATGTTCCGGATTCCTGATAGTTAAAAGTTATTGATCCCTCTTTTACTGAAACAAACTGATTATTCTAATTACAGAGTTCCCCGATATTAAGGTAGCTCAATTAATCACATCGTTGTGGCTTTTACCTGTGAATCACTCTCCTGACTTACTGACTGGGAGGTATTTCACGTTGCAGGCTGCACAGTCCTCGGGCTCGAGTGGGTAGTTTCCGCCACCTGCAGGACAAACAGGAAGTCACATGCTGACGTACATTTGGAAGAAGGACTTTGCTTACGAGTAATCTCAATCATATTTTGGGATCAAATGCTGCAGTGCATTCATATTAATTTCCACCTCGTTTCTCCCACCGCCGCGTGCGGCACATATTCCGATGAACAACGTGAAGCGCGCGCTGCCCCTTTTTAGACTTTCTCTTTCGCTTTTTTGGGCCTTGTCGCTTTCCGTCGTTTCGGCGAACACTGGCGCTGGCGTAGTTGTGCGCTGCGCACATCTTTTGACTAACGTGGACGCAGTTAACGTCTCACAGCATGTCCCAGTTAGAGAACGCCAACCCGGTGATCTTCCAGCGGTCCGGCGACAGGCTGCTGACGTCGAACGACGAGGACGAGGACGTCCACGACCCCATTGACGACAGGGAAATATTCGATATCCGGTTTTAGCCTAAGCTAACGGTTGCTATGCTAACCGCGTCACTTAACACCGCGTTTGTGCTCGTTAAAGTGCATTTTTAAATAAACTTATTTTATTTTATAGCCACGAATTTAAATTAATGGGATTAATACAAAAACAAATGTAGCTACTTATGCAATCGAGTGACTCTCTATCACCATGTACCTTTGTTAAAAACAGACCATTGCAGTAGTTGTCATGTCCCCCATAATAAGAACATACGGACTACACAGGAGTGCTGCACATGCGCACACGGGTTGTGTTGTTTTGATTGTGTTGCCTTAGATTCTTTAACTTGAGTCACATCTGATCAGAGCCATCAACGACCCGGAGCATCCTCTGTCCCTGGAGGAGCTCAACGTGGTGGAGCAGGTCCGCGTGCAGGTACCAACCAGCTACCAATGTTCTAATTTTTAAATAATTAGGTTCAATTAGACAAACGTCCTTCACAATTATTCATTGGGGTTTGTTAATTACGTCGCTTCCTGTTTCCTCAGGTCAATGACGCAGAGAGCATCGTGGGCATCGAGTTCACGCCCACGATCCCCCACTGCAGCATGGCAACACTCATTGGTCTGTCAATCAAAGTCAAGCTGCTACGCTCTCTGCCAGACCGGTTCAAAGTATGTGTGTGTGTTCTAATGACTTGATATAAACACACCACGTGGGATGAATGGAGTTCTGTTTGTTCTCCTCAGATCGATGTCCACATCACTCCTGGGACTCACGCCTCAGAGGAAGCAGGTAGATGCGGAGACAGAGTGGATGATGGGGGATGTTACATTCATATTTCCAGCAGCTTTTCTTACCGGGTTGGTTTTACGTTGTGCAGTGAACAAACAGCTGGCGGACAAAGAGAGAGTCGCGGCGGCTCTGGAGAACTCCTCACTGCTCGAGGTGGTCAACCAGTGCCTGACCCCCACCAGGGGCATCTGAGCGGCCAATCAGCGCTGTCGTCTTTGCTCCTCTGAGCCATCGGGCGGCCAATAATGTTTGACTCTTGACCTTTGACCACTGAAGGTTGCGCCGAGCTCTCTCTCCACCCGCACGTCTACGGAGCCAAATCCAGGTCCAAACTTTTAATCATTTGAAAAATACAACAATGTATTCAAAATTAAAAATAAGTTTACATTTTTTTGAGTTAAATTTTTGATTTTTGCTGTATTTTATTTTTCGGCTGTAGATTTTATATTTTAAAGTCTTTTTTTCACTTTCGGATTGTGTTTTTTCACATTCAGGGACTTTTGATCCTGATGTGGAAAAGGGGGCAGGGCATCAACTGAGAGGGGCGTGTAATCATGAGTGACAACTTAACGAAGGTTCGGACCTCCCGGTTCAATAGCTGGTCAGCGAAACGTTAAAACACAAACGAAATCCTCTGTTACCATGGTGATGTCGCTTATCAGACGGCCCCTGCGCACAAATGATGGTTAATTGGGGTTGTAGCTGGTTGTCGACATCACTGCGGTTACAGAGAGGTGTCGTTTATGTTTTAACAACGTTTCGCTGACCAGCTATTGAACCGGAAGGTCCGAATCTGTCCCCAGCCTTATTTTGTTAAGCTGTCACTCATGATTACACGCCCCTCTCAGTTGATGCCCCGCCCCCTACGCCAGGGTCAAAGGTCTGAATGTGAAAAAACACAATCCGAAAGTGGAAAAAAGAAAATGGAACCTGAAAATACAAAATCTACAACCGAAAAATAAAATACAGCGAATATTAAAAAATATATTCAAGTGAAGAATAGAAAATAAATATTTTATAAAAAAAAAAAACACGAGTACAAACTATATTCAACCCCAAAATACTTTTCGTCCACTTATTTTTATTTTGAATACATTGTTTTTTTTTTTTAATGTTCGAGACCAAAACTTAAACTTTCAAGTTCATTTATTTTTCAAACAATCCAAACTTTTGGCCTGAATTTGGCTCCACGCACATCCTGCATCACCAATCCAGGTGTGAACAGCTGGAACGGTGGACACAAATGCAGAATAACCTCTGCATCTAAAGAGTATTAAAGCAGAATATTTGGGTTTAAGTTGTGACATTTTTCTTTCACCTGGAATTTTTGGGGTCATCGATGTATAATAAATATGAAACTGCCTATTTTATATTCTAATTCTAACGTATGCATTTCATAATTTTTGGGACTATCCCAAAACTGTATATATTATTGATGCTGTTGACATTTTATTAAAGACGGAAATGGATACTCAATAACGATACATTTTCTTGGTTTTCTTTTGTTGATTTAACCTTCTAAGAGTCTTCCTTCGGAGGGCTGGGGGGTTGGCGGTTGAGGTGGCGTCTCGTACCACTGACCATGAACTAATTTATAAATATATGCACGCAAACATGAACGTATTAAATTGTATTTATTTATGCACGGGTCACAAGCTGTGTGTGTGCATTTAGTCCAGTTGGAAAGGACTTGACTGCACGGTGTTCTTTCTGAGGCCGTGTAGTGGTGGTGCTGTGAGTGTTGTGAAATGTGAAACGTGCCGACCCATAATGATTTTATTCCAACAGTTTAGTTTAAAAGCAGCGATGAACTCAACGCAATAAAACATCTTATCTCCCAAGTCCACGTTCATCCACCAGGAGGCGTCCTCCCTCTTTTCCTTCGCATCCGGTGTGGGCGGTTGGTGATGAGAAGTCCATTTGATCTGAGGAGGCCATCTGGCACTGTGAGCCCCCAGCACGGAGTGGTCCAACATGCCGTCCACCCACTCCCACCTGACTGGACTCACTGAGCAGCTACGCTTTCTGTTGCGTCTCACTCAACCAGACGAGATCTCCCGCTAGTAAGAACGAACAGGAACGCTGCTTCAAATCTCTATTAATGTGATGACATGGCTTGTCAAGCGCAAGGAGAGGGTAAATGGTCATTTGATATAAAACGGCCCTTTTAATAAATGATAGGAAAATGTTTCCTCTATTATATAAGGATTAGATTCACTTATTTATAACGTATAATTAGAATAGGGTGATTAGCTCCAAGTGAACGTATTGTCATTTATTCCAGGAAATAATATGGTTTTGTACTATACCATAAATAATATACTTTTAATGTTCACTCACAGAAAGACATTTGGTGCCACGCTGTTCCAAATGCACCAATTATTATATCTTCTACTTTAAAATCCTATAAAGGTTAAAAATAAAAATATTTTGTAAGTAGTGAGTAACTGGTTGTTGTTCCTAAGGCTCAACTAGTGGCCTGTAGAATTTCTTTTTCTAGCTCCACATCTGGAAACATTGCATCACCGCTAAAGCCTTGGCTAAGAGTCCCAGCCGACACAGCTGCACGAGCCGAGTCCAGAGCCGTGAATGTGCAGAGTTCAGTCAACCTAAAGCAGCCGGCTCGAGGCAGCAACTCGATTAAAGCGGCTCTGAAACGGGCTTCACGTTTCAACGGTCCAAGAAGGTCCAAGTGACGCAACAATAAATCCTGTTGCAAGAGAAACCGCCTCTAAAAGCTAGGACATACTTTATAATGTATCCATGCTGGGCCTGTGTTTATTATACGAAATATATATATGCGTTTTTATACTTTAATATGTACGGTTAGCTTAGCCTACGTTTCTTCAAAACGAGTGCTAGCTAGCTAAATGGTAGCATTCACTGTAGCTGCCAAACTTTTTTTGACAGCTTAGCTGTTGTGCAAAAAACTGAGTTTGTCCGTTGTTTTCACATTACCAATGATATTATATTCCTTCATTGGCCGTTTCTGCGGTCCGAGGAGTAACGGTGCCTCTCGCGGTGTTCCGCCGGTCACGCTTCGCGCGGCCCGGTCTACATACGGCTCTGGGTGGAGCGCGTTCTGCGGACCCGTCCTCTCGTGCGGGGTCCGGGATTGGCTGCGCAGACCTCCCCCCCCCCCTCTGGCGCTCGATGGAAGAGTGTTAGCTCGCGCCGCGCGTCTCGTCCTGACACAGGTACGTGGAGCGAACGCTGCTCGAATTTTGCCTTTGCGTGCGCGCGCGTGTGTGTGTGTGTGTGTGTGTGTGTGTGTGTGTAAAAATAGCCTCAGTGGAGCGGAAACCGCGAGACCCGAGCTCAGGTTTGCAAGCGCGCGCCCCCCCCCCTCCCCTAAAAACAGAAGTTCATCTTGCAGAAAGCAGCTCGGGAGCTCCTCCAGAAGTGATGGCTGATGCGTGAAGATAAGGCTTCCTCCGCCGTGCTAAGGAGCTTTTGGTCGGTTGCTCCAGAGCTCAGCAACGGCTTTTGGAAACAATCCAAGGTTTGCCCTGCTTTTTTTCTTCCTCCCTCAAATGATGGCCAGTGTGAGTCTTGCGTTAACTGTTTTCCTGTTCATGTCCTCCATAAAAACTGGCCTGACGCGCTGCTGCAGCTTGTCACGTGTGGTCGATGTGAACATAAGGCACGTGCTCTTAAGAGTTGTGTTTTATTTTCCTTGCAGAGAGAGAGAGAGGAGGGAACGAGCTGTGAGGGAACAGACCGCAGTGTTTCCACATATTTGGTGTTTTTTCTTTTCATGGAGCTGCGTGTTGAGTGGAGGAGATTCATGTGCAACGGTTGCACACACATGCAAACACAAAGACTTGCCTCTTGACTTTAGTTGGACTTCTCATTCACATCGCTCAGTGGCACGGAGTCAGACTGAAGAGGAATGTGTTTGTGTGTGTGTGTGGATGTTTGGCAGAAGGCCATTTGGCTCCACGCACCTGCACACACACACACACGCACACACACACGTCCTCCCGAGGCCGAGCCGCTCCTGTAAACATTTAGTTTATGGACTTGCTTTTGAATGGATGGAATTCTCCGCCTCCTTTTGAAGGACAGCAGAGTGGCTGCTGGAGGAGGCGCTCTGCTCTCTCTCTCTCGGCCTCCGTTTGACTCTTTTTGACGTGATGTGCAAGTGCACGCCTGTTTCGTAGAGCGCTCCTTTCTGCAGAACGAGCTCCGTGCAGGAGATGCAGTCAGATCGATAAGGATATTCTGCACACAACAATGAGGCCGAGATAAGTCTCATATCCTGAGAGTTATTGTCTAAACATTCATGCATCACATCAGATGAAAGGCTTCCACCACGGATCCGTTCGCTCTTCAGCATCACGGCCTTGAATTGTGGGGCCCTCAAGCGACACCGAGTCAGTTGTCTCTCGAGGGTCGGTCTCGCGTTCTTATTTAAATAATCGCCATCAAATATTTGAAGAAGACAATTTGGCGGTTCCCACGGCAGCCTGGTAACCCCTACCCTGGAGACCCGTCAGGCCGCAAAAAGCCCCTCGCCACAGCCTGTGGGTTGTGTGACATTCACTGCGAGTTGCAGAGTTTTGACAGCGTGTGATCCACGGCCGGCCCATAACACGACACTGTTCACCCTCCTTGTGCTCCACTTCCTGCGTGCAGCATGTGACCCGTCCATCCACCGAGGACGATTTAAGTCAGTGATGGAGTAAGTGGCCTCCGATATGTGTGTGTGTGTGTGTGTCTGTGTGCGTGTGTGAGTCATGGGTTGTGTTGTGTGCAATCACAAAGCGCCCTAAGTGACTGACTGGCCTGCAGGCGAGCCGCACTGATGTTCATGTGACTGGAGGAGGAGGAGGAGGACGAGGTGGGGGGGGGGTCTCTTTTTTTAGTCGTTGGGACGGGAGCATCTGAGGGGCTGTTGGTCGTGTAGACCTTGAACCTGATGACACACTCGTACTTCTCAGAGGGCCAGAAGGCTGCGGCTGATGTCACTGCAGAGGGACACAACCGGGCTCTTGTTGCCACGGCGCCGCTTTAGAAATGAACAGACTGACACTTGATATTTCCCACGGAACAATTTGCAACTGATGCCTCAGCGTTTGTGTCTGCAAGTGACTTTTTTTTTTGTTTCCCCCGAGAATCCAAACGATGCCTCTTGTCAGAGACACAACAAGCCGCGTTTAGTTGTTGGTTTGTAAACGGCACGGAAGGGTCGTCGGTGAGAACTTGTCCACCGATTCACTTCCATCAATTTACTTAATTCACTACGCCAATTTTTATTGCTGCCGTGTCGGCCATTTTTCTGCTAGCTGCTGGCAGAATGTTAGCGTAGCTTACCACAAACGGCTAGCCCGGGTTATGTTATAAAGCAACAGCACCTTTTTTGTTTTTTCCACATTAACGCATTCATCTCGATTCATCTCATCTCCCTGACAGAAAGTGACGGAGCACTTTTCTCCCGAAATGTCGCACTGATCATTTTTAAACCTCACTAATCGATTAAGTCGCTGAGTCGTGAAGGTAACCGGACGGTTTAAGGACGTTCAGGCACCAAACCCCAAGAAAAGAAGTGCGTTTCAGCACAAAGGAGAAATAGTCACAGCTGCTCACGGGTGCAGCTTTGCGTATGGTCCCCATGGACGAGTCACGACCAACGTTATGAGTCGATGTCGTTGACCTTATTGTGCTCTGTAGATCAGAAAGCTCTTTTTTTAATTTTTTTTGGTGTCATTTTAGTAAGTTTGTTCACCACCACGCTGAGGGCTGCACGACAGCATTAAACAATCTTATTAGAACTCAAGTTAGTGGGGCTTTATTTGGATGCAAGACTCATTTATGTTTTGACAAAAATGCAAAAAAAAAAGAAGAGCGATTGCAAAATAATCTCTCTTCAATAAAAAGTGACTTGGAAAACAATCCAGATTTCTGAGCAATGAACTTTTAATGTAAACCTGCATCCGTTCCACCTGCAGACATCAGAAGGCTGTAGCAGGAATACGAGGGAGGCCCGTTTTAAGTGAAAGCTCTCCGCCGTTGGTTTGCTCCTCGTTCTGCACCGGCCTTTTCATTTGCTGCCTTCCTCCTCACGCCGGGGAGAAACAGCCGGGTAGAGGGGAGGAGACGAGGAAAGAGGAGACGAGGCAGAGAGTACCGCGCTCGGCTGCTGGCAGGAAGTGTGACACAGAGAGCACAGGAAGTGGCTGCCGTGGAGCGACGCGAACGCTTTCCTCCAGCAGCATTTAAATGGAAAGTCTTCTACTTTTATACCGTAGAGGACGGATTCCCTTTTGTGCTTTTTGTTTGTCCAGCGACGCGTGGAGGCCTTCATGTATACATCTCCAAATGCATTTGCCGCATAATCCCCTTTTCGAGGTGGCTTATTTGCAGGCAGATGAGCCTTTTGACTCGTTGTTAGTTATTTGCATCAGACAGGAAATCGCAGCTCACACTCCCTTGCTTCTGTGTCAGTATGCAACCGGCCGCTGCAGCTGAGCGCACGCAGCAGCAAAGCACCGCTCACTAAATGCAATTCAGACGCCTCTGGGTGTAGTTTCACATTTTGTGGGACTGCGTCCCGGACGACGCGTGTGACGTGGATTCACGTTTCCCCCCCCAGTTTATAAAAGCTTGTTTCAGTCGCCCCCTCCTCCCCCAGGTGGGGAACTGAAAAATAGGAAGTGTGTGTGTGTGTGTGTGCCGTATAAAAGGGCCGACTGTTTCGCAGCGGGACTTCTCAGAATGTGAGCTGTCCGTTTTGAGGAAGAGGAATCAAGAAGTTCGAAGACGTCGATGCTGTTAATCTTCCGCCTTTGTCCTCCTCCAGCGCTGCGTGGCCGCCTTTATGAGGAGTGAACCAGGCCGCTTCTTCTGAACGTACTGCGGATTCTTCTATGGACGCGCATTGAGTAAGTAGAGACGTTGTCCCCCGGGTTTAATTTGGTGTCTTTCACACTCTTTTCCCATTTTGTGACAGAGGTTTGACCACGTTTGTAAAGAAGACAAGTTTAAGAGCGACTTGTGGTTTGTGTTGGAGGACGGCGGCCAGGCATGTTTCATACCAAGTGAATTCATCTCCTTTGTGGGGATGAATTGTTTTGGGTCATTTTTTGGGGGCGTTCATGTGTTTTTATGAACCCCAGCAGGCGCCACCCTTCAGGACGGTCAGAGGTCAAGGTCAGCCTACGAAACGTTGTCACTGTTAATGAGAAAAGGACGTGTTCTGTTTATTTTGCATTTAATCGTGTACGTTCAACCAGGTAGATCACTATAAACAGGCCTGAGCAGTGACACAAAGTAAAGAAAAAGGCATTTGGAGTTTGTTTGCACACGTAAGAATGCAAAAAATCCAGATAATGATAAAGTTAGAAACATGTCAGGAGAGGTCAAGAGTCCACGCAGGAGATCCGCAGACAACAATTCACCAAAATCCAATAAATGCAAAGAAAAGAGCAAATGATATGAATTTATAATCCTTTATTTTAGTCTGCTGATACTATGATGGGGATGAATGTATTAAGAGTAAACGTTCTGAACACGACAAACACACACAAGCTTTTCCACAGAACGCTGAACGCACAAAATGGATTCGGCACTCATTTCTTTATTTGAAGAACGTTGAAGAGGTAAAACGAATTTGCTGAGTCAAAATCTGAAAAAAAAACATTAGGCGTGTGTGTGTGTGTGTGTGTGTGTGTGTGTGTGTGTGTGTGTGTGTGTGTGTGTGTGTGTGTGTGTCACACCACAGGATGTTAGCTTAGCCACTCAGCACTGTTCCTACTCTGCCAAAACGTTTATTACTTCCCTGGGTTTCATTGCAATTTCCCCTTTTCCCCCAAAACTCATGCTCAGAATCTTTTACCTTTTTCAGCACTGATTATTTTTATTTTGTTAATGAGCTTCAGAGGAGTCTGACATTAATATATCTGATTTGAAACTTGTTGTTGGTTGTTTTACACAAAGTGTGCGTTCATTTTTTTGCACCTCCAACGTTTACTATTGTTTGAGTGACAAAGGCCACATTTATGTATATTTTATGCATAAACATTTTAATGTGTTGCATTAATGCAACATTTGGAGGCTGCGAGAGGCGCTACTAAGTCAAACTTTACAAAAACGCTGTTCTCAGGGCTTCTTACCCACACAAATGTGTAAACGAGGAGCAGGAAGAGGCTCCGCGGCAGCAGCATGAAGACGCCTTTTTATGGCCGTTTGAAAACTGAAACACATGTGAGCATCAGTGTGTGTGTGTGTGTGTGTGTGTGTGTGTGTGTGTGTGTGTGTGTGTGTGTGTCCATGCCACTTCAAAGGATCCTCATATCTCCCTCTCTCATTCCTCTGTTTCTATCAAAGGAGGCATTGTGCATGCTAAGCTAATATGTGTGTGCGTGCAATAGAGGGAGAAAGTTGTGTAGTGCATATTCATTACAACACACAGGCCGGTTTCCTTCAGCGGAAGTCGATGTTTTTTCTGCCTTCTCTTCGGTCTCCGCAGCACGTTGAGCATCGGCTCACAAATAGACCCCGCTTGCAGTTTCTTCAGTCAGTGGAGATCTTTTTGAGCGGTTTGCGATGTAAGCAGGGGCTTCCTGTTGGTCTCCTCCTCGTGTCACCACGAGGAAGCGGCTGGCTCAGCTCCTGCTGGACGCGTCTCGCTGAGGCTGAAGACACACACACGCACATCTGCACCGGTCAGCGCAGCGGAAACGTGCAGGACGTTCACGCCGTCACTCGCCGGTGGTTTTCTTTGTGACGACGGTGTGAAATGTTGTCATCGCGGTGAGGCTCAGGGTGCCGGCTCACTTCCTGTGGCTTACTTCCATCCTGGTCCATGTTGGGAAATGATTGACGTGTTAAGGATAAATGTAAACAGCTTATGTTGAACAAGGTATCATCAGCCAGAAGGCTGCGGTGCCGGAGCCACATGGGGACTTCCTGTTTGTCAGCCGCCTACAGGAAGTAAGAGACCCGGGGGAGGGAGGGGGGCGGGGGGGGGTTGTGTGAGGCCAAGCCGTGTGAAAGGGAAACGGGCAGATTTCGACTGAGTGGGGGGGGGGGGGCACGCAGTCCTTTTCAAGCGGGCGCTGCTGCCTGCAGTGACGCCGTGGTGGAAGAGGTCTAACGCAAGCGTCTTGGACACACTTTTGCGTCATGGCGATCGACCATGGGCCAGGGCAGTTCGCCCAAGCAGTAATGATTCTGAGCAGTATCAGTAACCCAACGCAACAACAGCGCTGCACATCGGGAGCGTAAAACGAATCAATATAAAAAAACAACAACAACAACAACGACGAAGCCGTCTGTCAGAAGCGGCCACGCGATGGGAGAAGATCTGCCGGCACGGCGGCGATCGACCGGGTCCTCCTGGTCTAACGCATGCGCTCACTCGCAGAGCGCGACCCCCAGTGGACGTCTTCGGGACAGCGGCTACTTTTATAGAACAGCACTTTATGTCCTTCTGTAATTCTCACAATAGCAAAGTCATGCGGCGGGCCGGATTCGCCCGGCGGGCCTTGAGTTTGACGCCTGTGGTTTTAACTGGTGATAAAACCATTTCCATTTACTACTCATGTCTCTATAGGAAAATAAATGAATTTGGCCTAAATATCATTTGTGTGATATAAGCATCATCCTATCAATACACGTTTCTTCATTTTATTTCACAGCTTTCTATTGAAGCTCTTTAATTAAGATGTGTGATAGTGAGGCGCTTAATTATCTGCCAGGCCGTGCAGGTGAGATGAGGAGGTGCTGGAAGTCAGTAATACAAAACTAAGCTGCACATATACAGCATGTTTTAGGGAACTTAACATTTAGGTTCCTCTGTGATGAAACATTCGGTTGTGAGCTCATTGTCAGCTGATCCGAGTGATTCTATATCCTCTCTTCACTTCATCGTGACCCTTCGATAATCGCAAGGATCTAAAGGTTGAATGGAAATATCTAGATGAAACAATAATTAGACTTGAAGGCTTTACATCTTTTGTCAATGACAAAGGGTTGTTTTGAAGCCCTCAGCACTACACAAAGTGTTTTCTCACTACAACACAATACGGTTCTCTAGTTTCTGGGCGTCTTTAAAGGCTTCAGCGTTCATCCTTACTGCCAAACTCACAGCGTGGAAGACCTGGTCCAGGTTCTCCCTCTGCTGGGGCGCCCAGTGCACCTGGCCCGATGACCCGTGTTAAGAACGTCAGCGTGTAGACCATCTCCGTGTGGACGATCTGGATTGGAGACATTTCAGTCCCCCACGGTGACGCTTCTGTTCGTCCTCCAGGGTGCAGCGTCCAGTGCACACGAGTGAAGTGGAAGGAAAGGAAGATGGCGCCCCCTCCTCCCCCACCGCCGCCAGGCCCCCCTCCCACCTTTTCTATCGTAAGTCTGTCTGCGCGGTTAGACCGTCCCCTCGACCCAGCCCGGCTGAGACGTCCCGTGGAACCTTCGCATAGTGACACACGTTCCGTGAAGATTTAAACTGTCTTGCGTTTCAGGCCAACACAGAGAAGCCGAGTCTGAACCGCTCGGAGCAGAGTGGAAGGAACGCTCTGCTGTCTGACATCGCTAAAGGCTCCAGACTAAAGAAAGCTGTGACCTGTGACCGCAGCGGGCCTCTGCTGGACAGTAAGTCAACGTCCGCCTGGAGCCACAGTCGATCGGAAATCAAATCTCCCTCAATAATACGTTATGCCGTGTGTGTAGAGGTGCTCTATTTATAACAGTTAGTTTAATAGATTCATTGGTTTTCATGGATAGTTTTATGTACAAATCAATGTATTTTCTATATTTCCTTAGAACCTAAAGGAGGAGGCGGAGGCGGAGGTGGTGGAGGTGGTGGTGGAGGAGGAGGAGGAGGTGGTGGTGGTGGAGGAGGAGGTGGTGGTGGTGGTGGTGCTCCTGCTGGGTTAGGAGGCCTGTTTGCAGGAGGGATTCCAAAACTGAGGTCTGCAGGAAGCGCTGTTAAAAATGGTAAAAAAAAAAGAAGGTGTTAAATAAAAGGTCATGAACTCCTGATGGAAATAAAAACCAACACAGAAACAAAGCTGATGTTTATGTTTGGGCCTTTTCTCTCCGTCAGACTCCGCACCCAGCCGAGGGCCTGTGTTCCCCCCGGGGGGTCGCTCTGGTGGGCCCACCCCTTTCGGTGGGGGCGGGGGCTCCACTGGACCGCCCAAACTCCCAGGGGCCCCCGCTGGCGGCCGTGGCAACGTCCCCGATCTTCCCAAGGGCCGGCCGAGTTTCTCGTCCAGACAAGACACTCCAGGAGGCCCCCCGCCGGTGCCCAACACGCCTCGACCCAGCCAGGGCTTCCAGCCCCGTGGGGGGCTTCCTCCGCCAGCCCTCCCCGGGGGACCCAGGCCGCCCCCGTCTTCTGGACCTCCGCCTCCTGGTCTTCCGCCGGGCAGGCAGGGACTTCCCCCACCAGGCGGCTCCCCAGCTGGGCCCAGACCGGGATTTTCTGCACCCCTTCCTCCACCCCCGAACAGCAGCAGACCCTCCCTCCCTCCAACTCCCCCCGGAGGGAGGCCCCCGCTCCCCGACGACCGGCCCCCGCCGCCGCCCCTGGGAGGCCACCGGCCGTCTATGCCCCGCGACGTGCCCCCCCCTCCTCCTCCCTCCGGCAACTCCAAGCCTCCTCCACCCGTCTCGCCCTCCTCTGCCTTTCGTCCCTCGGCCGGAGGGGGCGCGCCCCCCCTACCGCCTGGCCGACCGGGCCCCCCTCCTCTCCCGTCCTCCCCGGCTGGCGGTGACGACCACAACACCCCCCGCCTGCCCCAGAGGAACGTGTCGCTCAGCAGGTAGCGGGAGTCCTGTCTGGTTAGACCAGCCTTTAGCGTCCCGCTAGCTAATGTAGCTCTAGGTACCGCTCTCCTCTCGCTGCCATGCTCTCTGCGCGCTAACCCAATGCTAACCTGTTAGCATGGTTCGTAAAAGGTTTCCGAATTTGTAATCATTGGGTATTACTGGAAAGCCGAGACTCTTTTTGGATCTAATGAGCCTAAGTTCCCTCTAAATACCCCTTTGCCCCACCCCAAAAAAAGAGAAGTTGATTAGCAGGAAAGAGGAGGCCAGCCGCTCGTTCTCGTTCATTATTTACTCGCCACATAAGCAGTTTGCTGTAATACTCTGTTCCTCCTCTGCAGCCAAGCTCCAGCTCTGCCACAAGGTCGGATGGGTGCTCGCCCTCCTCCACCAGAAGAGAGACCTCCATCTCTTGGAAGGAACCAGTCGTCCACACGCTCAGGTGAACAGCCCTGATTGATTGATTGATTGATTGATTGATTGAATGGATTACTTGGATAATAATACTAATACTTGGATCCACTTTTCATCGCTAACACAGCAGTTCATATTTCTTCCCCCAAAGGGCCTCTTCCCCCACTCCCTCCCTCAGGCCGTGGCGTGGGCGGGGGCAGTTTGAGGTCATTACCTCCGCCGTCTCCCATTGGTCGGCCGGGCCCGGAGCCCCCCCGCGGGGGAACCGGCAGCAGACCCCCCCTCCCTCCGGACCGGCCGGGCGTCGGAGGGGCCCCCCCACCACCACCAGCCCACATGGGTAACGGCTTCCAAAACTCCCACCACAACCAGATGCAGGGTGAGCAAGAAGTTTGAACGCGGTTTAATGAATCGATTGAAGTTTCAGCCCCGCAGACGGAGGAGCACAAAGCTCTGGTTTGTCAGTCCACGTTTGCTCGTGGGACCTTTTTTTTAAAAAAGCAGATGATGAAGTCTGCGCCCTGTGGAGGATTTACTCCTTTCTCACAGTTTCTACGACAGAGATTCAGTGTTGTTTTTACCACATGAGTTCACATGAGTTCCACTGAGGCCGAGGAAGCCGCTGGCCCAAGTGTGTGTTGTTTCTATCCCTTTGAACCGAGGTGTGTGGAGGAAGGCGGTGGTGAAAGTTTGAATCCTATTAAGTTCACAATGCTCATGCGTTGATGCCACTGGCTTTTGTAGCATTTACAGGATGGATTTTTGAAATTAGCATTCTGGGTTTTAATGTATTTTGGTATAAAACGTAACACATGTTACATCAGGGGTCTCAAACTCAAATCAGCTGCGGGCCAGATGCAGCCCACTTCAACCGAACGCGGGCCGGACTAGCGTCCGAACGGCATGGTCGACAATAACACAACTTAACACTCACTTTCAAAAGCAGTCATTGAACCCCACCCTGGGGGATCGGTCCGAATGAGACTACAACACTAGTCCTCCTTTAACTCAGCGGGGGAGACCTAAGGTCATGTGACCGTGGAATTCCTTTATAGCCAAACGTGAAGTTACGTGAATCGAAGCTGCGTAGTGATGGACGGAGACGCTCGTCGGTGACGTCAGATGCTTCATGTGTTGTTAGTGTGAGTCGTAAAGGAAAACTTTATTAAACGAGCGATGCTAACGGTTAGTCACATGATCACCTGCGCGAAAGAGGGCAGGAAACTGAATTTCACCCTCCTGCTCTCTGCACCTCGGCCGACACACACGACCCGCCCCCCATGTCAGTCACATGCATGCCACGTTCACTGGACAAGCACACAGTAGGAAACCAGAACATCATAACGTGTCCCACACAGCAGCTGACAGTGGGGTTACAGTATAAAACTTGCGGGCCGCACTAACATTACACTTTCATATTAAGGATGGGGCCACAAAATATCGTCCCGAGGGCCGCGAGTTTGAGACCCCTGTGTTACATGCTTGTTTATTACTCAAGTTTCTCGCTCATGGACGCATTGGACTGTCCGTGAACGCCGGAGACCGTCTCATTTGGATTCCTAATCGATTTCAATTTGGCACTTAAATAAATGGCTTTTACCATAACTTTTCCACGCCAGAGCTATCGACCTTTCAGTCATGTGATTAACCGCCGCCTCTTCTTAAACACAGATGAGTGGGAGTATCGCTTCACATTCCATCCGGTGTCGGACCTTCCTCCACCCGAGCCCTACGTACACTTCCAGAAGACGTACCCCAGCAAGCTGGGCAAGACTGACGGGAGAGGTCAGACACACACACACACACACACACACAGGATACAATCCTACATTCTTGACCTACAATGTAGTGAATTATGTTATTGTGATGTACATTTTTTTTCTGTCCATTTTGTCCCTAAGAAAGTCAGGGTGTGTCCCCACAATGTGAGTGTGTGTGATCAAATGTATGTTCCCATCATATGTAATATGAGGTTTAAAAGAGTCAGCATCCTCTGAGCTAAAGATGTCAAACAGCGACACCTGGTGGGAGGTAACTAAACCTCCTCCGGGGAACTGAGGAAGAGGAAGATACCAAACTCCTCTGTGTCTTTGCCTCTTTCCAGGTGCTGGCAAAAATGAGCGAGGAGCTCCTCCTCTTCCTCCTTTACCCAGGTGAAGAAGAGGTGTCAGCAAACACGAACCCCGGGACTATTTTCTCTCTCTGTTTCGCTCATTGGAACCTCTCCTGCGAACAAACGCGCTCTCAGTGCCTCGTACGAGTGATTTAGGACTCCTTCACCGATCATCCCGTGTTTCGTATTCTCTCTTTGGTACGACTTTAGCTTACCTGAGGTCCAGACCGGTTGTGCTGCTGTTATTTAGGCCTTTAAATAATGGCTTGTTTATTACTTTTAAGTAGTTTTTAACTCTCAGAATTATACTTCCTGAATATGTTGCTGTTATTCTGTTCGAGGCCGATTATAAATCTAAATATGCACATAAGCACAACAATATCACTATAAAACAGAGCCCATTGTGTAACAATATCCATACAAACATCTTAACTAATTCGACCCACTTGCTGTAGTGAGCGGTTCCCTTCCTTCCTTTAGCAGGTATTTCTCTCTTTGTGCATCTTAGAAAGCAGAAATTCCACACAGGACACGTTGGGAGTATTATTTGTGTCCTTATGCTGTTCCAATGTGTCGGCCTTCATCGTGTTCACGCTGGTCACGCAGTACGAGAACCTCCCGATAACCGGTGGGCTTTTGTTGTACGGGATGGACTCAAAGTTTGGTTTGATAATAATAATGTGCGTCTGTAGCAGTGAAGACCAAAGCCTGTTTAATCTCCGGTACACCGTGTTCAGAGGGAAAACAAAAAAGTTGGACCTCCTTTTTGTCGCTGGACTTCAGTCAGAGGGCTTTGGTGACCTGGTTCCTGTGAGACATTCCATCAACTAACCGTTTTTTCACCCATTTTCATTTTACCGGGTATAATGGATTCCATATTTTGCTTGCAAGACATTATATTACACCAACCAGCTACGTCTCTTACGAAACAAAACACTTACTCGACAAGCAAACCAGCGTTGTTCATGTAGCGCGTGCACCTGGGTCAGTAAATGCAACCGATCAGACGGGTTTATCTCCTCTGCTGCCTCTCGACTCGCGTCGAGCCGTAATTTTCTATTCAGGATTGTATTTTCAGGCTGCTTCAAAGAGTTAAGGGAGTAAGCCGTCGGTGCCTTAAAGTGTGTGTGTTCAGCTGGATTGATCACCTCTGCTGATGGTAAAATGAAGCCTGCAGTAGAACACTCGGCCTAGCGAAGGATCCACACGCAGGCCGACATGCAACCCAACTGAGAAATGACCACGACCTCTTTCCACCGCTGCAGAAACACGTCGGGGGGAAAAGGGATGTGGTTATTTATTTATTTTGACATTTTTGCCAAAGCCATGTGTGCCTTCATAGTACATGCATCTCCATCTGTGTCTTCTGTTGGAACCACTGAGCGGTACTTTTCTTTTCATTGTTAACTGTGACGATGTCTATGATTGTGATGCTTTTTTGTTCATTGGAAGACATATTTTTTTTATTTACTATTTTGCTAAAAGCTGCGTTAATTTGGCACGAGGGGCCGTGTGTATCTGATTTAATCAAGAGGTATTGAAGGACTGTATTATTTTAAGTTATGTTTCTATCCTGTAATATGTTGTTTTGCTTCCCCGTGCTCGGCTTTGAATGGTCTTTTGTACGTGGGATGTGCTATTATCATGTGTCGGTCAAAGAGACAATCATATGGAAGTAAAGATATTTACATCAATAAATAAAAATGCTTTAAGATGCTTATTGTGCTTTACCTGCAGTGACATGTTCAGTTATTGATCACAAACAAGCAGATGAAGGATTTATTTTGTATTCTGAGATCAACAGTATGCATCACTTACACGTTTGTGCAATAAAGTCAAGAAGAAACTGTGTCGTGATGTACAAGATGTACGTCATGGAATCGTGTTGGAAAATTATAGCTTTTTGAAGGGCAACATTATGGTGGTATTTTGTTATTATTTATGTAATAATCAAGCTGACAGCGTAAAGAAATCTTCCATTTAAAATCTACCGTAACAGTTACGCCCAAAAGAACCGTTGCGATATGTCGACGGGGGTAATAAATTAAACTTAATAGAAAAATGTAAATAGTATGAAATAAAATGTTACAAATTATAGGCAGTTAGCGACAGTAACAAATACATTTTACACAATTTCTTTATTTGAGTTACTGCTGCATTTATTTAAACCTTTGTTGCCTTTGTATTGATATTACAACTGGTTCTATTAAAAACATAATACGGTCCAACGGTCATGATCGTTTCCCTCATCAAATGAATGGAGCGTCGCGAAGCACGTTTTTATCCAATCACAGAGTCTGAAGTCTCCCTCGGTGATAATTGGCTCAACGGCCTGTCAGTCATTTTATGGAGCCGCCTCCTCCATTTGGAGTGTGGACTTTATCTCGGCGGTGATTGGCTGAATCCTCTTGTCAGTCATTCCTTTGGGGGCGTTGCCACTCTCGCCAGCTGCCAGATTCAGGAGCAGCGGAAGAAAAACACGGGCTCGTTCGGACAGCCGGACAGGTGAATAATGTCGGTGAATGCCGCTCATTTCGGAGCCGAGGTGGTGTTCTAAGTAAAATAAAGGTAAGCACCGCGCTTCTAAACGCAGGATTTTATTGTAACATATCAATGCCCGATTATTAAATATGTTAACGGGAAATTCAACTAACGGTCCTGTATCCCCTGATGTTTTTGCTAGCTAGTGCTAACGGTCACCAGGACGTCATCACGTGATGTAGCCGAGTTCAACTTTGCTAGAGGGTCGTCAGGAGAAATTCGTTGCTAACCAGCAGACATTGTAGCCCCCTGACAGGGGCGTATGACGTATGACGTAGCCGGGGGCCCACGCCCCCCCCCCACCCCCCAGAGAATGTCCCTTTACTTATTAGAATCGGTCTTGTGGTTTTGCGTACGTCCTCTGTTAAGCCCCCAATCTATCATGTATGCTTGTCATTACTTTTACCCTCCTTAGCCATCACCTGACCGCTCCGACACCCCCCCACCCCCTCCATCCCATCATCACCATGGAGACCGCCAACAGCTACGTGCTGATCCACGGGAAGAACATTTCCCACAGCCCGGCGGCGGGAGGCCCTGCTGCGGGGCCGCACATGTCCATCGACAAGCTCTTCCCGGCTCTCCTCGAGTGCTTCGGCATCATCTTGTGTGGCTACATAGCCGGCAGGTATGGTGACCGGAGAACATCGCCGCATGCGTGGAAACATTTGTGGTGACCTGCTTCGTTCCGACCCACAGGGCAGACGTCATCACACAGAGCCAGGCGAAGGGTTTGGGGAACTTTGTGTCCAAGTTTGCTCTTCCGGCCCTCCTCTTTAAGAACATGGTGCTGTTGGACTTTGGAAATGTCATCTGGGCGTTTCTCTGGAGTGTCCTGGTCGCTAAGGTGTGTGTGTGTGTGTGTGTGTGCGGTGACACTTTATACTGGGTAAGTACTTTTACATCACGGTGGTTTGAGATCAACCCGTCCTGGATTCCTCCCTCCTGTGTGCAGGTGACGGTGTTCGCGCTGGTATGTGTGTTGACTCTGATGGTGGCCGGTCCAGACTGCCGGTACAGCAAGGCGGGCTTGTACGCCATCTTCGCCACGCAGAGCAACGACTTCGCCTTAGGATACCCTATAGGCGAGGAGCGCGCAAAGCACTCATGTATTCGTACACTAACTCCCGGGAAGACGAAGACCGTGATTGAGACTCCTCCCCTTCGTGTATTTCTAGTTGACGCTCTGTACCGAAGCACGTATCCAGAGTACCTCCAGTACATCTATCTGGTGGCCCCGGTCTCCCTCATGCTGCTCAACCCCATCGGCTTCGCTCTCTGTGAGGTGCAGAGGTGGAGGCAGGCCAGCCACTCACACGGCACCCTCGGCGTCCTCGGAGTCGTATTCCTGCAGGTGCTGTTTGTGTGTGTGTCTGTTTTGTAACACACCTTGACATTTAGGGGTCACGCCAAAGTTATGGTGTCTTCCCGTGCAGGTGTTGAAGAACCCGATCGTGTTCATGGTGATGGTGGGAATCCTCTCCCACTTTGCCCTGGGCCAGCACATCCCCGCTGTGCTCGCCCAGTTCATAGACGGCCTGGCGAACTCGTTCGGAGGGGCGGCCTTGTTTTACCTCGGACTCACCATGGTAGTTTTTGTTTTCAGCCTCTGGCGCCGTCCTGTACATTAAGCGTCATGTGTAAACGTGAACAATGAAGCCAAAGTTGAGCAACGTTTCCGTTTCTTTGGCAGGTCGGACAGCTTAGAAAACTAACCAGAGACACTGGAGTGGCGCTGATCCTCCTCATCACAGCCAAACTGCAAGTAAAACACTCATCCAACTGCAGTCAGATGTGCTTGTGCTCTTCGTCTGGCAGTGAGGCGCTTAGTTCACCAGCTTACACACGATTTATTACCTGCTGTCCCTCCTGAATCTGTCAGCTGCGACTGTGTTGCCTTAGGCCTGGATTATGACTTGACTGATACATCCATAACTTCTGTGCATTGGTGGGATGCGGCCTAAATTACCGCTCAACGGCCGGGGTTCCCCCCCCTGGCCCTCTGGTCTTTGGTGCCTTTTGCTAACGTCTCCTTCTGCCTCGTCCCTCTGCAGCCTGGTGATGCCGCTGGTCTGTAAAGACATGGTGGACATTCTGGACGTCGGAGTGAACAGCACCAGTCGCAACCACACCAGCTTGTCCAACTTTGCTTTCCTATACGGCGTCTTCCCAACCGCACCCAGCGTGGCCATCTATGCTGCACACTACAACGTCGAGCTAGAGGTGGTAAGCGTCGGCGCTGGTACTCAAACGGGATTATTCAATGCAAAGTACGTATAATAAAGAGGCCATTAAATGCATAAATCGGGTCTAACATGAGAGGAACCTTTTTGAAGCTGTGAAACATGGCCGGCCGTGTGTTGACTTGAAAACATGACGTCTCTGTGGTCACATGACAAGAGAAAATGAGTTTCTTTAGTCTGTTTTTCGTGCGCGGAAAAAGACACAGACTTCCCTGTGTCCGGTGCTCCGGTAGCCCCGTCAGTAAGTGATGTCTCGCCTCCAGGTGACATCGGGGATGGTGATCAGCACGTTTCTGTCGGCGCCGATCATGTACGTGTCGGCCTGGTTATTGACGATCCCCCTAATGGACCCCGCCCCCCTGGTGACGGAGCTGGAGAACGTCAGCTTCAACATCAGCATCGTCAGCCTGGTGGCGCTGGTACGTACGCGCGTGCATCCGGGAAGGTGATTTTAAGCGATCGGTCGGGATCGTGAGTCACGAGGACAGTAAAACGCGTCATCGTGTGCCGTGTACTCTTCCCTCAGGTCTGGACCATCGTGGTGATGCTGCTCAGCAGGAAATTCAACCGACTTCCTCACCTTTTTGCCTTAAATCTTTTCCTGGCTCAGGTCAGTAACAACTTGACTCAAAGCCTCAAACATGTCAAAGAAGTGTTGTAGTTGCTGTTGTCCATCCAGGAAAGGTTCACCTGATATTCCACCTCGGCCTCTTTGCACTCTACTCTTCTCCAGTTTTTGGTGTGTGTCAGTATGATCCTGTGGAACTTCTTGGGGAAACAAGATGACAATCTGCTGGCCAAGATTCTCACCTTCACTCTGCTCTACGGGTCTCTGTACAGCACCTACGTTTGGACGGGTCAGTGTGTTAGTGGCATTTCAGAACCTCTCCTTTCCTATTTGACACCAGTAAACCCACTAGCAATAGTATGATATGAACCGGTGAGAATCTGGTGGTCAGAGGTCACCATGACGTTACTCATATTTAGGGCCCAAGTTAAGAGATAAAATGGTCATTCTGACAGCAAAATGAGCGCGTCCAGTCGGGTGCTTCCACCTGCAGTCCTCGGTCTCCGTGACGATGCAGATGTTCTGCTGTCTTTCAGGTTTGATCCCTCTCTGTCTGGCTTTAACTAACCGGGACGATCTGCTGAGGCTGCGGCCAGGAGTGTTCATGGTTCTGGGTTGGGGGTAGGTCGCCGCACACGCCGATTATCTGCGAAAACTTTGTATTGTTTGTGTTATAAACTTGTTACAAATCAGCAGGTCGGAGTTCAAAATGTGCTTTTGATGATGATTGTACTGTGTGTGTGTGTAGGGTTCCCTTCCTGGTGGTCGGGGCTCTTCTGATATCAGGAGAGAGGACTGACACCATCGACTCCGCCTTCTTTTATGGCCGAGCTCAGGTTAGAGCTTCTCTCTCTGCTCTTTTCTGTGTGTTTTATCTTGGCTCTCGGTGAGTGTTTAGTTCCTAATTAAATGAGTGTATTCACAAAGCCAACACATAACGTGAGTGTTGTGGTCCATGCGGCGTTCAGATCATCGGCACTGCCGTGGTGCTCGCGGTCAGCCTGGTGCTGGGCGCCGTCTCCCTCATGGGCCTCAGCCAGGGGGACCGGGAGCAGAGCGGCTACCGAACCCTCAACAGAGCCGCTGTGATGGGCATCGGTGACGAGCTGAGGACCCCCGGCGGTCTGGAGGAGCCACAGCAACGGGCTCAGGTGGCTACTTCTCCTGCCTGCAGCATCACCTCAGGTAGCTCCGACCTGCGCGAACACGCATGAATGGAACTTTTGTGATCGTGTTAAAATAGCTACTTTAAATATAATTACCGTTGAAATGAGTCCATTAACTTGACCAGATAATGTGTGTGTGTATATGTAATATTTGTAATGTCTGTTGCGTTTCTAGACCTCCAGAGCTTCTCTCCTCTCCAGCCGATGCCTGACATGATCGCCAGCACACAGAGCGAGCGCACAAACAGCGCAGGTAACGACTTTGATCCCTGATTATTTATTACCAGGGATATTGGGGGTCGTATAAATACAACCAGGGGGTGACTCCTAGTAATATAAAAACCTCCACTCAGCGGCTGTCTGCGTCCTCCTCCCCAGGCCTCAGGGGGGCGCCGTGTGACCAGCCGCCACAGCGGAGCTCCTCCTCCTCCTCCGAGCAGCCGCTGAACCTGCCGCCGCCCGGTCTGCAGACCACCGACGACCGCCAGACCGCCAGACACGTCCTGCTCTGCCTGCTGCTCTTCGTCAGCCTGCTGGCGGTGAGCTCAGAGGGGCCGCCCCGTGTCTTCTGTGTGGACGGGGTCCGCTTGGTTTGTTTACGGCGCCTCTGGGGCTGGAACACAAGTGCTGATAGGAGAGTACGCTACCCTGCCTACCTCTTGGGATGAGTCCTTCCCTCTCTTACCAACATCCAGATGCTTACATGAAAGCGATGGAGTCCGAGAGGTCGGGGAATGTAGATTATTATTAAAAAAGCGTCCCGTTACCTGATCGGTTGCTGTGTCCTTCTCTCACGCAGAACCTGTCCAGCTGTCTGTGGTGGCTCTTCAACAAAGACCCGGGAAGACTTTACCTGGAGCTGCAGTTCTTCTGCGCCGTGGCCAACTACGGACAGGTATGAGTGACCCAGTAACCCAGGAACCCAGCGCCGCACCAACGGCATCCCCAGTAACCCTCTTTGTCCCAGGGCTTCCTGTCCTTTGGGATCTTCGGTCTGGACAGACACCTCATCATCCTGCCCTTCAGGAAGAGGTGAGGCAGACGCTCATTTGTGGTTTCTAGGTTCACCGGAGCTTTTGTGAGGAACACGTGTGTGTGTGTGTGTGTCAGGCTGCTGTGGCTGTGGCAGGGCAGGGACGCGGAGGACTCGAGTCCCTCAGGTGTACCAGAGGAGGTCAGACTCACCTGCACCCAGTTTGTCCGCTACCACAAGGACCAGTGTGTACAAGACATGGTGCTCACGCGCAGGTACTCGTGTGTGTGTGTGTGTGTGTGTGTGTTATACGCAGCGCGCTTTGTCTTCTCTTTGGAAAGCACGTCAAAATGTGTAAGATATTCCAAACCCGTCTGTTCTTCATCATTATATTTGATGAGTTCAGCCTGTGCAAAGTAAAAGAGACTTTTAAACCAGATTTCTTCTGAACTTCTCAGCTGTCCCTCTTCGTTTCCACATGTTATTAAGTTGATTTAATTCCCCGCTGTGATTGATTTGTTTTGCAGCAGCTACTGAGCTTCTTCGTCCAGCATTTAGTTCTTTTGTTTACAATGAAAAAATACTGTGAGTGGCTTTTAGCAGGAAGCATTGTGAAGAAATTAAATGTCTCCTGAAACATTTATTTTCTGGAAGGTGCTTTTCTTTGATTGTGACACGTTGTTTCTACTGTTCCTTTCTTTCTGCTGCCCTTTGACCCCCCCGGACCCTCCTCCCCCCCCCCCGACCCTCCTCCCCCCCCCCGACCCGTGACCCCTAAGTGTCTCAGGGGAGAGTGTGAGCGCCTCGACGGGTGAATCCTTCCTCTGATGACGACAGGCCCAGATGAGAAGGAGGACCAGAGGAGGCCTTGAGATGCCCCTCCTCCTATCAGCCTCAGCACCCCCACCTGCATCAGGACCCCCCCCCTCCACCCGGCCTGAGAATGGCCACCATGCACATGTTCCCCACGTGTTCCGCGGCGCCGACCGAGCTCACGATGCCACTGATTCTCGCCCGCGTGGTGCTGCTTCGCCCCCCCCCCTCCATCCTCCCCTCCATCCTGGTGGGAGGGCCGAGGCCCGGCTGTACGGCGTTCCCCTTCAGCAGGGCGGCGACCTGCACCACAGCTTCTGGGATAAACCCTCCCTGCTGTGCCGTTTCACACGGAGGGGAGGGGTGGGGTTAGAGGGGGACAGTGGTCTCAGGTCATGTGATCGGCTTCCCTTTCAAAGGTGGGTTCGATTTGAGTGAGCAGCTGTTTTGTGGGGCGGTGTCACGCGCGTAGGCATCTGGATCCAGCCAATGAGCCATTGTGGAGACGACAAAGAGGAGGAAACAAGCGCTCCCTGCTCGTACTTCTCCTGGTTCCCAAAGTGTTGTTGGCCTTTGTTCTTTTGGTTCTATTTGGTCGTGGAACTATTTGGTTCAAATGTTTTTCTCAGCTGAGCAGAACTTTTTTTTATTTATTTTTTTACTTTAGTCACCTTGGGAAATAAAATGTAATTATATCAATTACTTCTGTGCACCAACTTAACATTTTTGAAGTTGCCATCAATCATCACCTTTTCATCCTCACATGTATTTTTTATTCCTGTGACGAGAGCAGACTGCCGTGTGTTGCTCTCAGCCAACGAGCTGCTCGCTGAGAGCCAGAAACCGTCTTGTACCTCCATGTTGTTTCGGCATTTTGATATTTTGCACGTCGCGTCTCTTTGACCTCGCTGGGCTCCGTGCACGAGTCCAGCAGCACTGACCGGAGAACAACAATCCTTCACGCTTCTTTCAATTATGCAACTCACAGGAACGGTATCACCCGTGACGACGCTGCCGCAGACGTTTTTTACCTCTGAAACGCTTGTTTTGGACCGATTTGAGGTCTCCGCCGCCGTTTCCATAGAATCACCATTTGTACATCAGTCACTCGTCGCATGTGAGAGAACTTTTCAGAAGATCGTCTTGCTGAAAAAGTGCCGGTGTTGAACTGCATCACATGACTCGTGTTTACTGAGGCGAGTGGCCTCCGATGCCGATGTGAAGGTGTGTGTTTGTGTGCATGAACAAGCATGTCTCTACAGTGCGTGTGTGTGTGTCTGTGTGAGAAAGAACAGAGATTCTGTGTGTTGTGGGTCCACAGGATCAGTGTAACCGGATGTTGTGTGTTGTAACGACTGAGAGTCACAAATAAATTACTGTTTGCATCCAAAACCCCTCGTTTGTCTTCGTAAGGACACAAATGATTGACTGAATGATTAATTTAACAGACGCGACAGATTTTATTACAGAACACACAAGACGTTTGATTTACAAAAATATTAAGATATTAAAGATTGTCTCCCCCGAGAAGATTGGAGTAGAACTACAGTCTTGAGCCCTTTAGAACTTTAGTTCTTCTCAACAAAATGCGATTTTATATTTATAAAAGCGTCTCCGTACGGACACAAAAAGCCCGACGTGTTTAGTTTGTATGATAATAAATATCCAAAATACTACCAGCACATTTTTATTAAAGATAATCTTGAAATTTATCCAAATATTGCAGTAGAGGATGGTTGTATTTTTACTTTTTCAAGAACATCAGCGTCTGACTGTCAGTTAACACTAAATGAGGAGCTAGAATTTAAGAATTATGTAAAAACTGTCCTACAAAACGCACATATAAATAAATAATAAATACCACCATCATTGACTGACGGAATCAACGCGGCCTCTCAAAGACGAGTACAATCTCCTCGAGTTCTCTAAATGCAAAGTTATTTCTACAACAACAAACCCTCTCCTCCGACTGCAAAGCATGATGGGAAACTCTCGGCTGATGGAAAATCCGAAAAAACCCTCTTTTCTGAGGTGGGAAAAGAGTGGACACATCCATCCATATAAGATCTTCTCCGTTGTCGTGAGGTCAAAGCTGACGTGTCCCCGGGGACGGCAGCCACATTAAGACGTGTGTGAGTGCTTCAAGAGGCGAGATGTTCACAGATCCCCGTTGTCCTCCATTCACTTTGCCCGGTGATCACTCGCCACTGGACAGAAGGTCCATATGTCCAACCGCTGAGGCGATGGAGGACGAAATGCAACCAGGCGATGAAGACGAGTGTCTGGATGATCCAAAGGGTTCAGAGCCGGGTGGTGGGACCCCCCTCCGTCTCAAATTCACCCGCCGTGGCGTCCTCCTCCTCCTCCTCCGGCGTCCCTGGGATCACCGCCTCTTGCGGTCCGGCTCGACCTCGGCCTCGGTCTCCACCCGCAGGTGATCCCCGCCGTAGCGTTTGATCAGCGCCCCGGGGAGGAGCGCCACGAGGGCGATGCCCAGCAGCTGGGCCAGCGTCCCCCAGGAGAAGATGTCGTCCAGGGAGGAGATGGAGGAGAGGATGGAGCCCGTGCGGACGCAGATGAAGTTGTAGGGGATCAGACCTGGAGGTGGAGGAGGTGGGGGAGGAGGTTACCGGTAGCAGTGTGTTTTAACTGTGTGTGTGTGGGGGGGGGGGGGCTCTCACCTATGAGCACGGAGAAGAAGAAGACGGGGATGGGGATGTTCAGGACGGGACAGGTGATGTTAAGGAACCAGTTGGGGGTCATGGGGAAGAAACGGAGGAAGAGGAGGAAGAAGAACAAACAGCTGCGGTTTTCCTCCACCTGACGGAGGGAGTCATTGTATCAACAGGTAAGAAATGAATTAATGACCCTCATCAGCGCGGAACGTAACCGCCGCCTACCTTCCTCTGCAGCAGGGACACCTTCTCCGGGAAGTGCCGGACCACCAGCTGCTTTCCGAAGGCGGCGGAGAGCAGGAAGCAGAAGGTGGAGCCCACGGTGGTGAGCAGGCAGGCCAGCACCAGACCCTCCCAGGGCCCGAATATGGCACCGGCCAGCATGTTCTGAGGGGGGATTGGACGGATTGGGGGGGCGTGAAAAGTCGCCCTCTGGAAGCTGGACAGGCTTCATTCAATCGGCGGCCGTCTCACCAGGAAGGAGGAGCCCGGGATGGCGAAGGACTGCTTGTACAGGTAAGCGCTGCAGAACAGCAGCAGCACGTAGCCGTGATGTTCTCTTTTGTAGAACTTGAGCATCTCGGCGAGCTCCCGCAGCTCGTCCAGGTCCGACGGGAACTTCAGCCTGAATTCAAACACACACGGGTGGAGGAGGTGTAGGGTCTGCTCCTTCGTTCCTGTAGCTTCAACTGTACCGAGGTCACATGTGAATCGTGGAACGCAACCTTTTTAGTTGACGTTATTTGCGTGTTGTGAAGCTCTTATCAGAAGGAAGGGAGAGGTGAGACGGAGGGTAACGGGAGACATTTGATTGAGGGACAGAAATAGTGTCTCTGCCTCGAGCGCGCGCACACACACACACACACACACACACAAAACCCCCCCCTCCCCCCGGTGAAACTCAAGATGCCGACTTCCTCTCCCACCGCTCCATCACGCAGCGTTCCTCGTCTCTACTGGGCAGCGGGCAAACATCCTGCTCTGTGATTGGTCGACAGGTCGGTGATGCGTGAGACTGAGTGTGTGTGTGTGTGTGTGTGTGTGTGTTTGTTTGTGTGTCTGTGCGCAGTATTTAAGGAGGGAAATGCGTCAACGTGGGCACTTTTAATTTAGTTTATGAGAAATCCAATGAGAAACATTCTGTTTCTGCAGGAGACAAAGTCCTCCTGCATGTATATATATATATATATATATATATATATAAGTGATATAATATATATATATATATTATATTATATATTATGTGTATTCGCTTTAATATTTTATATAGGAACCTCGGTGGTATCTGCCTGTCATGTTATCTGTCTCTCTTTATATTTGTGCAAAATAAACTTTTAGCAGTTAACAGAAAAAATGGTAAGATTGTAAAGTTTCATAAAATAGACAATAATAATTCGCCAGAGCTAAAGATGATGTTTCATTTTCGAGAAGAAATCAAATGAAATCTTCACTTTCCAGAAGCTGCAGCTGACGTTTCCTTTTAACAGTGACAATCGTTGACTATGTGATCAATAGTGCGTAGTGAGGATTTTGTGTTTTGTGGCTCCGGTTTGATTCTCAAATATTATATTTATTGTTCATAAGTTTAATAGCTTTGTAATGAGTCATATCCATGTAATGAGCACACACACACACACACACACACACATGGCTGCTTGTTGGCTTCAGAGTGTCTTGGTCGGCGTTATTCAATCACACACACACACACACACACACTGACTGAGCAGTAATTGGATCAGTGCGAGATGTGCTGAGAGGAGACGGGAATTTCAAACCCATTTCATTATTTCTCTCATTTATGCAACAGAAAACCAACAAACGGGACCTTTGACTTCATCCTTCATTGTGTTAATACGAGAGAGGTAACCGACGAAAGGTGAGAGGTCACTAATCCTTCATCGGTCACTCTCCCACTGCTGATGGTTCACTCGCCAGGTGGGTTTAAAACGGTAAATACGAGAGATCACAAGATTATTGAAGGCAAGATCGGCAGAAACATTATTTTCTGCTTCATCAAAGGAATTTTAAAAAAATGTTGTTGTCTTTAAAATCCAAGTGTTCACAGTCGTGGCTGTGAGCCGTAGTTTGTACAGTACGAGAAGCACTGGGCCGCAACGTCGGTCCAGTTGAACAACAACGGATTCAAATATTAATAAATAAATAATAATAATAATCCACTTAGTTATCATTTTAGAGGTACTCAAATATCCGTATAATTGCACTTTTAAAATACTAAACTGGACAATCAAAGTGGGGTTTTCGTATGACTCTTATGTTGGTAAGACAAATACCGCCAAGACCGTATGTTTGACATATTTTGGCAATAAATGTTTCCTGATTCCTGTATGTGTGTGTGTGTGTGTGTGTGTGTGTGTGTGTGTGTGTGTTAGCCAAAGAATATCTTGTAAATAAAATAAACAATAAATTCATAAAAACAGCCACTTAATGTGTATCTCTAGAAATGTCTTCAAAAGGACGTCTCTCTCTCTCTCTCTCTTTTTTTTTAGACAATAAACAAGAGACATTTCCTGTCGTACCTGTACTCCCGGACCCCCCCGTCGTCCCCCCCCGCGGGGTCCGGCGGGCCGCGCGCGGGTCCCGGGGGGAGGTGGGTGGACAGCACGTAGAGGAAGACGCTCGCCGCGGCCACGAGGGCGCCAAGTCCCGCTAAGGAGCGCATGTCGGCCGGACTCCACCGACACAACGGACACACGACTTCCAGAGAGGGACAGTCCTCGCGGGACGACGCCGCGTGGAGGGGGGGTGGTGGTGGGGGGGGGGCGTTCCGGGTGGGTGGTGGGGACGGATCACATGGCAGCCGGTGAGCAACAACTCTGTCCCAATCCCAGGGAGGGGGGGGACAGCAGCATGTTTCCTCTTCGTCTGTCCTTTGCTTCTTGTCTCTTGTTGCTGGACTTCAGCTGCCCCCCCCCCCCCCTACAGACAGGTTTCACGCATTTAACTGAACTCTGAGGGCGCAGCTGCTGTGGGGGGGGGGGGGGGGGGTCTCTGGACGTGCAGTTTCATCGAGGCGCCACCAGAGGGCGCCACGGTGAAGGCCGTGTGGAGGCACGTTGATGTGAGATCTATTTTATAAAAAAGGTGTAAAATAAATATAAACACTTTTAAAATAACCTCAGTATATTTTTCTTTAGTTTAATTCTATGTATTGCTGTTATGTCTTTAGTATATTTATTCATATGTTCAGAGATTGAGTCCATAAACGCATGTTTACAGTGTTTACTGAGAGAAGTTTACTGAGTCTCATAGACGTCTATGGGAGCAGAGGAGTCGCCCCCTGCTGGTCACTACAGAGAAGTAGAGTCATTTCCTCATAGACGTCTATGGGAGCAGAGGAGTCGCCCCCTGCTGGTCACTACAGAGAAGTAGAGTCATTTCCTCATAGACGTCTATGGGAGCAGAGGAGTCGCCCCCTGCTGGTCACTACAGAGAAGTAGAGTCATTTCCTCATAGACGTCTATGGGAGCAGAGGAGTCGCCCCCTGCTGGTCACCACACCGAATGCAGCTTAAAAGACTTTAAATCAGCCACTCGGGTTCATACAAGAGTTCAGCTTTATTCGTCTTCTCTACGGAAGAAAATATTTAACAAAATCTGCAAATACAGAACACAAAGAAACATTTCTGACCGTGGCTCGTAATATTTACGCCTGTTGTCTCGAGTGGGGGGGGTGGGGGGGGCAACAGATCAGCGATGACATGCAAACAATACGGCTCTCTAGTTTCCAACAAGTACTACGATACCAACAAGCCGGTCTTTACGTTTCACTTTTCCTACTCTCTACTGAAGCTTTTTGTTCTTGGGGAAGAGAGGGGGGGGGGGGGGGGGGGCTCCATGTCATGTGCTTGTTCTACATCTCCACCTGGTGGTCTTTGGGTTCTCCACCAGGTCCACCTTTGTTCTGGTGGGAGTCGGTTTACATACATGTTAAACATACATTTCTCTATATATTTGAGAATGAATCCTGGCTTGAGAGGCAGCAACGTGGCAGAACGTGAGATGGAAAACACAAACAAATATCATTAAGTCAACTTTCACTGACCATGGCTTTTTCTAACATACAATTATATCTTTTTAAATATTGAACTAAGCTAAAAGTACAACTTTGGAAGAGTAAAATTTATTTTTTAACCTCAATCCGGAACGAGTTTAACTTGTTATATATAATAATTATTATATCATGATATTATTATTTCTCATATTTTCCTAATTTCCAAAAAGTGAATTTTTTTGGTTTATCTGTTTTTTCTCAACGCGCTTGTGCTGTGATGCTACGTGTGTGGACTGACTATATACAGCCTACATGTCAGGTCCCTTTTTACAATCTTTTAACCCTCATGCAATTTGATAACATTAAATCAAAAAACAATTAAACGTGTTAATTCTTTGGTCACCAGTGGATTTTACTGATAAAACTTCTGCTCTAATAACACTTCAGTCACTAGATGCTCTTTAGGGCTCACCTGCATTTACTTTCAAGCCAATACATTTTAGGATATTGCTTTATTAAAGTATTTTTAGCCAGCATCACATTTTATTCATGTTGTGTTATAACAATATTTTTTTAAGTTAGACCAAATGTCACAATTTAGTGAAATACAAATCAAAGTAATCACATGTAACAAAAGACCAGACCAGATTCACATCTCAAGGATGATCTTCAAAGTCGCGCTAAGCTTCTATGTGTCAGATACGTAAGTCCAACAGAAGATCCCCTTTGCTGGAATGACTTCCTGCTGTGAGCACAGTGCTGAGATTCCATCACGGCGAAGACAAGGGAACATCTGGATTAAGGTACGGGAGAAGCAAACGTTTGGCAAATCCAAAAGTTTCTGAAATCTTCCAATTGATTAGTGCTATTTTTGTTAATAACTTTCACCATATTTGTGAACATCTTGGAAGTTTTGTTGTGGACTTTTTCCTATTTCCTGGCATTTTATGGACCCAAACTTTGAATCTGTTTGTGAAAGATGAACCAACATTTTAAATACACATTACAGTTCCTTAATTAGCAAACTGAGGAGTGATGTCATTCTGATCCAGGTGCCGATGAGTGCGACAATGAAGCCACCATGACGTCGCAACGCTCGGGTTCCTTCTTCCACGAGACCGAAACGGAGAGAAAAATACACAGAAGCGTGTAGACGGCGTGTTCCGGTCTACAGTTTGATGTGTGACTTCCGCGTGGGGAGGAGGAGGCGTCGAGCTACACGTCGCTGCTGGGCTCCGGTTACGACACCAGTATCTACGTTTAATTCAAAGAAACAAAAAGAGTCGACGACCGCCGGCCGAGTGCTTCACTCACTTCCTGTGAGCGACTTCCACAGCTGGGACTCGTCTCATCATCTGGCAGCTACAGCACGATGATGTCACCGCATCCTAAGCACAGGCGAATCAGGCTGACAGGTGAGGGGGGAGGAGGGACAACAGGAGAAGAACGTGTGGGCACGATAGGGTTTAACAAGCTGTCCTGTTTCACAAAGTGACTTTTATTATTTTCATTTAGTCCAGAACGAGGAGCCGGATAGCGATGCTTCGGGGGGGGGTGAGGGGGTCACATCTGCTCCTGACGCCCGTTTTCTGCCTCTCCGTCGTTTCGTTTTAATTCAACCAGGAACAACCGGCAGCACCAACTTAACTGATTGTCCTACAAGATGTGGTTGCCCCCCGGCTGCCGGGTGTCGCCCTCGCCCCGCCGCTCCGACTGGTGTTTGCGAAGGTCACACGGCACCAGAGGGAGGGCTCCGCCCTGCTCGGCCAGCACCGACTCGTAGGGCGGCGCCGCCTCCAGCCGGAGGGAGATGGAGGCGATGTGTCCGTGGTGGGAGGGGGAGAACCAAGCAGCGCCCCCCGCAGAGGGATCCGGCGGCTCCTCCGGCGGCTCCTCCGGCTGCGCTCCTCTCTGACGGGGGTCCAGCAGGGAGTAAGGAGGCGGGTCATCGGAGGGGAGGTAGGTCTGAGGCGGACCCGGGCACACACACTCCTCGTAACTATGGAGATGAGAAACAATTGAAAATGGGTGTCAGTATTCTTTCTTTTACACTTCACAGTCGCTCACGTGTGTCGGGAATTTCCTTATTTAGTTTTTGTTTGGTAACTTCCAGAACAGGAAGTTATGGTTCTCCTTGGAAAATATCATCGACGTATTTGATGGCATCATCATGTAGCGTTCTGATCATAAACCCGTTGGTCCGGCTCATATAGAACTGCGTGCAGACGACCTGCTCCTTTCTGCATTGCGCGCCGATTGCAACATCTGGGAAACGTCTGGATTAAGGTACGGCAGAAGTAAACGCCCTGGCAGGTGTCGTCACACAGGGGGTCTGTGTGTCTTTGGCATCTGCCTCTGCACACCGACGCAAAGAGACACTCAAAACAGCATTTGGGGAAAATGAATAACTAATGCCTTTCTGCTTTCATGCCCACTTCTCTGCACACGTCCATACGTGTGATGTATGTGACCCCATGAGCTGCACACACCGCTTTTTGTTATTATTAAAACATGTGTACACCGGACCTTTGGCTGGTCCCTGCATGCGCCTTTGAGAGCCCACGCACCCACATTTAACATTCTCGCTGTCGCCTGTAACTCCCAATCTAAGGCCACATTTCTCACAAAGCCCAAATCTGACGCGCCTGCACACAACGCAAAGCTCCCTGTTTGCAAAATGCCGCAGTGCAAACACTTCAGACCCGATGGAGGCTGCAAAACGCCGCCCTGATGACCTCCTCCAGCAGCTCTACCGACATCCTCCCTCAGCCAATGAGAGAATGCATGAGATGGAGAAAAAACAAATGGAATTATGACACGTGTGTGTGTGTGTGTGTGTGTGTGTGTGTGTGTGGAGCTAATGGAAGAGGACAATGGGGGCACAGGAAGTAGTAAATGAAACTCAATCCGCGTATTGCTTGATTACATCAGTCAGGCACGTCATCCTTCTTCCTTATACCTTTTTTTAAATTCCTTTTTTCCCCCTTCTTCATTTGTGTGTGTTTTCAAACATATATTTATCATTTCCTTTTGGGGAAATGTGACCGTGAACATTGGTGGTAACATCAGGCATGTTGAGGTGTAAATTGGAGTGTGTGTGTGTTTCAGAGGTGTGGTCACACATGGAGTCTGTGTGTCTTTGGTCTCTCGGGTTTGACCTCCTCTCTTCCCCAGAGGCCTTCTGCTGCCGCTGTGTGTCTCGCCTCATGAGTGTGTTCTTTCACACGTGTGCGTGTGTGTGTGTGTGTGTGTGTGTGTGTGGGAGTGTGTGAGCTGGGAGTCACACCGCTGCTCGTGTTCCACCATCCGTCGGTGTTGTTGTGCGCTGATTGTTTCCGTCTGAGATCACGTACGCGACACTTCTTTAATGAGTCGCTCAGTTCGGGGCGCCGAACTGGGGCGACGTAACAAAAACGATGGAAAGTTCCACGTCGACATTCATCGTCTGCGCTGGGGGGCCACGGGGGGAGCAGGACCTCCGGCGCGTCTTCGTGCTTCGGGTTGTGACGCTCTGCAGAGCTGCAGACGGAGCATATGGGCCCTGTGTGCCAGCGTGACAGTGTGTGTGTGTGTGTGTGTGTGTAAAGCTGGCATCGTCCTCACCGCTGTGAGAACGCACACACACACACTCTGCATTCACAGGTGTGTGTGTGTGTGTGCGTGTGTTCCTCAGCACTAAGCAGCTCACAGGATGAAGCATAACTCATGTCCGTGATCACAATAAGCAACAGAACCGTGTTTTTTAGGAGTTTTTATGTTCTCTATACTTTATACTGCTTCATGATTACATGAACTAAACACAAATTGATTTTGTGGGATGTGATGTGATTTTCGTCGCTATAGTTACGCACGCTGCACATCAGGTCATGTGTCTCCTGTTACTGTATTGCATTCTTTCTTTTATTCACTTGGTTCATACGTTCATTTGCCTTCCACACAGTCAGCTCACGTCTTTCTAATCGTTCACCTCAACTGACTCTCCGATATCATCATGCAACACAATTCAGATATCGAGGAGTGTGTATGTGTGTGTGTGTGTGTGTGTGTGTGTGTGTGTGTGTGTGTGTGTGTGTGTGTGTGTGTGCATGAGCCAAAGCTCGCCCGGCTTCTCCCTGAGAGGAAGCAGAAGCTTTCAGTCTCTGCAGGCAAGCAGCTGATCCATGAGCGCAAGTTTTTTGTGGGAGGTAGAAAGAGTGTGTAAACGTGTGTGTGTGTGTGTGTGTGTGTGTGTGTGTGTGTGTGTGTGTGTGTGTGTGCGTAACGTTCACTGTCTTAGCAGGTGAGCTGTTGATCTGAGTTTCCCTCAACCATCTGTGGCCTGCGCGCACACACACACACACACACGCATACACACTTGCACCCTGCAGGATCATCACATGATCAACTGCCTGCTTGTTGACAGTGAACCAAACGGCTCGTCAGCATTATGGTAAACAAAATGTGCGTTGTGTGTGTGCATGTTGGCCGGCGCTCTGTGGTTTGCTGCCAGAGCACTGACGTAGCGAGCTGGCTCCCCTCATCCTCCTCTCAATCTCTCCTCATCTTCTCCTCATCCTCTCCTAAACCTCCCCTCATCCCCCCTCATCCTCCCCTCATTCTCTCCTCATCCTCCCCTCATACTCTCCTCATCTTCTCCTCATCCTCTCCTAAACCTCCCCTCATCCCCCCTCATCCTCCCCTCATTCTCTCCTCATCCTCTCCTCATCCTCTCCTCATCCTCCCCTCATCCTCCCCTCATTCTCTCCTCATCCTCTCCTCATCCTCCCCTCATCCTCCCCTCATACTCTCCTAATCCTCTCCTAAACCTCCCCTCATTCCCCCTCATCTTCCCCTCATCCTCCCCTCATCCTCCCCTCATCCTCTCCTAATCCTCTCCTAAACCTCCCCTCATCCCCCCTCATCCTCCCCTCATTCTCTCCTCATCTTCTCCTCATCCTCTCCTCATGATCCCCTCATCCTCTCCTCATCCCCCCTCATCCTCCCCTCATTCCCCCCCATCCTCCCCTCATCCTCCCCTCATCCTCCCCTCATACTCTCCTAATCCTCTCCTAAACCTCCCCTCATCCCCCCTCATCCTCCCCTCATTCTCTCCTCATCTTCTCCTCATCCTCTCCTCATGATCCCCTCATCCTCTCCTCATCCCCCCTCATCCTCCCCTCATTCCCCCCCATCCTCCCCTCATCCTCCCCTCATACTCTCCTAATCCTCTCCTAAACCTCCCCTCATTCCCCCTCATCCTCCCCTCATCCTCCCCTCATCCTCCCCTCATACTCTCCTAATCCTCTCCTAAACCTCCCCTCATCCCCCCTCATCCTCCCCTCATTCTCTCCTCATCCTCTTCTCATCCTCTCCTCATGATCCCCTCATCCTCTCCTCATCCCCCCTCATCCTCCCCTCATTCTCTCCTCATCTTCTCCTCATCCTCTCCTCATCTTCCCCTCATCCTCCCCTCTTCCTCTCTGCATCCTCTCCTCATCCCACGTCTTGTGTAATAGTGCATGGGAACATGTTCTTGGCCCACATAACAGGACCCTGCAGCATCGCAGCAAACACACAAACCCGCCGCTGGCCAGGTGTGTTCGCTCCACCGATGATGCATGTTTGGGCATGAGGCACTTTGTCTGTGTAGGAGAAAGCACCAAGAACGTGAGCTTTGCTTTCAGACCCTCGGCCTCAGGTTGGAACATGATGAATGTGAATGTGCAGCAACATTAAATGGGCCATGTTCCACCTGAAAGTGAAGAATAGTGTACGGTGGCTTGGTTCTGAAGCAGTGAGACATACATGGTTCTGTTAATTGATTTCTGCATGATTCCACCACTGTTGCTGGTTTGACTCCTGCAATGCTTTAATATCACTCGACTGAAATACTGGCACCAGGCCCTCAACCTCCAGCTCTGTGAAGTGAAGCCAACGCCAAAGTGCCTTAAGATCAGTCTCTAGCTTCAAGTCATTTAGTAAATTATGTTAAATTTAGAGTCAAACTGAATATGGTAAAGCAGGGTAACTTTTATTGGTTAAAAAAAGCCAAGAAGGTGACGGACGAGATGACGAGAAGTTCACAAACCAACGCGGTCGACACGAAGACTACGGTTGAATTTACGATGTTTTGATTACTTTTGTCTCGCTTCATCACTTTGTTGCTCCATCTGTAAGAACTCAGAAGCGTATGAAGTCTCAGAAACGCAGTTGAAATAATCAATCACATTGTAATTGAATTATTCCCGCTCTCCTGGCAAGTCGTCATATTCCACATGTGGCGTCTGGTGGCCGCCGACACCGTGGAGTCAGATAACCGTCTCAGTCAGGAATTAACTCTCTTTTAATGAACCAAGAGATAAGACGCTATGCAACATCAGACCGGTTCATTTGGGTTGAGTGAGTGATTGTTTCCACAGAGCCAGCAGAATGAAACACACACACACACACACACACACACACTGCAGGGGAGGGATGTATGTGAATTATTAAAGTTGCCAATTAGACCAGCTGACATTTAGATCAAAAACACCATGACATTGGCCTTTAGCGAGCTCTTTCTTTCTCTCATTCTCTCTCTCACACACACACACAAAAACACGCACACACAGAGGGCTCAAACGCACATCACCGCACCTTCACAAAGGGCACCAAAGGTAGCAATGCTCCGTAATAAATGAATTACCACAGAAGAAGTGGACATTTGACCTGACGGGCTGAAGGAGGAACCGTTAAGAATCCCAACCAAGTCCGTGGTGGGAAGCTACTGAACGCCAAACTCTCCCTGTAAAAGCTGAACACCGTGATCTCATCTCTCTTCCGGTGTGTGTTTGCCGCCCTCGGAGGGGGGGGGGGGGCACTTTACTGGGAATGGAAGCGTTGAGATGGATTCACTGTGGCTCTTACCGCGGCGGTGAGTCGGGGTACAGGTCGTTGACTCGTGACAGCGTCTCTCTGTAGGAATCAAAGTCCAAACCAGGAGGAAAGTCTTCTAAGCAGGTGGACCTCAGTTCTCCCACCGAGCCGCCGTAGGAGAATCCATCCAGACCTGCAGAGACATCCAGCAAAATCCACATTTGAGTTGAGAGTTTTTCATTATTTGTGTACCCTGCGTGTATATTCCATGTGCATATTTGTGCACAAAGAAGAAGCAACATAATAAATCCAGCTGTGGAGCCTGAATGAACTTCGTGGCCTGCGTGGACTTGGTGGGCTGACCTGAAGGCTCACCGTAGGCGGCTCGCAGGTGCGGGTTTCGAAGTCGACTGTCTTTGCGCAGGCTGCCCACGATGATGGTGATGCAGGAGAGGAAGAGGACCAGGCCTATGACGATCCCCGCCACCACCAAAGGAGACACCAGGAGGGACGCCTCCCCTCCCGACTCCCTCTCACCGCGGCAGTCCGGGTGCTCCCCATGGCTCTGGTTGGAGCTCACTGCAGGGAGACGGACAGGGAACGGGTGCGTCCATTAGTCCAGGATTCACCTCTTATCTATCAACAAGCTGGAGGAATATAAAAAATAACCAAAAACTAAATAAATGCAATAATAAATCACTGTACACTGCAATATATCACACTAGCTCACCTGTTGGTCAATGATTTGTTTTATGTTAATTAACAAATATAGTTTTTACTTGAATCAATCAGTGAGTTGACTGTAAATAAATCAATAAAAATCATAAGGCATAATGAACAAATGTCCATCTGTCCTTGCATCCTTATGACAGCAGTGCACGGTGTGTGTGTGTGTGTGTCTGTGTGTGTGTGTGTGTTCGGGGAGGATGGTTGCATAATGGTGGTTGCGCCCATCCTCCCCACTTCTTCTCCTCCCCACTCCTCCTCCTCTCTGCTCCTCCCTCCAGCTCTCGTTCCCTGAGGACTTATTCCATTTCAGTGTGTGACAGATAATTAGAGCTAGAGTCAACACACACACACACACACACACACACACACACACACACACACACACGGCCTCCAAGTCATCATCATTAGATTACAAAACGATCCTGTTCCTCTCCATTTCTATTCAATGTCTCATCCGTCTTCTGGCTCGCCTTCGTCTTTAATCCGTCCGTGTGCGTTCACATCACGGCGCTCCGATCGGCCTCTCGGTTTGAAGCCCTCCATATCGTGTAGTGATGTGGTTCTTCACGCCCTCCAGATCGCGTTGTGATGTGGTTCTTCACGCCCTCCAGATCGCGTTGTGATGTGGTTCTTCACGCCCTCCAGATCGTGTTGTGATGTGGTTCTTCACACCCTCCAGATTGTGTTGTGATGTGGTTCTTCACACCCTCCATATCGTGTTTTGATAAGGTTCTTCACGCCCTCCATATCGCGTTGTGATGTGGTTCTTCACGCCCTCCATATCGTGTAGTGATGTGGTTCTTCACGCCCTCCAGATCGCGTTGTGATGTGGTTCTTCACGCCCTCCAGATCGTGTTGTGATGTGGTTCTTCACACCCTCCAGATTGTGTTGTGATGTGGTTCTTCACACCCTCCATATCGTGTTTTGATGAGGTTCTTCACGCCCTCCATATCGCGTTGTGATGTGGTTCTTCACGCCCTCCATATCGTGTTGTGATGTGGTTCTTCACGCCCTCCATATCGTGTTGTGATGTGTTTCTTCCTGCCCTCCAGATCGTGTTGTGATGAGGTTCTTAACGCCCTCCATATCGTGTTGTGATGAGGTTCTTCACGCCCTCCATATCGTGTTGTGATGAGGTTCTTCACGCCCTCCAGATCGTGTTGTGATGAGGTTCTTCACGCCCTCCATATCGTGTTGTGATGTGGTTCTTCTTGCCCTCCATATCGTGTTGTGATGTGGTTCTTCCTGCCCTCCAGATCGTGTTGTGATGAGGTTCTTCACGCCCTCCATATCGCGTTGTGATGTGGTTCTTCACGCCCTCCATATTGTGTTGTGATGAGGTTCTTCACGCCCTCCATATTGTGTTGTGATGAGGTTCTTCACGCCCTCCAGATCGCGTTGTGATGTGGTTCTTCACGCCCTCCATATTGTGTTGTGATGAGGTTCTTCACGCCCTCCATATTGTGTTGTGATGAGGTTCTTCACGCCCTCCAGATCGTGTTGTGATGAGGTTCTTGACGCCCTCCAGTTCGTGTTGTGATGTGGTTCTTCACTCCCTCCAGATCGTGTTGTGATGAGGTTCTTGACGCCCTCCAGATCGTGTTGTGATGTGGTTCTTCACTCCCTCCATATCGTGTTGTGATGAGGTCCTTCACGCCCTCCAGATCGCGTGGGACACAAACCTGACGCTCCCTCAAGCACAGGAGCACAAACGCTGCTGTGTTCCAATTTTAGACCTCAGGTCAGGAGACACTCCGGGCAGGAAGTGCGTCATGAACACGGCAAGACGTTTATTTTTCCTTTTCGTTCATTCGGGTGTTTATCAACGTAACCATGACGACAAAGGTCTTGTTCCCACCGCCGAGGCCTCCGCACTGCCGTCCTCCATCCATCCTCCATCCAAGTCACCTGACTCTCACCCGCTCACCTGCTTCCACTTTGCAAACCCGAGGGGAATATCTTCATAATATGACACAAACGGGCTTTAAATTTTGATGATTTCCTTTTGATCAGAAATGCAAACTACATCTTGACCGACGCTTTTATTGACGCTCGTCAGCTTTTCTCCTGAGTGTCAACGGTCTCTTCGCTCATAAATGGGAAATTATGCCACTCCTCTCTGATTTGACATGAGCTCTCTTCCAGGAATGGTTTATTATCTCTGCGGGGTCAAAACGTCATGCTGAGGCACTGGGCGGAGCTAGACAGGCCCAGCAACAGTAACCACGGGGGTCAATTATACATCTTCTTACACTAGCATTGCATCCCTGGTGTTTTGTGCTCTGAATACAAAGCAGGAGAACAAACATGGAATGACTCAATGTGGTTTTCATCTCAGTCTCTTAGTGTCTCTCTGCTGCTCATTTCTCATCTCATCTCTCTCAACGTCTGCGTCCGTAATGCTGTTGTCTGCGGTAATTTGGTTTCACATGGATTCTGGAGAAGAGGAAAATGTCCTCTCGCCCCCGAACGATTCCCTGCAGCCCTCCCTTCTCTCCCCGTAACGTCCTTGTCTCCCCCCTTTCTCCCCCTTCTAACGCGATCTTCTCTTCATTTTCGCGTCTCATCCCGTCCGCACAAACCACGATTTCTCTCCAGGGAGAACTCAGATGGAAATCTATATTTATAGAGATTTAAACTTCGCTCTCTCTGTGACACACACACACACGCAGGCTCACTCTCGTAATAATCTTAGTAGGTCTGCTCATCATGCTGGTGAATCCGATGTTGATCCACATGATCTACAAACTGTGGAAGGTTCTACAGGCATGCATGTTCCCCAGAGGATGAGTCATTTCACTGAGGACCTCCTACCTCCATCAGGAGGTTCACATTTCAGTTCTCAGCTCCTGGTAGCACACAAATAAACGTTGACTCACACGGGACAAAAACTCCCGGGTGAAAGTCCCGTGCTTTGGAATCACCCGCCACCCTGACCGACAATGTGGACAGACGAATGAATCACGATTAATAACCAGCACCGGCGCATTGATCACTGTCCTATAAGGACAGACCAAATGTTTTTTCCTCTCCAGCGTTATTTAAGAAGGAAGAGAGCAAATTCAAGAGACACAAAGACGGTGGAATGGGGAGACAGAGCAAAGGAAAGGTGGTTATAAACGGTAATGGAGTCATGTTTCCAGAGGGCGCAGAGAGGACGGGCAGGAATGAGCAGAAGGAAGACAGCTGTGAAGCGTGAGACAACGTCAGGAAGTCATAAATATCTGTTTCCTCCAAAGAAGCTGCGCCAAGCGTCCTTCGGTGAGTCTCCTGGCGGCTCAGCGGCCCCTCGGCCCTCGTGCTCGCCGGTCAGCACGGGGGCCACACGGCGGTAACTTCTACGCTGTGTTGTTCATATGTGATGAAGCGCTGGTGACTCGCTTTGACAGCTTGTCGCCGCCGCTCACCGTCCAACGCGCACACGCCTCACACGCGTGTGCCACAAAAAAGCCAGGTCGTGACCCCGAGGCTCATTTATGCGTGAGGTTCAGGTTGTTGTGTTTTTTTAAGCTGATGTACATTTGATGGAATTTTGTTTAAGGTAAAAATTCATGCAAGACGTTACATTAGATTAAATTAGTTATATTACATATATATATATATTTGTATATATATATATATTATAAATGATATAAATACTTAATAGTCAGGTGGACTTTTGTCTTCAAGATGATTTATATCAGGTGGAGCAAAGATTAGTTAATTGTTAAATTTTGTTAATAAAAAATAAAGTTAATTTATTTGGTGTCCTGCGATGATAACTCGAGACAAACACACAAGGGACAAGATCAACATGTACGTCCCAAATCACGTGTGTGTCCACCAGTGGGGAGTCACCAGCGTCGGTGTACATTAGCTGCATAAATTACACAGAAGCGTCAAGCAGCCGCTGGGATTCGGTGTGACGGCGCGTCGCCGTGAGTTACGGGCGCTTTCTCTTCAGTGTGAGATGTTGTGTCTCGCTGGCTGTGCGTCCGGAGACACGAGGGAGGAAGAAGCTCGTGCGGGCGAGACGCACCGGCCATTTTCAGTCAGGGGGGAAAAAGAAGTCTTAAAGGGCCAGACGGCTGTTTTAATAAGTCCACAAGTCAGGTGCTTTTCCACGAGTAGGATGTCGATTTCTTTTGCTTCAGTGAGGTTCAGAAACTCAATATGCATAAAGAAGAGAAAGTTCACGCTGGTTTTATTTGTTCATGTGACTGGATGCTGAGGTGAGGAGAGCTCTGCTTTTTAAACCACATTTGTTTCACTTCTTACCAAATTTTTGTTTTGATTTAGTTATTTGTTGGAATGCCTTCACTTTAGTTTCAGTTTCTCAGAAAGTACATAAAACTACGTACACATCCGGAATAGTCTGAGCTCTGTGAGGACATTTCTTCCTCCACCGCGCCTCCTTCCTCCACCGCGCCTCCTTCCTCCACCAGGCCTCCACAGCGCCTCCTTCCTCCACAGCGCCTCCTTCCTCCACCAGTCCTCCGTCCTCCACAGCGCCTTCTTCCTCCACCGCGCCTCCTTCCTCCACCACCTGAACCCTTCTCCCCTCAGCCGGTCGTCCTTCCTTCTCTCCTTTCCTTCAAGCTGCGCTTCAGTAGTTGCGACCAAACAAACCAGCACACACTTTCCTCTGCTCAGAACCTGACAGCTGGACTGCTACACACACACACACACACACACACACACACACACACACACACACACACACACACACACACACATGCACACACACACACACTCCTGAGACTTCAGCTTCTGCTTCAAGGTCAGAACAGGCTCCAGGCTTTGCTTAGTCATTGCGAATGATCCATAAAACCTTTTCTATTTTGTTGGAACAAATATGAGAAATTTTTACTCTGAATTTTTTTTTTACTGTAAAAAAACCCTAATTAGTTACAGTTAAAATAATTAATTGTAGTTACATTTAGAATACTTCAATGATCTGGTTGAGTTTGTTTAAGGAAATTGATTAAAATGAGCCAAGTCCAACCCTTAAACTATAATTAGCTAATTGAGAGCATTTATGACCTTTGACCTTGACCCTAATTAAGCCAGGGGGGCTCATTAGGGGCATTAACATCATTGTGCGCGCACAGCTGGATCTTTAAACCAATCAGCTGAGTGATGCTGAAACCTTTTGTCACAATATTACACTTAAATATTAAAGCTGGATTTATCTCACGTAAGAGATGAGGTGAACGTCCAGGATCAGTTCTTACTCGATGAGAACATCTAGAACAAACAATCCCGCCTTCATTCCAAACAAAACAATAGTGTCCACAGAACCCTGTTTTGAAGCTTTCGCAGTAAAGTATACATTATATTATATATCTGTTTCTCCTTCTCCTTTTCTGCAGAGCGTGCAGTTGTGACATTAAGTGACGGATGTCATCTCCTCACTCGTGTGCAGTGTGCTGGAAAAGCTTCAACTTCCTACAGCCTGGTCAGAGGACAGCGGAGAGGACATCTCGTTCACACACACACACACACACACACACACACACTCTCTCATCCTCCCGTCTTTTCCTCCCTCTGATCCTTGCTGCGTCGTATTGAGCAGATGTCAGGAGGGCTTTGGCGTTTTGAGGGGGGGGGGCGAGGACATCAAACCGCCATGTTTTATTGCCACTGGGAGGGCAAGTGGACGTCAGTGGGTTGTGGAGAACATCTGTACATCGCCGGAGCAGAGTGACACGTTTAACCAGTGGAGGTCTGCAGAGGAGGCCACGACTCCACCAACAACTATACTTTTGATTCCAGACGAAAGAGCATTAAGCCTTCAGTGTAAAGTAAATCAATGTGTAAATAAAATGCAATAATGCAATATGCATTGACCACAAGTTCCCTCAGTACAACCAGCGCACACGTGTTTAGTAGCTTAGCAACCTTTTCCTTTCAGTTTCCGGGGCTTTCGCTGTCTTTTAATGTGCTTTAATCAAGGAAGTGACACCGAGGCTCAAACCACCGATCAGTCAGTGACCTCAGTGGCTTCTAATACTCTCTAATACTCTGATACCTCTAGTACTCTAAAACCCTAGTATTCGTTCAACCTTAGAAACTGTGCAACAAGGAGGAGAAAAAAACGCTCCAGACGCAGAATACAGAACTGATAAATGCTGGTGCTTTGTGTCGTGGAAGCACGGCCTCCCTCTTCACAAATAGAGCTTGTTGCTTTCTCTATATGATCGCACAATATTCGGCTGCTTGACTTTCAGAGGCTTCTCTATTAGAGAGGGAGAGGGGGAGAGAGTACGGGATTTAACCATGTGATGTCAAAATCTATAAATATATAGTCGCACAGATCACTGAAATCTATAAAAATAGGCAAGACCACCACAAGATACCAACAAAGACGGGGTGTGCGTTCAGATGCGCTTGTATTTGGGTCACAAAGCATCAGCGTGCGTGTAAATGTAGCTCAGAATAATTCTTACACCTCCTAATCTCTCCCTCCCTCCCGTGTGGAAGGATGGCAGAGAGACGAGATTACGTTGCCCCCCCACAAACTCGGCGTGACTCGGGCAGTAAATCCTCCTGCGATTGCTGCCGGCGTCTCCGTGAGTCCAGCTTTGATCGATCAATAAACTCTGCAGATGAAGTTTTGATTGGCCGATGCCCGTGAAGCGCCAACGCTGATTGGCGGGAGCGCCTCACTGTCCCAAACATCCGAGTGGTCGGAGCAACGTAAATCCCCCCAATGATTGGTTCATCAAGTCTTCGGCCGCATCTGCTGACCCACACCTGCACGCACACGCACACACGTGTGCCAACCTTTCCACCGAGGAAACAAGATTCTGGAAATGAGTGCGGCCCTGATGGCTTCTCTCTTGAGCGTGAAAGGTTGCAATCAGCATTTATTCCCGGGACAATTGACTCCGAATTTTAACGGCTCCCGCTGTGATGGGCCGGCGACGGAAACACGACACCCGGGGGCTGATTCCCCCCCTTTGTCCCCGGAAAGTATGGACTTTTAGTAAACGTCGACTCAGAAACACACACACATGTGCCTTTTCTGCTGCGGCTGTTTTTCGACACGAAGAAGAAAGAAGTCACAGCAGCAAGCCTCCGTTTTGAGAGTCGCCCGGTGCCTTTCCTGTCACACAGTGATCTCTCCAACGACATCATCGCCTCCCCCCCGGCCCCCCGGCCCCCCGGCCCCCCGGCCCCCCGGCTCGGCCGGAGCGCCGGAAGCTGTGAGATTGTTTCGACGCGTCCTCGGAGGGGGGGGAGGCTGACGGGCGGCCACGAGCCCCGGAGCTCAACCACGTCACACAGCGGCGAAGATTCCTCTCAGAGAGGTTCATCACAGTGTAGCGCTCCATTTTTCCGTCTTCCACGGGACAATTAACCCTCTCCTCTCGGTGTGTCTCTATGTGCCACTCCCTTTGTGTTCCAGAGGTGCTGTGTGGGGGACACAAGGTGGAGGAGAGGCGGAGGAGGTGGAGGGGGAAGGAAGAAGTGATGTTTCATCATGTTAAACGGGCTCTATGAGCCTTTTTCTGCAGTGCTATACAATATCCTGTCTGCTTTAAACACCATCATCCCATCTCAGCTGCACCGCCCGACTCCACCTGCAAGTGGATCACTGACTTCCTGTCCGACAGGAAGCAGCGCGTGAAGCTGGAGAAACATCTCTCGGCGCCGGTTCCCCCCCCCCAAGGCTGCGTTCTCTCCCCTCTGCTCTTCTCCCTGTACACGTCCAGCCAGCCGGATCTCTACCTCTCCCTCAAGCGTGGATTCTATCTACCGCACCGCCCCTGGCGCCTGGACCCCTGTGCCTCTCTGCCTCTCCAGCATCTTCCCCGGCCACGGATCCCGAACTAAGTCCCTCTGCTGCCAAAAATAAAATCTTTTATTTCTCTGAATCCCGCTTTTGAGTCCAACCCTCGTTCTGGCTATCACCCCATGACAGGTTGTGGACTTCAAGAAGAACCCACCTCCTTCCTGTGAGACCCCCGCGCCACGTCCTGTCACGTCCCGTCACGTAACGTCTGCGCCACCCTTGTCTGTCTTGTTGTCCATTGTCTTACTGTCTGATGTTACGCACCAATCAGAAATATTATAGTAATAAATGTTCCTGATTCCTGATACCAAAAAATAACGGACAGAAATTCTACACAACAATTGTATTATTAATACAATATATTATTATTATTAATATATTTTCCTCTGTTTCCTCCCTTTGTGTTTCCTGTTCCATCATCAGTAACTCAGAAACAGATAAAAAAGAAAACTATACTTTTTTTGTGTTCAGTGATCTTAAACGTGAAAAAGACGCACATCCTGATTTTGTTGGAAAAAAGGTCGTCGCCTTTTGTCGTTTATCTTTACGGCTTTAGATCTCATGACAGCACCTGTCTGCAATAAAACCACGACGGCTGGAAAATACGGACTTAATCAAATGTTGAATCTGTCCAGACGAAGTACATCTCGTATACGTTTGGGTGGACTTAGTCGCAGGAACCTCGAGGGCGCCGTTCCTTGCACTGAAACAACTTTGTTCAGACAAACAAGCACACTCAGGAAGAGCAACGCTTTCTCGTAGACAGCCGAGCTGAACAAGAGCCCGACGTGTCCCCTCTGATGTTTGGTCTTCTACACATCCATCCACGGGGACGTGGCCCAGCCGAAGCCTCTATTACCAAATGGCCGTTTGGAGGTAATCGAACTGAAGGAGGCAGCCAGCGTGTTCAAGTCTCAGGCAGCTGACGTTCGTCAATACTGCCACCGGAGACATTAGCAAAGACGTTTACCCTTCACTTCTCTCCCCCCTCTCCCCCTCACCTCATTCCCTCTAACGTTCCTCTCCTCGTTTCATCCTTCCCACTTATGCCTCATCGCCCGTCACCCCCGGTTCCTCAGGTGTTTTATTACACGTGGCCGGATGGATGCTACTTTTCTAACTTGACCACCTGTGGTGCGCGGTGATGGGCCCTGATGGGGGGGGGCGTGAAATCTGCCCCGCATATGCACACGCCTCATATGCATTTAAATAGATCCCAATAAAGGAGCTTACGCTGGGACCGAGATTGGACGGGAGGACGGGCGGATGGATGGAAGGACGGACAAAGAGACAGAGAGGTAGATGAGATGAGGAAGGTAAAATGCTGTTAAATGACCCCCCCCCCCCTCCATTTCCATAAAGCATTGGAATGTGATGATTGATGGCGGCGGCGGCGAGGCGTTGAACGGCGGATGGGAGATGTGTGCAGCGAGGGGGAACAGAAGGAGATTCCATTTCAGATCTGCCCTCGTCTGAAGCACGGCGGCGCTCTAATATGTAGATTGTGTTTAGCCTTTATCTTCTGCAGCGGCGTGAGATGGGGGGGGGGGGCACTAACGCACAAACGCACACCAACGGCCCTTTAAAGCCGCGTGCGCATGGCCTTCACGCAACGCATGTTTGTTGAAATAACCTGTAATATTCATGATGATCTTTATTCGTTGAGGTCGTGATGTTTGTTTGGATATTTATTAATCTGTCAACGTTTCCTCGCGCTGCATTCGTTGTGATATCTTAAGATATCTTTTGTGCGCTGCAGCAACTCGTCGCGTTAACATCACGACAGACGTGGCGTTACTTTGTGTGCAGGTAGGAAGTCACGTGAGTTTTGAAAGATTGGATTTTATTTTAAAGAAGAAAACTCAGAACTGCTGGACGGAGGGACTTTCCTTCTCTTCCAGATGTTTGTGCTCATGCCCTCATGGCACAAACAGCTGCTGTGTGGAGCCCGTCAGCCTCGTCCACGGAGGACTTCAGGGAACCCGGGAAAGGTTGAGGGACCTTTTTACGGACAAAATCAGTAATCAGTAATAAAAACTCATCTTCCTTCCTCTTTTTCCAGCTGTGTTCTTACTTTGCTGCCTTGCAAAATGACCTTCGCCTTTCCTGCTTACAGTCAGCTGACTGAGGGTGTTCAAACTCTCCAGCTCAACCAATCACAAAAAAACATTACTCAAAATGATCTAATTGTCACATGAGTTTGGGACGGGGACCTTTCAGTCGACCCTTCGGGGTCCTGGTCTTTGAATGCAGTCCTGTGTCTTCCAACGTAGGTTTATTCCGTTTTTTAAGTCGACCTGGAAGCAACAAAAGGAAAAGACTGCGGCTTCGGTCGAGAAACGGTGTTTGATTGCGACGTTTGTCGGGTGACTTTGATCGGCCGGTGTCCAACAACACAAAAACACCTAAAGTGTAAACTTTTCAAGGTGCGTTGATATATTCCAGAGTCTGGAGTAACGCCTGTTCTCCACGTGGAAGCGCCTCTCTCAACGGATCACACACGTCTGTGCAAAATGTCAACCCGCGCATGCAGCTGAGCCTCGACACACAGAGCCGCGCTTCCCCCGAGCTTCTCATCCGCCTCCTCGCTCCGTTCTTTTATTCATCGCCCCGCTCCTTCGCCTGGGAGGGGAGGTCTAAACGCCCGGAGACGACGGAGGGATTTCGGGTTGTCAAGGGAGGGAGGGATGTGAATAATAGATCACAGAGGGGAAGAGAAAGAGGTGGGGGGGGGGTCGAGAGGATGAGGGAGGTATAAAAGGTGCACGCAGAGAAAGAGAAACAGATATGAAGACGCTGTGGAAGGAAGACGGATTGGCCCAAGCAGTCCGGGGGGACGCACGGGACCCAGGAGGACGAAGACAGCAGGATTGCTTCCATCCATAAAAGTCCCACATCGGTCCCTCCATCCATCTGCCCCCCCCCCCCGCCTCCTTCTCCGTCTCTTCCCAGCTTTCAAGTGTGGTCAGGAGCCGTTGCATAAGACGGCGATTCATCTTTTATTGAGACGGGAAGATTCCATAAATATGTCTACCTTGTTCTCTGGAGTGTAAACGCTGAACCTGTATTCCAGCTAACGGAATAAAGGAGATAATTATACAGTAAGAGCTTTCTCCGTCCTGGAACCGCTCACAGACGCTTCATTGTTGCGCCATTTGTATTTTACACCACTTCAATCAAAGGTTGACTGACGTGTCAACAATTAAGCGTCGCTGCCCATGATGATGCAACCACGCTGTCAATGTCAGCTGCTGCCGCTACGCTCAGCGGGGTGCGGGGGGCACACGAAAAGCACCAGGAAAGCCCCCCCGCACCACCCCATCGCCCCTATCAGCCGCCCCAATGTCTAAACCCTGGTTACGCGCTTACCCTGATGTTCCATTTAGCTTATTGGCAAATGTTCAAACTGTCTGAGACTCAGAAACGATTAAAGGAAAGAACTCCAAAGAACTGTAAGTTGTATTTACTTGTTTATGCCATAAGAGTCCATCACGTGCTACAGCGCGTCACGGTAAGCGTCCAGCGTGCAGAGCCATGCCTTCCAGTTAGCTCACCTCCCACTGGCTGATTTTGCATTTTGTCCACGTAATCGTGGGTGAGGAGGTCGTCTCTTTAACCCAAAAAGACAGTTTGTTTAGAAAAGAAAGATGAATGTAGAAATAAGAGAATTAAATGAGGAATAACACAGGATGTCAGAGGTCTGACGATCCGAAATATGTCGTTGACTTCTGTGAAATTAAGGCACATTTTTTAGAACGTTTCAGCCACGATGTTGGTTCATCACCACAGGACCTTTGGTCTCACCGAATTTATGAAGATTACATCTTGATAATTATTTATAATATTTACAATCAGCCCTTTTGGTCATCAGCCGAAAGTAACCACGCTTTGTGGATTTAACGAAAGATGTCCTCCGGTCTCTGCGTCCATAAGACAATTTACCCTCTACATCAGCAGAACGAGGACGGCGTAAGACAGGGAGTCTTGTTCCTTACCTGAGCAGATCAATTTCATCAGCATGAACCCCGCTGTTCACAAGGTCTCCTATTGGCACATCTCAGCAGGCAGGAAGCCAACGTCAAGCGGTCCGCCGCTGCATCCGCCGCTGCATCCGCCGCCGCCGAGAGACAGCAGAGGGACGTCAGCACATCGGGGGAGCAGAACGAGGGACAAGTCACAACCTCCAAGCCCGGCTGGTTATAAAGCCCCGGGCAGTGTGTCTGTGTGTGTGTGTGTGTGTGTGTGTGTGTGTTCATTGCTCTTTCCGGAACATGGTCACAGGGTTTAAATGTTCTAATCAATACCTTGATCGCACACACACACAAACACACACACGCATTTATACATTGTAAGCAAATATTATTCTACAAAAGCGTAGAAATAAGAACTAATGAATGACGGTTTTCGATGTTCTTTCTCTGGTCAAACTCGTTCTTATTTCCTGTCTCGTCGTCCTTCAACCCCCCCTGAACCTCGCCTGAACTCCTCCATGCTTGTTTCACTGCTCTGTGACTGCGTTTTGTGTCATTTGACGTCGTAATCACGGTTCAGATATTCTTATTTAGGACACACAGCGGTGAACGAGCCCCGCACGTTGTGTTTTGGAATTCATCCACCCGATGAAGCGGTTTGATGAGGCAGGTGGATGAGGGTTAGCAAGGTGGGGGCTTGTGGATAAAGAGCATTGTTACATTGTTAAACTTTAATATACAACTACTATCTAAATGTTGAATACTGAACTAGTTTACTTTGGGGTTTTTACACCTTCACGGCTTTACATTGGCTGCAACAACAAATCGATAAAATCGATTAAAATCGATTATTAAAAACGTTGGCAACGAATTTCATTATCAATTCGTTGTGTCGCGCGATTATTACGTCACTCAATGAGTTGCGGAGATGCGCGCGAAGCAAAAAAAAGTCGTGTAAGGTGTGCGAGCGTGGGGGGGGTCCCGGTCCACGTGGTCCCGTTTTTGGGTCCCGTTTTGACGTGAGGGACGTAACGAGCCTCCTGTTTACTCGTCATCCAGCTGGTCAAGCTAGCGTTAGCTCGCTAATAACAGCAGTAAAGCAGTTAGCAAGACTAAGACACGTTTTTATTTACGTGCCTCTTTTGGACCGTTCATTTTTCAATGTGTTGTCTGATATTTTGTGCTTTGTCCCATATCGGTTATTGTTGACAAATATATTTGTGTGTGTTGTACTTTTTAATGCTGTCATATACGGTAGTCCAGTGCGCTTGCGCATATACTGTGGGTTATACGGTAGTTGATGTTACGCCTGTAAAGGGAGACACACGGTGATCCATTAAATCAACTAAGAAGCCTCTAATGCGTTTATTTACAAATTCCATTTTAAATTCATCTCATAGCACTTGGTTGTTTTTTAGCTGTATGCATTTACTTAACTTGCACTACAATGATGGTAATAATTTAATGAATATGCTTCAGGTGAACATGAGGGTGTGTCTGTGAGTGTAGTATAGAAAACTTCTGACAAATTTGAGGTTTTAGAAATTTTAGAATAAAGGGTTGGAAATTAAAGCTTTTTAATGCCGTTTTTAAAAAAATCCGATTCATCGATTAATCGAAGAAATAATCGACCGATTAATCGATTATCAAAATAATCGTTAGTTGCAGCCCTAGTTGATTGGACCAGGTGAGCGTGAGGAGAAACATCCGGACTCGTGTTGTTTAGAATTCACCACAGGTTTTTTTTTTATTAACGTCCCACTGTGGGGTTTATTTATGCAGGACAAGCTAACTGGAATTATACAAAAGCAAAACATTCTACTTATAATTGTTCACAACTTCCTGTTGATGTTCTTGTCAGAATTTAGCTTTTCTTTTTTAGTTCCGTGGCGTTTTTTCTCCTCCTGAGCGCGTTTGTCTCAGAGATCGTCACCAGAGCGCCGCTGAGACGGAGTGAAGCCGCTCAGAGGCGCCAAGCGCTGTCCGTCACTGTCGAGTCACGGCGATGAGATGTCACGCTCCACGGCCTCTAATGCTGACAGATCATGGATGCTGTGTACAATCTAATCCCACACTTCCTGTGTGTGTGTGTGTGTGTGTGTGTGTGTGACTCATGTGGACCCACAGTGCATTCTGCTTTGTTGTTACATAAGTGTCCCTGTTCACACAGACAGATATTAGAGACAACACACTCTGCCAGCTAGACTGAACTATCTCCCTCTCACACACACACACACACACACACACACACAAACTACAGTACAAGACTGGCGTGAGAACAACCCAGTGTGTGTGTGCATGTGTGTGTGATGGAGTGAAATAACAGAACTCAAAGGACTTTCCGACTCCCCGACTTTGCAATGCAGGAAGAAGTGAAGCTAAAGAGGAAGAGTGGAAACACCTCTCACCTCCATTTATAAAAAATAAATAATAAAATGATGTTTGTTCAGAGGCCATATTTGTTCATTCTGGTAAATATTAAAGTACTGTGCCTAAAAAACTGAAAAGCAACGAGGTTGAGTTTTTATAACGTTAGAATTATTTAATTTAACTACTATGAATTAATCCCATTAATCCCAAACAGCATCTTAAAACAAGTAATGACGGGGAAATATCTTCAAATGATGTCAAGAAATAAAGGCAAAAACAGTTAACCATGAAACCTACAGCATAAATAAAGATGTAAAACATTCTGCTTCACTTGATTCATTCCCTTGAAATAATACGGACCAGGGATCTAAAGGCTCGGACGCAGTTTGATGATAAGAGTGATATCGTTTCTCTTGCTTTTGGCCGCCTGCAGGAGTTTGCTGCCAATTTCTCCCAATTTCATTTAAACGTCCTCAGAGAGAGTCTGGTTTGAGATAAAAGCAGCGGCTATTTTAACCTCAACAACTATCCTTTCCTGAATATAAGTACTTTGTTGCCTAAACCTCACTAAGTAACTCATGCATAAACACAACTGAGGTTTATTTTGAAAGGACGTTTCCGTGCAGCTGAAGCACATTGAGACGCGTCGCAGCCAAAAGTACAAAACTCCAGATAACTTTGGACAATGTCATGAAAGTGGTGTTGGAGAATATGTTGAAGATGGAGTTTAAGTTTCCCAATTGAATCAAAGGAGTCATTTATATCCATATGCGCCGGGCTGAAGTCGAAGGGCCTCTTGTCGAGTTGACCTTCGCGGCCGGGAGGAGACAGGAGGCTCCTCGGATGTCCTCCGTGGACGAGGCATCAGACCTGCAGACCCGATTCTGAGCGGCTCCTCACTTCAAACTGTCCGCCGCTGCAGAGCTTTTACAAGGAGAACCCGCGTCTTCAGACGTGACAGCGGCGACCACGCTGGCCATTTTATCTCCATCCATCCACTGGGTTTGTATCCTGTATCTGAGTGGTTTGGGTTTCCTCTCTTTTATGTAACTCAAGTAACCGACGAGGAAAGAACCTTCTCTGCTCTGTTGCTTTTGGGGCTTCTGCACTTCGGCGCGTTGAAGTGAGCGGGAGAGAGGATCACTACAGAACGCCTTCTAAAAGCCCCACGGGGACCTGCAGTGTGTTTTAGTAAATTCGCTTCTAACGGCGCCACAGTGAAATGGGTCGATGGCGGAAGCGATGTGATTTCGTATAACACGACTCGTTGGAGAGCGTTTATTCACATTCACGCCGCTTTGTGAATGTAACGGGCTCCTTGTCTGGGAATCATCAGCTCGTTTAGGTTAAAGTAGTGAAGCAGCCATTTAGAAGTCATTTCCCAGTTACACATTCATGAGTTAATGCAGGTAAAAGCACACAACTATAAAACTACAGTGTCATTGTCGTGTTGCAGCAGGTCCAGCTGATTGTATCTACTTTATTTACAGTCGATGCGCGTCTGACATGTATGTAAGCGGTGTTCATTGGTGTGTATTAGTGCAGTAAGTCTTTCTGCCTTTAGGGTGGCAGTGGTGGAAGCACGCAGTGCACAATCAGCCGAATGAACTTGACCTACAGTGTTTTTCTCCGCCGCGCGGAACGTTGCAGGATATCACGGTGCTGCTGAGCGTCAGCGACGAAAGAAACGAGCCGCCTACCTGCAGGAAGGAGTCCGCGCGCCGCCACCGGTCCTCTCATCAGCACCTCCGCGGCGCATCGCGGCGGCGACTACGTCCCGGTGCAATGGACCGGTCCGGAGGTCCTCCCCCTCTCGCTCCCTTCCTCTCCCTCTCTCTCCCTCCCTCCCTCCCTCTCCCTCTCTCGGGACTTGACCCACCTCCTCAGAATAGCACCTCGTTAAACTCCCGGCTGGTACGCATGCGATTTTGCGTGCACGACGGTCAACACCGAGTGCGAGGCGTCCTCCCCCCCGGGCGGTCCCGTCCCCACAGCTCCTCCTCGTCACCCTCCTCATCCTCATCAGCATCACCCTCATCAGCATCCTCGTCACAGTCGCTGAGTTATCTTCTCTTCTCCCTCTATGACCCCCCCCCCCCCCCCACCCCCCCTCTGTCGAAAGCATCAACATTACCTCGAGCTCTCGTCTGCCCCCCCGTGAATCTCCTCCTCGCCGAGTCTCTGTCCCGCAGCTCGGTTCTGAGTGTCCATCTGCAACGACGACACACACGCACACACACACACACACACACACACACACACACACACACACACACACACACACACACACACACACACACACACTCCCTACACGTCGCATTAAGAAATCACCCCTGAGCTACAAGTCTGAACATCACCGAAGTGTGAACATCAAATTATCACCTCGAATGGATCATGTGTGTTTTTAGCCCCGCGAGCTGCTGTATAAAGTAACGAGACTCTCACCACACAAAATAAACAAGAAGTATGAAAGATAAAAACAAAGACAAGCAAACGTCATCAACATACTATTAGGAACTCGTGCAGTTAAATGCAGCACACCGCATTAATTAATCCAGTGATGTATTTAAAGGGGACATAGTTTGGCTTTAGAACGCCCCGCCTCCAATAAAAAGCCTGGTCTGCTCTGATTGGCTGGTGAGAACGACACGGCGCACCTTTGCAAAGGTCAATCGACGGGGTCGTGGTGGCGCAGGGGTACAGAGGGTGCGATGGGTTCGAGTCCCGGCTGCCCCATGTCGTAGTGTCCCTGAGCAAGACACCTGACCAATTGCTCCCCGGGCAAAAAACTGTAGAAAGCCATCGGTTACTGATGTAATCAGCTAAATGACCTGTAATGTTAATGGAAAGCTACTGACAAACTTGATTTATATTATTTGTTGTTATATATTTTCATTCATAAATCCCCCTCCACTATGTATTAGGAGAAAATGCGAAAAAGTCTGTAAATATCTACTTTTCAGGTTTAAAAGTCGCAGCATCAAATTGCGCCACGTTTCTAAATCTAAATCATCTAGAATGATTCTAGAAGGGAAAAGAAGTTAAAGTTTTTTTCACTGATCTCAAATTCCCACCTTGCATTTGTTTTTCATTTTGAACAACACCAAGTGACATGGTAATATTATTCAAATGTAAAACTTCAACCTTCGTTTCTCTATTCTTAAACAAATTCCGTTGCAGAACATCGTGAGACAGATGAAAAGATTTTGTTTGCTTCACTGACTGAACCGCAATGAAATTCAGTTTTACAGATTATTAAAATGAGATATTTGTTCACACGGAGCGATGGAATAAACGGCATGTGGGTGCACTTCGTGCTCTGGACCACAGGGGGGCGGCAGAGGCCTGTCGGCTTTTAGCTGTCAATTGGACATTTTGACATGTGTTTTTTTTTCAGACTGACTTTTGGACAGAACATTCTGTGACCGTTAGATGTTTGTCTCATGACTCGTTGGAAATCTTTCTTTCATTCCCACGATATTTATTTCATGAAGCATGAATATACAATTTAACATTTTTCATTAGAAATTGTGTTTAATCAACTGTTAGAATGTGAATCATGAGCATTATTTTGACTTTAATAAAACTCCACGTCAGCTGTTCTGACTCTTTTCCTGCACGTGGAACTTTCTCATGATTGTGAGTTATGAAGTATATTAATTAACACAAGGTGACAGTCAAACAAATTCCAGACTTTCCCCCACGAGACCTCTGTTCATGTCCAGCGACCGACCACAAATATATTGACTTATTTTAATTGTCTGTAACTTTACTCCTTTCATTTTTTTCCAATGTTCTCCACATGTTTAAAACCACACTAACAATCGTGAATCAAAAGCTTTTTCCCTTCAAAAGTTCTCTAGAAGGCAGTTTTGTCGGCCTCCTGTGTATCGTTATGTGAGCCGGTCTGGTAAGGCCACGTTGTTCTGTTGCATTGTTGCATGTTTCCACACAAACATAAGCTTTGTCCAACGTTAACCACGTGGCGTTGTGCGTTTCTGCACGCGGGACACGAGGCTCAAACGCATTCATTAAAGGTCGACGTTAAAGCATCCTGCAGAAACCAACGGCAACATTTCAAACCGGCAGCTGGATCCTCCCACTGAGGAAAGAGGGCCCCCCCCACCCCCCCGGCGCCCCCCTCACATTGTCGTGAAGCAGACAGGACGTTGCCCAAGCAGCAGCAGCCATTGTTAAGGTCGCCCTTTGTGTTTACGTTGTTGCGTTTGTGTCACAGCAGCTGATGAATCGTCTCCACGATCGCCTACAACCTGCCGGTCGTCTTCCTCTCGATACATTCCAGCTGTGTCAGACCTGGGGGAGTAAGGGGGGGGGGGGGGTGTGCACATCTGCTCCTGCTCCGGGCCTTTTGTGCTCGGTTGTGTTTGTCAGTGTGTCCCTGAGATGTTTGATGCAGCTCTGCTTTTGTGATGGTTGACTGCAGTGCTTTCGTAACCAGGAATGAGGACCAGGCCTGTTTCCAGTGGGCATCACTATGGAGGCGGGGGGGGTGGGGGGGGGTGGGTAAGGGCATTTGTGTAATCGACTTAAGCGTAGGCAACTGAACCCTCTGAATCTGGACGGGCCGTCCCTCCTGGCCTCGATAACAAAGGCAGAAACACATCTGCTCCGAACCAGAGAAACCCAAACGATGAATCCTGATGTGGCGTTCGAGGCCGGGACCCCGGAGTGTTTAGTCTGCCGATGTTTGTGTTGCACCGCAGTGAGACATTCGGACCGACAACCCCCCGAAGGACAACGGCTTGTCTTTTTATTCATGAGATGTTATCCAGAGATGTTGGCGAGGAAGGAGACGAGCTGGCAGGTGATGGAAACAACATCTGTTTGTCTGTGACAATGGGAGACATTCCTCGGGTTGGAGTTGAGGAGACATAATTCAGTCCTCAGCGCCAAAGAGCTTCTCTGGTTTCCTGTTTAAACTTGTTTATTACATCTTTCCTCAACGTTTTCAAAGATCCCGAATACTCGTCCAGGCGCATTGATGGGAAATGTTAAAACACAAAACACTAAAACCCGCATTGAATGGAATGGTCAATGGAACAGCAGTGTTTTGTGTGAGTGTGCGTGTGTGTCTTTTGTCGGTCCACGAGGGACGTTTCCAGAAGGCGTCACGAAAGCTATTTGACCCTAAAACACAGAAACCGGTGATAAGAAGCCTGCAGAATGATGAAAAAGAGAAACGTGTTTTATGGTGTATGACGAAGGTGTTTTTCATTACGTGACCCCAATAAAGGAACGTTTCTGCAGTAAAATGAGACGGTGTTTGCATCAGGTAACAGAAGCGAAGCCAGGTTTGTGAAAACACGCCATGAAAAGCGATCGCGAAAGCACGTCGACGCGTCTCTGTCGCTGCAACGTGCGCAGGTACGAGGGCTCCTCTCTCGCCACGCTAACGGACACAAACCGCTCGTGACAACACGCCGCGCGTCCTCTAAGTGGATTACATGCTGCAGTCATGTAAACAGCTTCCCGTCTCAGCTCCCTTTGCATGTAAACACTCTTCGAAATTCAGACTTTCTTTGATCGGGCTTCAAAGGATTATCCACTCTCCATCTGCACGAGCCTCCGTGTAATCGCATCCGAGGAGGAAGCAGGCCTCACTTTAAATAGTCCGGTTTCGGAGGGTTTGACCGTAACGTTTAGCGTTTAGCCGACTCCCCGACCTTCGAGGACGCCCGGGTCGAGGTCGAGGAGGAGCGAAGACGAGATGGAGGAATCCCGCCTCGCTCTCCTTTGACGTCCCGTCACATCTTCAGCCTGAGTAACTGATGGCGCAGCGAGTGCTTTTTTAAAAAAAAGCATCCCCTATTCCCGAGCAGATGGTAACGGTCATGAAGGAAATACGAGCAGCACATCAGGCGCTTGAGGGTGGACTCGATGGTGCGTCTTCGATGTCCACCATCGATATCGGCTCGGGATGCCTGGAAAGCCTGTTTCCTCACACGTTTTCCCTCCTTCGTGACGCCTGGAAACAACACTCACGCATCATCTAGTCTGGCAGTGTGATATCACACAGAAGTGGGTGATAAAACATGCTACATACGTGATCTACTGTTGAGGCTGACCGGACACGACAGCCAAAAATAATACAAGAGGTTAAATGCAACCTCACATGTACGAAACATTATGCATGTTTTCACTCAGTAATCACTGAGCTGCTGTAATTAACATGACGCGTTTTTCTATTTGCATGAGGAAACTTTCTCGGAGGCCTCCTGCTCTTCTGATGTTTATTATTAATAGAATTATTATTTTTAGGGCACTGAGAAGGTGGAGTAACACCTTCTCCCATTTAAAGGTTAGATTGTGTGCGTAGTGTTCCTCGCATACCTCTCTCTCCCTCCCTCTCTCCCTCCCTCCCTCTCTCTCTCCCTCCCTCCCTCTCTCTGCATGTTCTCATGTCTCATATGGAGTTAATCACACATATGGAGGTCCAACCCCGTCACCCCCACCCTGCAATAATAAAACTGCATGAACCTGTGGTGAATTTGCACTCGGTCGGGGAAAGAGGAAAACAGAGGATTTCCTCCAGCTCACATGTGATCACATGTCAAAGATCAAGGTGAAGGAGATCAGAGCTCTTCCTCACAATGTGCAACGATTGTCATGTGGGATCATTTTACACAAAGAAAAGAGCTGGACTTCACCACAAGGAACCATACGCCTGTGTGTATATATATGATTATAAAACTGGCTGTGTGAGAGATCCATGTCAGCACTGATGCTTTGTGAAAATCTGCCGTGAACGAGAGATCGGACTGATCCGACTTATTAAAGCACCAAAACACCAATCAGAAGGACAACAGAACTTAATGTAGTGTTTATTTTTACATTACACTTACAAAAATGTCAGGTAATAAAAAGTAGTTGCTTTACACCATAAAAACAATATATAAAACATTGTGTTTGCCATCAAAAAAAGGAAATACAGTATTTTGTTTAAGGATAAAGGCACATGTTGCTCACTTGGAGACCCTTACTGTATTTACACGTGTATTTCTACGTGGTTACTCTTTTTTTTTTATATTGGTTTGACACCCTTTTGTGTGTATCTACATGAGCACAATCACAAGCACAAGCACACACACAGAAGAACGGTTAATCACATATTCCCTCAGACGGCCATTCGACAGCAAGTCTTTCACTTTCCAGCGATCACAACAGATTGTGTCACGTTTGACTTCTTCTAAATGCAGCAACACCGACTGCGAATAAAAGGAGGTGAAGCCGTTAAATCACCACGAGGCACGTTTTTTTTTTGTTGTTGTTTTTTTCACTCAAAGTATACTCCTCAATAACACTTTGCAAACATAGAAAAGCGAAATCAACCAAAGGTCTGCTTTTTTCAAGCTAATATCTTGATACACATTTTGTTGTTTTCTTGACATTAAGAGGAAAAACTTTAAAAAACTATTTTCTGTCTGAATCCCAACCTGATTTTCACTTTAGAAATATAAACACATATAAACACTTTTTATCATGTTCAGCTATTATACTTATACAACATGGCATCCGTCATCTTGCAGCTGCACAGTAATGAGGAGGAACATAATAACGGTATTTAATGTAATGATTGATGTATTTTGGATTTACCCATCTGCCTCTCCAAATGTCTCAGGACCGAACCACACAACACTTTTAGGAAAATAGATAATGGAGCGTTTCTGCCTGCTGCAGGCGGCCGATTTCAACAACACCGTTTTTTTTTTCTTTCAAATTCAGAGATAATGGCGATGACATAAAAAAGAAATGCGAAAAACAACTTTAATGTTGTTCCCCGGAGACCGACGGGTCTGAAAAACATTTCCTCCAGTGAGACCCACGAGCTGCGTCTGGTTCAAACAAAGATGGCCGCCAGAAAAAATAAGTTGCTCGTTACACAAAAGGTGATCTTCGTTACTTGGTAAACGTTGCGTTGGGCCTCGCTTTGCAAACAGGATGTTAACACCTATCGCACAATCAGTGTTTTTTCTTTTGCTCTTTAGTGTTTCTGCTCAGCTGGAAAACTCATCACCGCTCCACATTGTTCCCTCCGTCGTCCCTCCTGGTCTCGTCCCCGTGTTCCTCCTCAGCTCGCCGCTTTCCTTCCCTCGCCAAGGTTGTTTTCCCAGGCCGAAGCGAACGGGAAGTGAACACAATGTGTCGGCTCGCGGGAGAGATAACACAGACAGGAAGGGGCGGGAGCAACCCCCCCCCCCCAAACCGGGACAGGAAGTTGACTCCGCTGTTGTGTTTAGCTGATTAGAGGGCGACGAGAGAGGAGCTGCGGCGGGAGACGACAGGGAGGCCGAGAGCGAGTTTATTCATAAGTTTATGTGTATTTGAAGGCAACAGGAAAGCGCTGAGGAGGCTTCCAGCTATTGTGTCCAGCGGCATTCAAAGGAGCTTTAAAGAAACAACTTCAAGTCCAAACAAAACAGATAAACGGGAGAATAAATAAACCTCTTGAATGGAATGAAAATGCTATGGTTTTTAAGACACATGAATGTTGTCTTGTCGGTTGGACCGTGTTAACGGGATGGGGAAAAAGATTTGTCGATTGCTGCTTTGAACTTTGAACTTTTCTTGAATAATTGACCTGAAGATCCTTTATTTGCGCGAAGATCCCAAAAATCTGTCAGCATTGTTTAAATGCTGCTGAGTCCCTGATAACCAGGGTTCCAACAGCCAATGAGCGCAGTTTCTCCTTCAAATATCCAACATATACCGGAAATTACCGGAGGATTAAAAATGACCCGATCGATGGTTTCTTCCATTGGAATTGGCGCCAACAACCAATGAATTAAGGAGATGATTGTAATCAATGACACACAGTTGAGATGACCTGAAACCCACATTGCTGATGGGCCTCTTCTCAGGTTCAATTTGACAAACATGTTGCTGGTGTTCAGCTTCTTAAATAAACGCCAGTTGTGCTGCTTATTTCGTTTTTTTGTTAATGCGGATGTAATATCTTGATTCATTTTTGGGCAAAAAGGCATCTCGGGCTCAATGGCCTCATCGCATCAACAATCAAACGAACAGATTAAACAATAACTGGTTTGAGCCTTCATCTACAAACAGGCAGATCATTTCATTGACAATAATAGTATAGCATGCGTCCATGTTCAGCTTGTTTGAGGCACTGCGTCCGGACAGTTAAAACGAGTAGACTTCCCGTATCGATCGAGTAAAATGCTTCCCCGTTGGAATCGACACAGACTCCAGTGAATTAAGCCTCTCCGGCCCGGTCGAGGGGATCTGAATGAGCAACAGCGCTGCTTGTAACGACGCCAGATTAAAACCACGGGGCCTTTTTGACAGTAGCCCCAGAGGATGGGAGGTTAAAGTTGTTCGAGCCACCTCGTGGTCATCACAGCGGCCCGGCTGGCCACTTTCGCCGCTCCGCGTTTCCTGAGTTGTCTGAATGACTTTTGTTCTAGTGGCCCGCTGAGAATTACTGTGATGAAAACTTCTGTCAAATAAAACCTGGGAACATGCTGTAATTCTGTCGGCGCGGCGTTAGTGCCGTTTCCTTTCAGTCAGTCCGGTTTCTCTTTTTTTCTCCTCGGAGCGGAAGATAAATGAGAAAATGGACAAAATTACCCACTTAGAAAAATGGCTCGGCGGTGATGTGATGGTCGGTTTCAGGAACCAAAAACAGGGTTTTCTACCGTGAAAAAACTGCCTTAGTGCTAAATATCAGGAACCTTTGGTGCAGCTTTCTAAACGTCTTCCAGGCGGCCAACACCTGAGGTTCTGCTACGCGTTTTCCAGACGTGAACTTTCCTGAAAGACTCTTTTCAGTATTTTAGCTGAAGCATTTCTCTGTGATCAAACTGCTTTGAGTTAAAACTCTTGCAGCTTCTCAGATTTTCCCCTCAAACACCCTGAAGATCTTATTTACAAATCAAATCAACCTCAGAACAAAAATGAAATCCCGCTTATGGCCCTTTTGTCGAGGAAACAAGTTCAAACAGGCCGTTAATATGAAAGAAAAACAGAGGACGGAAAAAAATAAGCTGAGAAATCTCAAATCAACCAAGAGCTGTTTTAAAATGTGCCACTTTGCTTCCCCAGTAGTAAAAAAAAAGAACTTCCATTGATAATAAAAAAAGGCGTGTTAGCCGATACACATAAACGAGATATCAAGACGAGTGGATGTAAACATTTGATTTGATAAGACTACGCGTACGTTTCCAAATCTAGATTATGCCATAGCTGAAGAAATATACATCATTTGTAGGTGTGTGTTTCCGTGACATAGGTGCATACAGATGACACGTTTTAAGAGACATAACACGAAACTTTATCCGCGGTAAAGTTAATGGTGTTAATACGGGGATTCAAAATGCTGCTTTGACTCATGAACTGAATTCAAACGTAAAGGATTTCTACACGTGGTCAGCAGTGACCCATCAACCATCCGCACTTCGCCCGTCACTCAGCACTGTGGCGGAAATCGCTAAAAAACGCATTTTTCGCGGCGTGGATCTCGCGCCGTCCTCAGGAATCGACCTCCTCGCACATCGGTGCGGCAGACGGCGTCGTGCTCCGGTGTTACTTTAAGGAAACCTGTCCAACGTCTCCTCGGGTGCAGACGACGGGCCTGTCGTTAGAATAAGAGCTCTCCAGAAAACCAAACGGAAGCGTGTGATCTCCTCCGTGCGCTTGGATAAGTGTGAGTGTGTCTTTATGGCTCTTTGCAGTGCGTGTGTGTGTGTGTGTGTGTGTGTGTGTGTGTGTGTGTGTGTGTTTGTGTATTTTGGCATCCTACACGCTCATCAGCAGGCGGTCTCCATCAGTACTGATGGTAGTAGTCGGGGGCATCCACGCCGTACAGCTCGGCCAGGGTCCTGAACCTCGGGCCCCACTCGTTGAGGAAGTCGTAGTCCAGGTTGGAGCCCGTGGAGGAGCTCCCCAGAGAGCTGAGGCTCCCGGCCAAAGACTCGGGGCCCTCGTAGCCGTAGATGTGCAGGGTGTCGTACGGGAAGCCGTCGCGGTCGTGATCCGCCTCGTCCTTCTTCACCTCGATCATCACGGCCATGTCGCCCTTGCGGGCGGTGGGCGGCGCGTGGTGGTGGGGCTTCTGCACCATGGCGTAGAGAGACGGGTGGGGCTGGTCCGGGTGACGGAGCAGGGAGCCGCCCTGGCAGGCGGAGGAGAGGATGGAGACGTCGTAGCTGGGAGAGAGCGGAGGGCCGAAGGTTAAACTCCACATATGACCCCCCCCCCCGCCTCAAAAGTCCAATAAACAGTGACAGTGGTGCAGATATTATAGATGGCATCCAGGGGTTATGTAAGGTTACTATTACTATTAAAATATGGATAAGATTGGATCCGGATGAGATTAAACTTTAATTGTTTCATTTGGGCTAACTGGGTCATCAAATTGACAGATACAGAAAAGGAAAATGAATATTGCAAAAGGTTCGAGTTAATAGACTGTACGGTTTTCTACAAAAATATGAAGTGCAAAATAAAGGTACGGCATCAATAAAAACTGGAGGACATAAATATTGTACTGCCTTTCAAATATATCTGCATATATAAAATTATATGCATATGACTATATATATGCATATAAAGACGAGTATTAAGGTGAAAAACATTTCTGCAACAAATGTTTCAGATCTTGATTGAATTCAAAATTATTTTGAATTACTTTGTTTCAAACAAAAATCTCTTTAAAAAAAAAATGAAACAGTGCATATTTTTTCCTTTTCCTCTACACACCCGTTAGTGTCCATCTCTCCTCCTCCCTCCTCGTCGTACGTGACCAGCTGCTCGTGAATCTCGCCGCTGTTCTTCAGGTTGGAGAGGGAGTCCTTCTGGTAGCGTTTCCTCATCACAAACAGGATCACGATGACTGAAAAGCAGCACAACCAGGTTTGCTTTTAAAACGTATTGATCCTTCATCTGCTTTGATGGACACATGGTACGATGTCATCTTTTTTCTCCTTCCAGGAGCAGAATAAAGCTGTGAACCAGTGCGTATGGGCCATGCATGAAAGAGGAGCTATCTTTCCTGCTGGACCAAAGAAGGAGAGAGAATTAGGGCAGGAAAATTGGAGACAGAAGAAAGAATGAGGGCAAAACCAAGTGGGGAAAGTGGAACACTAACGAGGGATTGAGACTAGAAACCCTGCAAGAACAAGGGGGGGGGAAATGAGCAGCGGGTGATTTTAGGTGTCTGAGACGTTTTGCCTCGAGCGCGAAAACCTCCGATGAATCTTCTCCGCCGGAGACAAAAGCGAGAGACGGAAAGAGAGGAGAGCAAAAGACGCAGGAAGAGCGATTCAGTAAATAGCAGAGAGGAAGTGGAAACGAGAAGGCAAAATGAAGAGGGGGTGGGGGGGGGACAAAGAAAGGAAAAGGAAGGAAAGTTTGTGTCTTGCAGGTGACGAAGAAATAAACAATTGTGAAAGAGAGAAACGGGGTGAAGAGAAGAAAACACAGGAAGAGGTGACGAGTCAACACGTGGACTTAACAAGTCATACAGAACAAACCCTTAACAATCCTTATGGGAACAAGTGTGATTTTATCTCCGTGTCTGGTCCATCACAAGGAATCCAATAAACGCAGCAATCTTTAATGAATATTAAAGGTTTTGACAGACTTCTACCGGTTACTTGAAGCCAATCTGGATCCTTTAATGAAGTGGCCAAATTAAAAAAAAAACCAATCAGATAAGAAAGTGGGATGAAGGTTTTTATTCCTGTTCTTTGCTGTTGACGCCCTTCAGAGACCAGAGAGATGAGGTCATGAGGGCGACGGAGCAGGAGAGAATAGAAGGAAAAGCTAAAGAAGTGAGGAGAGCAGCCGGGGGGACGGGAGACGTCCGGCTCGACGACGTCCAGACAGGAGACAGCAGGAGGACAGAAGGGCACATTTGGACGTTCGGCCCCCATGTGAAGCTCCGGGCCTTCTCAGTCGAGGGCGAGCACGGCTAATTTTAAGTTTGCCTGGGAAACCGGCAGATTAATCTTTTACAACACATGCTGCGGAGCTTAATAAGCCCTGGAGATATCAGACTTAGAGGGGAGAGGAGGAAGACGAGCAAAAAGAGAAGAAGCCCTTTGTAGAGAAACGACTTTCCGCGTGTCAAACCCGAGTGAGAAAGTGCGTGAATGGGGAGGGCGGTAAATTGCTTCGGGCCCTGGCAGATAATGACAAGTGCATTTAATAGTTAATCTGGCCGCCGTTGGGGGGGTTGTTTGATAAAGAGAAAGAGAGAAGAGAAAGAGGAAGAGAGCGATGAAGGAGGGAGAAAAAAGGGGGAAATGGCGCGATAGCGAAGGACTATATTAATAGTTGATAGGTTGAGTGTTCGGCGGTGTTTGATAAGCAGACGGCACCTAAAGACCCGATAAACTCCCTCATTACCGCCGCCGTTCTTCTGCTGCTCTTTCCCACAATCCTCCTCTCTCTCTCGGCGTCCCTCTTCTTTAACCTCTTTCTGTCGCTCTGCTTCCGGCGGAGCGCCCCGTCTCACTCTCCTCTCACCCGTCTGCCCGCCTCTCTCATATCTCCGCCTAGATTCACGCCTGTCACTCCGCCTCCGTCGCTTTTCATCTTTAACTTCTTCTTGTCTGTCTTCGTTGGCACTTTTCATCTCGTTTGGCCAACTATCTCCGACTCGGATCTCACCCGACATGACAAGTGTCTCTTTTTTTTTCTTCCCCCAGGAAGAAAAAAGCAGGAGCAGGGGGGGGGGGGGGGGGGGCGGGTGGGGGCGAAGGTATCAAAGAGAATATTGAGCTGACAACCGCAGGCATTATTTCCACATCCGTCGCTGCATTATTCATAAAACCAACAACAGAGAAGGGGGGGGGGGGCTCCCTGCAAACTTCTTAGTTATCGCAAAGCGAGCAAAGTGGATGTGTGCGGATGCCCCCATCACACGGGGCCACGGGGCCTACGTGACCCCCCCCCCCTCAGAGGTCAAACCTCTCAGAAGACTTCGATTCGCCAGCAGCTGTTTTTTTTCTTCCCTTTATCACCGATAGAAACGTTTCATGAGCCCCCGTTTGTTTCATCAACCCGAGGACGCTCGGTTATCAGGACGCACCCCCCCCCCCCCTCCAGAGAGGGGACAGTTGTAGGGAAGCTAATTGTGCTACATTTCTCGTAGCGTATGTAATTACTTTTTCAACAGCGGCAGTGAAGGTCGAGCGGGGGTGAAACCGGAGCGACGCAGAAACAGGAAGCGGCGTCCGGACGGGAAGTGACACGTTCTGTTTGCTCGGCTTGTTTGGAATCCACTTGTGTTTGATTTGTTTACTTTCCTGCTTCCAACAGCCACAACAACAACAACAACAAGTCGGAGATCAGAATGATTTGGGATCAAATTTGCAGCGTCATTGCGGCACTGCAGAAAACTCACCGGGGTAAACAAGCACGAGTATGAAGAGACGAGAGAGATATTTAATCATGCAAAGAAATGCAACCGATTGCCGGGAATCCATGGAGCCTCGGAGGGACACTGTGGGATTTAGGAGGGTTTACGGGCAGAAGTTGGGTCTAATATTCATGTCTGTGTTTTCATTGGCGTATAATCACCTGAAATGAGGTATTTTGTGCTGTAGAACGGACCCTTCACATCATTCTACATGTATTCACGATGGACACCCGGTACCTTCGCTGCCCACAATGCAACTTGAGCGCTCACGGGCCTCTTGAAGATTCCTGCGCGTTTTGCAACCGGCGGCTCCAGAGATTCGGGGGTCTGGCAACTGGACTAGAACTGTTTTTATTTTCTAAGTGAGTCCTCTACAGCTGACGTGGACTCAAGTGACATCGCTCGAGGCAACGAGTCGGCTCTCGACTCTTTTTGGAGTCACAAAGGGGGATGAGACAACTTTTTTCCCGGATGCAGTTCTCTGATGTGTGGAACTGTTGAAACTGGCCTTCGAGGTGCTCTCCGAGATGAAACAATGGTCACTGGAAACAAAGGATTCTCCAGGCGCTCTGAGCCACCGAACAAAGGATCATCTCCACCAACCCCGACAGATGATCTCGGGGAGAGGAGCTGCGCGGAAAAGTCTCAGCGCGGAGGAGGAGGACTCGAACGTACCCAGTATGGTCAGTATGCAGAGCAGGATGGCTATCAGGGCGTGCACGCTCACTCCCATCCTCCGGGCGCCGGCTTTGCACTGCGTGGGAATCCGCCGGGCGTCACACCGACACGACTGCAACACAACGCATTAGTGACACATGAGCTCTGCAATGCACGAGGGTTCATTTGACCTGTTGGGCAGCACGTAAAATCGTGCTTGGTCACCTTTTCGTGTTTCAGTTCTTATGACATCCTGACAGCAATCAAAGAGTCAAACACTCTAAAGTTCACCGGCTAGATACACATCCTAACAAAGATCAGCACCGTTTAGCAGCAGATTGCAGTTCAAACTAGTGTTTCTTGTGTTTAGGTTATGTCACAAACAGGTAAAATAAGTCAAAATAGACTTTTGATTTCACACGGAGCAGAAAGTATGTCATCTGACGCCCTCAGAGGCAGAGTTATATATACGCGTCGCAGAGCATTACTCCTCCGAGGTGTAATTACGACAGGTGGAAGAGAAGCGCCTGCAGAAAAGCTCCTGAACAGACCTTGATTGCCAGCTTGGTGACGCTGGTCTGGGCGGGCTGCCCGCCGTCGCTGATGTGCACGTCCACGCTGTAATCCGCCGGGTCGTCCAGGCTGAACGGGCCTTGTTTCACCGTGAGGTCGGACGTGCCGTCTTCGAGAGAGAAGCACATGAACACACGCGGTTACAGAGTGACGCCTCGACCTTTCTGCGCAATCCGCGTCTGATGTGTCCGAATCATCACTTTGTCCCCAGGAAGAGGATCTAACGTTCACCTGCCTTTAGTCTTCAAAGTCTATTCATACAGCGAGCGTCTGTTGCAAGATACGCGAAGAGAAAGAAGGCAGACGGAACGCTTGTGATTATTTGTCCGTTTGCTGCATTTAGGATTTCTTTCGTAACGGCAGCATCATAAAAAGAGACAAACATTTTGTGTGTCCTCAACATGCACCGAGCCGATTGTTGTCGACGATACAAACAACACAGCACGTAATAATCGGAATGCACCGTTAGTTGTTTCTCAAAATACACAATGAGCTTAAAGTCAGAGGCGGCAAAAAGGGAATAGAAGCCAACAGAAAAAAGGGTGAGAATAGAACAGAATGCAGTCATCAGTCAAAGCCCCGGCAGGCAGGAGTTTCCTGCTGAGGCGACGGGCAGAGCCTTTCTCCTGAATGTCCCACCAGCGGAGGAATTTGAGAAACTCAATGGCAGGAAAGACCCTCAAGGACCCTCGGACACGCCGAGACACTCTGCAGGACCCCCGGCCAGAGGAACAGCTCTGTTTGAATAAAAACAACCTTTGTGTTGCTCACATTTGCACATAGTGGACTTTTTAATTAGCGGTGTCTTGAGAATGACTTAATTATTTAAACCCCCTGAGAGATTTCTGATATGAGCTCTGATTCCACCCGTCAGAGGCCTTAAACGATGTCTTTTAAAGGCTTCGGTCAGGAGATCAATGCCCCCCCCTCACACACACACACACACACACACACACATCCACTTTTACTGATTGACAAGCTTTGTATCTGAAGTATCTGTATCTGCAGTTATGTAAAACAAGTTGTTGGAACATTTCTCCGCAGATCCACGGTGTCAGAATCCGGCATTAAAAGATGTGTTTTCCAGCTCGTGAGCGTTCAACATGTCCGACACCCAAGAAACCACCACCTCACTGTCATTCCCATCGTTGTCTTTGAGACCCCGTGTAGTCGCTGCCGGTGTGCGTGTGCGTGTGTGTGTGTGTGTGTGTGCAAAAGAAGCCTTAACCAACTGAATAAAAGATGAAAACAGCTCCTGTCCTCCCATCATCTCGTCCCTCGTCCCCGTCTCGTCTCCCGCTCTTTCTTCTGTCGGAATCCGTCCCTGTGGATTTCGGCGCATTCCTCGATGTCCTCTCTGCCCCCCCCCCCCCCCCCCCCCCATCAGTGTCTCTTCGTCTCCTCCGTGGAGCCGGTCTGAAGGCAGAGTCGCTTGTCACTTCGCTGCTGTGTCCTTCAGGGTCCCCGGTAATGAGAGCGGCTTTTAAAGAGCTGGTACTGGATGAATATTTTAACAGCCTTCACTTTGCGGCCCTTGTTGCCTGTGTGTGTGTGTGTGTGTGTGTGTGTGTGTGTGTGTGTGTGTGTGAAGTGGTGTGAGGTGAGGTGCTGTCACATGTTTTCTGGGGGGGGGGGGGTCCCCGGGGGGAACAGAGGTTCGCAGGTACAACCAGCACTTATCAAACTATCTCCTTCTCGGCTTTGCGCTCATCATAGACACACGACCTGTCAATCACAATAAGCCCGCCCTAAAGCAAACCTTCACGGCCTGATTGACTCCAAATGACTCACTCTTATGTCTGTTTCTTTCCCTCTTCGTCTCTCCTCTCTCTTTTCCTGCCTCGATTCTTCCTCGCGTTCGTCGCTCTTCATCGTTCTCTCCCCTTTTAAATTTGCCTGATTTTAGCGCAGCCTCACTTTAATATTACCCGTGTCCCTTAATCCCGGTCTCTCCGTCTCGCCTCCTTTCATCTTTTTTCCCTCCACCTCTGCCTCATCTGTCTTTCCTTTGGCTCTCCTCCGTCTCCCTCTTCCTCCTTCTCCGTCGGTTCAACGCGTCGCCGCCGCCGGCAGAGAGGGAAATGGAAAATCACACCTCTGTTTATCTTCCTTTCAGTGCGCTTCAAGTTTCACTTAAATGAAACAGCAACACTTCTCCTAAATCTTTCATCTGACTACCTGCGGCTTTCATCCATTCACTCTTGCTATTTGACCAGAACAGTTTGGTAACTCTTTTCCTGCGGCTTTCATGTTTCATGAGATCTGAAGCTGATCCGAGAACCGTTTCGTGCCATTTTGTGTCCTGGGTTGAGAAACACCGGAGCACCAACCTTTGCCTAAATATCAGAGATGTCTGGATCAAAGCAGATGCCTCATCAGAGGCCACATCGCGTCCGTATCTCCGTCTGTTCGCTGCAGCTGACATTTTCCAACGTGCATATTTGTATCTCTCACAAATGGCGGCGGATCTGCCGCTTTGCACCCCCCCCCCCCCCCTAATCTTTTGGAAAGCTCACTTTTTAAGTTGAGTCAAAGAGTATAAAACAGCTGAATAAGTGATCCACGGGACAACATGTAAGGCCTCATAAAACGGCCCTCATTGGAGCTCATGCTTCCCTTTAAAGCACATTTCCATCCCGTCGCGTGAATGCAGTGTTTTCCAAGCGAACTCGTGTGTGCCTGCACGAGTACGTCATACAATCATGGGCGCTAGCTTTCTCTTAAAGTCGAGTGATGAAAGTCAGCCCGCATCTGAATTAAAATAGTCCTATTTTTCTGGCAGATCGCCACATTGCGAGGCGCAGAAAATCCACGTTGCCGGGAAGATGAATCGCCGAGACTTTGTTGATCCTCCGACGCTCCACGCGCGCCCCGAGCACTATTCAATTATTCAAAGGAATATTTCAATACCGACCAGATGGGCTGTTGCTTTTGTACAAACACACTAAATATCCTTCTGACTGCGGTGACTTTTCTTCTACCCTCGCCACGTTTAATCGGTAATCTTTTGAGTTTAAGCTTCAGCTCTCGTGGATTGAAGTCGTGTTACGTCTGGGAACATTTCTGGAAATCCCACATATCAGAATATGCAGTTTCCGACCCCCCCGCTCTCCGTGCTTTCATTGAAAGAAAGCACCACTGTAGCTGTGTGTGTGTGTGTGTGACCTTCAGCGTTCCTGGCTGGGATGAGTTTAGAATCCATCCTCATGTCCGCAGAGACACTTGCTCTGATTATTTTCGATATCTGCTGCTGTGCCTTCCGGACGGCGGCCAGACGGGCCGTCTAAATCCTCCTCCTCCTCCTCCTCCTCCTCCGAGGAGTTCAAGCAATTCCCACCTTTAAGCAACAAAGCGCCGAGCCTCAAATAGAGTCTCTGTTGTCGCGTAGCAACAAGTGGCGAGGCCGGCTCCTCCTCGAGAGCGCCGCTCCGAGCAGCAAGCGGGGCGACGGAGGTAAATGCACGCGCGCTCCGTTAGACTTACTGCCGCGGCTCCTGACGGAGAAGTTGGAGCTCTGCACGCTGAAGCTGAAGGAGGCCGGCTGGTCGTCTTTGTCTGCGGCTCGCAGGGTTCCGATCACCTGAGGAGAAACACAACAGCGAGGTTGTGTAATCACGTGGGTAACGACGGTAGTTAAACGTTGGCCTCTCTCAGCGGACTTTCAGATTCAGCGTAAAGTCGGACTTCCTTTGGGACGTGGACTCCGTGCTGTGTTGGTTTGGACCATCGGATCTTATCTTAAGTACTAACAGAATCTCTTTAAACTGCATTTCTTTGCGACTGGAGATTGATGCTTTTATTTTTCCGTCACCCTGGTGGTCAAAGCAAAGTTAAAAAGAGTGTGTGTTTCTCACCGTGCCAGTGGGGTCGTTCTCACACACGAAGATGTCGTCCACAATCAGCTCGGGCTTGTTGTCGTTGATGTCCAGAACCGTGATTTCCACTTTCACTGAAGACTCCAAACCTGCAGACGGACGGCAGCACGTTAACGCAGTGTTGGGAGATTAAAAGCGCAGAATGCGTTGATATTTATGGGAACACTCGTAATGGGGGAAACTTCATTATTTACATGTGCTTTTTGTCCCCAGGTGGGACCTTGTGATTTATGACTGAAAGGATGTTGACTTTAAAAAGTCCCGTCTGCGAAATGTGGTGGAAAAGGATTTTACTGCAATTTTTGAGCAGTTTTAAGCAGTTTTTTTTAACGAGTAGCAGGCGACTAACAGATTTCATCATCATATCTTAACAATGCGCCGACAATGGAAACAGATCTATGAACGGCCTGAAGCGATTCTTCAGAGCAGACGTCCGCTGCAGGAAGAAAAAAAACGCTTACGTCCTATTTAATGCTTATGTGGTCCTCAGTGTGGAGGCAGAATCAATCATCCTGTTAGGAGAGCGATTGGAAGGATGCAGGTGTGTCCCGAAACCCTTACGTTGGAACCAATACTTAACCAACACGATCCGGTTCCTCTTGGTTTATGAAACCTTACTAATACTACCTTACATTGATGCAAAGTCCCCACATTTTATCGATGTTTTTGTAACATTGTTGTTTGCCTAATAGCTGGTGTGACACCGTGAAGCTGATCCGGTGTGTGTGTGTGTGTCTGTCTCAGATGGAGCCTCAAGGGCCTGAAGGGATTTTAATTTGTGCGCTCTTTGTTTGGCAGTTGTGCTCTTTTTGTTTTTCCCGCATTAAATCAGCTTTTACACTTCACATCACTGATGTTGTGAGTATTGGTCTTTTGATGAACGCGTGGGTCTCTTTCCTGCCCCTCGTTCAGAGATTCTCAAACTATCTTTAGCAGAGAACATATATCGAGCACCTTGTCGAGCTCAGGGGACCGTTGTGTTCCTTAAACATCGCGAAAATAGATCTCTAGACTCCATCGCCGGGTCTAAAAATATACAGTTTGGTTTTGGAGACTGCAAAGTGAAGAAAGGAACCCACTGAAGTGATCATTCCCTCCTTCTCTCTGCTCCCCGTGTGTGTCGACCAGGTGTTGAGAGACAATGTGTTGAATCTTTTAATGCGCTCGACTCCCGTCCCTCGATAAATCCAGAGGAACACGCAGCCTTTTTCAGCCCCTCTAACTCCTTCCCCGTGTGCCAATTACCGCTTCTGGAGAAAACACATGGTTTCCATTTGTTATTGTGTGTGTGTGTGTGTGTGTGTGTGTGTGTGTGTGTGTGTGACGCACCGTCGGAGCCCTCCCGCGCTCTAACTTCGACCACGTGTTTGGCCTCCAGCTCTCGGTCCAGCTTCCTGCGGGTGGACAGCTGACCGGTTTCCTGGTGGATGCGGATGGGGCAGTTGGGGTCTAAGATGGAGTATCTGACCAGAGAGGGCGAGACATCGGCGTTAAAAGCCACAACGCAGCACTGGTTGCATTACTATCGTCGCTTTTTGCGTCTTCGCGGCGTCGTACTCGATCGTCTTTTTGGCCTTGTCGGGGTCCCTGGCCGAGACGGCTCCTATGTATCTCACGTCGCGCTCCTCCGCCACGTCGAAGGTGTAGACGGGCTTGTTGAACACCGGCGCCTCGTCTACGTCCAGCACGTTGATGGTCACCTAAATAAATCCAAATAGATCCAGTTGAAAGACCCGTGATGTAAGTTACAGTTGTTCCTTCTGTGTCTGCAAGGAGCTCTGTCACAAGTGAAGGGTGGCTTATTGTTGGGTATTTACCCTGGCGGTGGTGGTGGCGCTGTTCACCACGTCCGTGACATCCAGGCTTTCATGCAGCTTGACGTTGAAGGTGTAGCTGCTCATTGTCTCGTAGTCCAGAGCCTGAGGGTCGGAGACACAATTAAGAATTCATTTAAGGATTAAGTTCCTACTAGTTGAGTTGACTTGATTGACCTGATTTCAAGTGCTCCACGCTAACAAAGGTGACAAATATGAGTTTATAGGGTTAAAGGTGCAAAGAGAACCCTGTGCACACTGAGCATTGTTTCATTATTATATCAAGTCAGTTGCAGGATTCGTTATTTCTTTGTGCAACTGGAAATGAAGTAAACTAAATGATCCACTTCTCTCATCAAAATGCTGTAAACTTAATTTTCCCTCACCAGCATAATGTTTTTGAGACCAAACTCTAACGTCTCACGACTTCAATAAACGCTTATTATTTATAGGGCTTCAGAAGTCTAAGTTTCCATATTGCTTGCTTTTATTTTTAGACTGAGGACACAAGCGCATTTGCACTTCTTCTTTTTCATGTGCTGAAATGCACCACCCCCATCTTCATCCTCGGTGCGTTCACACCTGCGTCTGTTCACCCAGGACAGCTGTCCGTGCCAGGTGCAAAAAGCCTTCGAGTGTCAAAACCTGGTGCGGCTCCCACTCTGGGTTCCAGAAACACAACATGCCGCGTTTCCCCTCCGCGTCAAACACCTTGCCATGCATGAAAACACCTCATTCCTTTCACCTCTTTAAAGTCAAACTGGGACTTGCACGGTGTTACGAACGCTCTTTCATGTCGCCCGGTTACGTGGCAGCGAGCTCCGCTTACCGCCACTTCTCTGCTTATCGTCTCTTCCCCGATATTCTACCGTTCCGTTAAATGCTTGTTTCTGGTGCACTATTTTATCTGTGGATGGGACACCACAGGTAGGCAGGAATGCACCGTTAACTGGATTATTCACGGTAACAGGAATACTCCGAATCAAAGGCATGTGTAAACAGCTTAACAAGAATAAGACCTGAACCGCAGAGAGGACGATAGCTGGCTTACTCGCTGCACCAGTAAACACATGCGGTTGAGAAGGATGCGAAGGGGCTGCAGAGCTGAGGGGCGAGTCGAGCAGAGACGAGATTGCGGTGCGATTCCATTCCGGGCCGAGCCGTAACCGAGCTCACTCGGCTCGTCGGGAATACGTTTCCAGCGCTCTGATGTCCCAAATGCTTTGGCAGAGCGGCGCAATCCAGCAAAGGAAAGCCGCCAGAGTCCTTTCAGGCGTGAGTAGCTCTCCTCACTGGGAGGAGGCACCGTCGGGTCGTAATGACGCTTCTAATTCAGCAACAACCTTCTGCAAAACAATCTCACGGTCGACACTGCGATTCGTTTTAAATGCAAATAGTTGCCGTGTGCTGGACAATGTTGAGGGAGCCTTGATCAGAACGTCATGTCTTCATTCTTACGCTCTCCTCATTAATGTTGGGGAGTAGGTCATGCGATATTTTTTGTGGTTGTCTCGTGCTATTCTGAATGAAAGCACCACTGATAATGTCAAATGAACATCAAACCCATTGTTTTGTGGAGCAGCAAGTATGAGTGTGTAAACCTACTTAAACCACTTTCACTTCAGTTTGGATTCACACAGAAAAGAGATTCTGGGGACCTACAGCTCTTCTATAGAAGTGAGTCTGCTGTAATACCAAAGTGCTCTCATGTAGCTGAAATGTCCAGCGTTTCATTTATTTGAACAAAAAATAGATTTTAACCAGGTGTGTCTTTTCCCCTCAACAAACCCGTTGCATCGTTCTAAAATGTAAAGTGAATATTCCTTTGGTGACCGTGAGGCTTCTACCTGTTTGAGCACGAGGTCACCATCTTTGTTGGGCTTGCTGACTTCAACGCCGAAGATCCAAGGTGTTTTTTTATCTGGAATGGAGAAGACAGGCACTTTGTTCCGAATCTCATCCCTGTCGTCCACCTGCAGAGTGCCTATCTTCTCGTTCAACTTGTGGTCCTCCCGAACGTTCAGCTCATACGTCCCTGCAGACAGAGAACAGACATCGCTGTGAATGTGGCTGCTTTAAACACGTTGGATAACCTTGAGGAGCAACGGATTGGAACCTTTGGCTCTCTGGAAGTTGCCTTACTTTGGGTGAAAGAAGCATGGTTGTCGTTGGTGTCTCCGACGGTGATGGTGACGGAGGTGGTGGATGTGCTGCCAGAGGGCATTCCTCTCATGTCCTGGGCTTTAACCACCACTACATACTGGCTCTTGGTTTCCCGGTCCAGAGTATTCGTCCTGGAGCTGATCACACCTGAGAGAGACAGACGGACGGAAGGGGTGTCTTGACTTATCAACCGGTAGAAATAGCTCGTATCATCCACCTCTGTCTTCATTAACTCATTCAGGAAAAGACGAGGCGGCTGCAGGATAAGACCATCCTGTCGGGCGTCAGTGCCTCCGGCCTACCATTGATGCTGTTGATATCGAAGGCGCCAAAGTCTCCGCGTTGGGTCAGAGAGTATCGGAGGTCTCCGTTGGCCGTAGTGTTGTCATCCGCATCGGTTGCCTTCACCTCAACTACTTCAGTGCCTGGATGAAGAACATGAGTGTAAGAAAAATGGTAACAGGAATAAGGCATCAGGCAGCTTTGCAAAGGTGTCCAACCCAAATGTTCTTGTATTGAACACTGAACTGATTAAAGCAGCATAATTATGTTCTGTGATTGTGTTATTTAAGTCCCCAACGTGCTTTCTGTTTTTTCCGTTTACCCGGTAGGTTGTGCTAATGATTATGACAGGTGTTGACATTATTGTTTAATTATTTTCCAACGCTTTTCACAGTTCTAGTCTATTTTTAATTAATTGAATGTAATCACCGGCTGTTAAATGTCAAATACTTGTAGCAGGGGAAACTACTTGTCTTGCCAAACTTTGCTAGTTAATAGTCTGGTCACATGCTTAGCGATCAGGTTTGGACGGGTTGGAAACACACAACCGTTTTTTTGACCCATCAATCACACCTCCGGCCTCCCCAGAAACGACCTTCACGCGTGTTACCAGCATGTAGCTTTGGGTCTTGTCTCCCTGTCTCATCCCACGCTGAAAAACTAAAATTGTGACACCCTTGTGAAGATCTTTTTCGCCCGTGACCACTCACCTATCGGGGACCGCTCCATAATGGATCCATTGTATGTTCGGGGGAAAACTGGGATGTTGTCATTGATATCTGTCACCTGGACAACAAAGTCTCCAGAATCCTCTATTAACTCGCCGTTCCCATCAAACATTTTGGCAGTTAGTTTGTACATGCTGTTCTTCTCTCGATCCAGAGTTTGGTTGACAAACAGGTCTCCTTTGGAATCCACGAAGAAGATCCTGTTTGCTCCTTCACCACTTATTTCAAACTTCTTCACATCCACAGTCTTGCTCGACTTCAGCTGCGAAAGGAAAGAACGAACGCGGTTGACTTCGGTTTCTTATACTCAAATCAACAACCTCGGTAGGCTGATTATTTTAGCAAAATCACTCAAATATTAAGTGAATTCCCAAGATCCTTTGCAACATCCTTGAAACTAAATGTTGACACAAAGTAGATCTACGGAAGTACAGCAGAAACACAAGGAGGAGCTCCGGCCTGAATGAGCGTTCTACCTTTCCGATCCTGTAGGCGACGGGTGCCGGTTTCTCCTCTTCCACGTAGAGAGCGTTCCAGATCCAATCCCTCTTCTGCCTGGAGAGGATAGGATGTGACTCCTTCTTCACGATCTCATGGTGGCCTTCCGCCACAGGAAGGCCAAAATCTACAGCAACAGCGAGAGCCACGGACATAATTGCCATGAGCCCAAGAGTCCACAGCAGGAGCCGAGCCATCATCTAGGAGAGAAAGTAATAGGGAGGGATGAGGGGGGGAAAGAGAGCGAAGAGGGGTAAAAGAAGGAATAAGGGTGACGGGAGGACGCATGAAAGCAGAGGAAATGTGAGCGGGAGAGAGGGAGCAGAAAAGAAGAGGGAAGAGATCACATTAAAACCACTTATCAGCTGTGGACAGACCCCTTCACGGTGCCAGGGTGATACTCGGAGGGAAGGCCAAGGGCTCGCGGCCCCCTCACCACTGAGCTTGAGGTCCAGCTATCGGTTTGGACCAGAGCTCTTAAACCAGCCTGGGACCCGAATTAAACATTCAGCCCGTCATCTCGGGACCGGGGCTGAGGCATATCACTAATGTGGTCGTATGGGGATCTATTAAACATAGGCCTGTGACCCATTTTAGGTCCTGACCCGCTGGCGTAACACGAGGGAGGAAAGACAGACGGACAGACGGAGAGACGAGCTGACATTAAAACCACTTAGGATGTCCGTCTTTATCAGCCATTGGAAAGGCCATTTACCACGAAGGGACTGTCTGACATTTTACATTTGTGATTGGTTTTTATAATGCTCCCCTTTAATGCAGCATATGGAAGTGTCGCTATTTAAAAAAAAGAGTTTGGGTGAAACGCAGTTTCTAACACCAGCTTTAGATTCAAACGCAGGATTATAAGAGAAAGAGGAGTCAGTGGACGACAGGGAGGAGCAATAAGGACAAAGGTGTCCCCATGTGGGCTTCAGTCAATCAAATGCAAGCTGTTGTTTGACATGTTTTTATCCGGCAACAACTTCTGCTTTGATGAAATGCGACGTCATCTGGCAACAACGTTGCCCGCACACATTCCTGCTGGGGCATCAAGTACTCAATGTAATTCTACTGTTTGACTTCAATTGAAACTTAATTGAATCCTCTTAGCAAATGCAGTGTTTTGGCATCAGATGCGCCTTCAACTTGCAGGCTTGCGTCTTCTTACCTTCAAACTCCACATTCACAAAGACACATGTTTTAGTTTTGGTCTGAACTGATGAGACGAGACTTCCACATTGGATGTTCTGTGAGGTTCCAGAATAATCCAAGGAAATCAACCAGAGTGTCGGACAGATTTGACTTTTCCTGATGACATCAGTGCAGCGGATTACCAACGACTGTCTGCATTGAAAATAAAAGGCAATTCCCCTCAATAGTGACAAAGGAACATGCTTGTGCTGCTTTAGGAAAAGTCTGGGGATCAACCGTCATGAGGATTCATCCTCTGGGGAATATGAATATCATGACAATACTCCAGGTACTTTAAATATTTAAGCCGTGACCAAAGTGGTGAAACCACAAAATAACAAACCTACTAAAACAAATATAATGTCACAATAGAAGTTACTTAACTGGATTTTTCCCCACAATCTCTTTTTCATGATCTCTGACGTTTTAATACTCTACGCAATACATGATGCACGATGCATCCAAATCAAGTATCGGCAAGTTACTGCAGAGACATGAAGCCCAAAGACCTCCTCTTTTCCTCTACTCCGTCCCCACCGTGGTCCCTGCCTCCCCCCCACTGGGCTCTATCTAATAAAGCAGAAATGCGGGGAAAATAATCTTCAAAACATTTGAGTCTGTGCTGTGCTCTCCGGCAGATATCTCAGCGCAGCTCCGCGGCGTCCCCGTAGACAGATTAGTGCCTCTTATTGTCTCCCGGCCATTAGCAGCAGAGAGGGAGTAGGAGAGATTAGGATGAGGGGATTATACCGGCACAAAGTCTTCTCCCTCTAATGGCCTAATCTCGTATTCTGCTGACCTCCCCTGACCTCTTCACACGGCTCCCCCCAAAACCAGCTCTCACACTCGACAGGGGTTTTTGGCCTTTTAGTTCACGTCCTTTTGTTGGAGTTTTGTTCTGTTTTGGTCTTTGTTTAGTTTCCTTTCAAGACTGAATCAATTAAACAGAAGAGCATCTTTCATTGCAGCTTGATGTGGACCTCTGAGTGTGAGCGTACGTGTTCACTTCATCGACAAAGTATTTCCGCTTCGTGATGTCTTAATCTCACTCGCTGGTAGCCTTCTCACGCCTCTTCCTCTCGTTATGTCCACTCACCTGACTACTCGATGACGTTTATCCGTCTCGTCTCTCGAGCTCGTTGATGTGCAACACTTGAGTTTGGTGTTTTGGATTTGATTGGACACTTTTATTCTGAGATTGACTGGACTGTCAATGCTGACATATGAGCCTGTATCCTCATAGAGTGGGTTTTTCTATCTTTGCAAAGCAGATATTGTAATGACTGAGAAAAAGGCGCTTTCTCCATTTCACTACCAAAATGTGGAACCGGGAAATGAGGATGTAAGGAACGAGAGGGGCAAAGAAAATAGGCTTCTCCTTTTATCTTTGATTAAACTTGCATCATACAGATAAAATATTCATTCTCACATAAATAAAACTGATACATCAGACACTTGAAAAGGGCAAATTGGTCTGATGTTACAGTTAACTGTCGCTGGTCTCCATGACTTCCTCCCATGGAAACATCTTAAAGGTCATTCCTTTCTTTCATCACACGCTGTGTACGTCGCGTATTTGAGCTCGTTCAGCTGTCTTCTTTTTCATGTCCGGTTTTTTAATAGTTTAGTTCAGTTAAGTCTCATAATGCTTTCCTTTGTCCGTATGTTTTTTAAACTGTGTTGGTAACTGAGAATGTTCTGCAATCACCTAAACCCAGAACCGACGGTGTTTCCTGATGTTTGTCCTGCTCCTCTCCGGCCTGATCTTCCCCCACGTATATCCTTCCTCTCAACGTGGTCTGCACAAACAGAGCACGTCCACAGTGTGCGCTGCACATGTATGTTCTCAGGGCACGAGGAAAAGGAAATGAAACAACTGCAACATGTTCGATAAACGCGCGTTGGTATCAGAACAATTGACTGTGTTGTGTGTGTTGACTCACACTTACACAAACGACTACAGCGTCATTTCTGTGATGACCTCCATGGGGGGGGGGGATTGTCCCTAAAAGGGCATTTTTCAGTGAATTTCCTTCTCCATTTGGGGAGCTTGTTACTCCTTCCCTTTCATCAGCGGCGGGATGTGTAAACACAATGCCCTCTGGGAAATGCCCGAGGGTCTGTTAACGAAGGGTCGTGATTAGCGAGCGGACGCACCCTTCCTGGTATTCAGCTGACGGCATCTCCCTCTTTTGCTTCTGTCTCACACTTCTGGTCCCTCTCCTTCTTTCGGACTCTTTCAATGGTTTTGTTCAATTTGAAGAAATCAGTTGAGGTGAAACTCCAACTTTGTTTCTGTCAAATAGTTTTATTTCCGTTTTCTTTCCTCTCTGCTTTTGCCCTTTTTCACCTCCTCTTTTTCGTCGCTCTCTCCGACTCACGTTGAAGGCGGATTAGCAACTTCGAAGATGGTGTGAAGGATAAACACAGCAATTTAACACCTTAGACGCAATTAAGCTTTTCACTTTAAGAAAAAATCCTTTAGTGTGACTTGTAAAGTTTTCTTCAGTCAACTCCCCCCCCGACAATGTCACGCAGGCAAATCTCACTTCAGGATTACACAAAGTTGTTTACGGCATCATCTAGGTAAGGCCGAGGTATGAAAAATGAATAACGTGTCTGTGATTACATCTGAACACTGTCCGCGGGGCAGCGGCAGAGTGAGCGACAGACGCCGGGATACGGTTGTCATTCTCCGGGACGTTTGGTGACTGGCAGTGACCCAGTTTCACGCCTCCAAAGGCTAAAGCGGGGAAGCGAGTCGACGAGACGCCATGTTGAGGTTTCGACCGACCGATATTCAGCACTGTGTCCCGGTGTCATGATGAGATTTCATCATTCATCATATGATCAATCACACGAGCGGCGCGTTGGTTTCCATTGTTCACATCATCACAATCAAAATCCAGAGTCTATTCAAACTAAAGGAAATAGTTCAAATTAATCAAGTTTTGGAGGCAAAAATGAAGATTGGGGAGTCTGTCTTTCCACGACTGGCAAGAAGAACGGCAACAATGTGTTCTTTTCTGTAGATTTACAGAAATAATAACTCTTAAATGCACATTGTTCTTTGATTGAATGAAAGGGCTCCAAGGGAAAGAATAGAATGGAGTAAAATGTAAACTGCTCTGGCCTTTAACGTGATAACATTGTGTTTTTCTTGTTTTTGTACACGTCTGAAGCGTGAATGTTGTGTCAGTTTATGAGTCCGTCGTCTCTCTCGAGTTCAGAAGTCTTGGTTTGGGCTGCTGTGATTGAGTCTTTGTGTGTTTGCTGTGGATTTTCATTGTCCTTATAGGATGATCCCTAAAGACCGCGGTTCTCCCTTGAACTCTACCGGCATGAGTATAAAATAAATATCAAAATTCATGTCGAGAGTCATGTTGTACACTGTGCTCGCTTATGCTCCCCAGAGTGTGAACCTCTTTCTGTAGGACCTTCTTCGTGTGCCGCTCACGGGCCAACACGTTAATGTTTTTCAAAAGTAGTACAGCTGGGTTGCTGCGAAGTCTGTTCAGGCCACTCATTGTCCCCAAAGGATGAGCCCTGTTGACTTTGAGGATCACATGACCCCTTTTTCTCCAGCAGCGCCCATTAAGGAAAGTGTGTTTCTTTGCACAGGAGATAGCCTGTTGCATGATTTAACAGGCTGGCATTTGCAAACCACTCCCCAGAGGAAGAACCTGTACCTTCTACACTGCTGTGAAAAATCTGTAATCAGCGTGAGGTCTAAAAGTCTCACTCCGTGCTTTGCACATCTGTCTGCAACTGGTAGTAGTTTAGCCTAATTCAGTCGACGAAATCAGGGGTTGGTTTATTTTTGCATATAGACGGTTTTCTGCTGAATTGTCAAGGGACGACTTTTAAACTTCTGAAATGGTGCGAATAATAATCTCGGTATAAATTTGGCCAGAAGTAATCTAAGGAAATGTGCCATGAGGCAGCAGAGAAGAAGGAGGAGAACCAACAGAAGTCTGGTACCACGGTGGAGACAAAGACAGAGCAGAATATACGAAGAATGTCCTCTACCTCAGAAAACGTGTTTTCATTTTCAAAGAATCCAACATACTGAATTTGTCGAGCTTCGGTTTCCGAACAGCTTTTCCAATGTCAGACATCAAAATGTGCGGTGAGATCTAAAGTGTTAGACGCGCCTCAGATCCGCGCCGCCGCTGAACGCAGACGGCCGCTCGTGCCTGTTGTTGAGATTACAACATGTTAATCACAAAGCAGCTTCTAACAATCAGTGTGCCAGCGCGTCACACCAGGAACACACACACACACACACACACACACACCGTCATGTCACAGAGTTTATTCACGCTCTGATTGGTGCTCAAGAGTCTTCTGCCTAATTCTATTTCCTTTCACAATCAGATGAATCAGATTTGGTTACAGCCAGACCGTTATGAATGATGTGGGCCGGCTTTACATCTGACAGTAATAACCCAGCGCCATCTGAACGTGATTTAGCCTAGCGTGTTATCCACATTGGTTTTGGCTCAGCTGTCGGCCCCCTGACTGCCGAAGGGGGAAATTTCCAACACGGCACACCCGAGTAGTGAAAATGCTGAAGGAGGAAATGTTTTTTTTTCCCTGTCCGGCGCAGCACGTAGCGAATGCTCTTATAAATCACTTCAATATTGCTGAAGTAGTTACGGGATTGTTTCTCATTTCTTCCAGGCGCGTCCCCCCCCAAAAAAATCAGGGTCGATCGAGGCAGTTTGGCATCTTTTGAAAATCTCACATTCCGAGCGGGATCGAGGGACCAATCGGGGAGACGTTCAAGTACGTTACGGTCAAATCTAAACGCGTCCAAATGCAAGGTGCAGTGCGGTGTGTTGCGTCCAGCGCAGGATGCAGGTCAGCGACTGAAAGCAAAGCCCCAATCAGCGACTTCAGCTGCTCCGACATCGCCACAGCTGGACAGCCTGTCAACCACTCTGACATGTATCTGAATGAATGAATGGCTCTAATCATAAAGTCTGTGTGTGTGTGTGTGTGTGTGTGTGTGTGTGTGTGTGTGTGTTCTCCCAGATGGCACCCAGAGGATTTGCACTGATAGTTCCCTCTCCAGGAATTAGACCGCCGGGTTTAGTTGTCATCAAAGGCTTTCGACGTAACAACCAAATCCAATCACCTGTGTCGCTCCGGGCGTGGATCCAGACCCACAAGAAGAAAAGAAGAAAAAAAACACGAGCGCCACACCGCCACCAAACCGCCAGACCAACCACAGCGGCAGAAACTATCCAATGCCCTCGATAGAAATGCCCCCAATGAGACTTTGTGGTGACCCAACGACACCACCCGACCTTTCTGGAAATATTAAACAGCGACACCAACACTTCACCGCGGCGCCAGCTTGACGTCAGGGTCACAGAACTCTTTTATTCTTTCCTTTGTCATTTCCTGCTCTGTCCTACATCATCCGGCATCGTCTTAATGGTCGCATGTCGGGAATGACAGTCCAGCCTCTGGGGTCTGGAGATGTGGGGGGGGGGCAGCACTCAATTACAGCATTCAAATCTCCACCGAGCTGTCCGAGGTCATCGGCGTGACATGGCGACGGCGGCCGGCTTCCTTCACCGGTGCTCGTCAAGCGTTTCACCCTCCCTTCACTCTCCTTTGATGAACTGGATTGGAATCGTCCAGCACCATCTCACACACTTGCGCAACATAAGAAAAGGGAAACTTACCACAGGGACAGATGGTCCAGGCCGAGCAGACTCAGATGTTGTATTTTGGCAAGAAATGAAGCCCGGGTCCTTGGAAGTGCTGCGGTGGTACTTTGTGAACGCGGCAGGTTGCTGATGAGATTAGCGGCTGGTAGGTGGTCGGCTGCTCAACGGGGAGTGAAGCCGCCTCCACTGCGGGTCTTCTCCTCGCTCTCACGCTCACTCTCTCTCCTCTTTGTGCGTTGCGGGTTCTTCTGATGTTGAAGGAGAGCAGCAGGTGTCGTCGTTACAGGCAGGGACTTCTGTCTCCTGCTCGGTTCTTCACCAGGTTTCTGCGCAAATCCTCCTCCAGAGCACAAAAAAACACCACAGAAACAAGGCAAGTCTGTGATGAGGTGTGGGTTGATTCCTCTCGAAGGAACCTGCAGAGTTCTCCCGGGAGGAAATCGCTGAGACAGCCGCGCCGGATTGAAGATCTCCTGCTCAAAACAATGTCTTTATCGCCCAGGCGTTTGAGGTCCTCTGAGGTGGCTTTTTCTCACCCGGTGTTGAACCAGAGCTGTCCAGACCCCCTCTCGTACAGGTCACTGCCCACTTCCCCTCCCTGTCACTGTGGTCGCTTTCCGTTGCACCCTGCTACCGCTCCTTTTCCTGTCCTGGAAAGGAGGTGGGGGTGGTGGGGGAGGTATGCGGTGGGGTGGGGGATTGGTGGAATGACGGAAGAGGAAAACAAAAAAATGAGAGAGGCAGAGGCGGCGAAAGAGGGAGCGCGTATGTCAGAAGGGCTGAGAGACGCTCGGCGAGGCAGAGCAGGCAGCCGGCTCATGTTCATGGAGCAGATGGAGTGAGTGTGTGAGGGAGGAGAAGGGAGGGAGGGAGGGTGGAGAGGAAGGTGAGGGAGGCGTCGCTCCTTCTCTGGGAGGGGGAGAGGCGCAGATTGAGAGGGGCGAGGAGGTGGAGGGGGTTTATTATTCATGTGTTTGAGATAAGGATTAAGTTAAACAGGTTATTGGGGATAATCCAGAGAGATTTCCCCTCATGAGGCTAGTAAATATTTCACACACACACACACACTTTATCCATCTCTTCTCTTCGGGGGGAGTTGATCAGTAATTCTGCGGATTAGACGGGAAAGTCAACGCGTGTATTTTTACATGAAACCTCTCCTGTCTGCTGTCACCGCCTCCCCCGTTATCCTCCCCCCGATATCCTCCCTCCCTCTCTGTTCGCTTGCAGTCTGAGTTCCCAACTACTATATTTTTGTCACATCTGGGAGCCGCCCGTCATCAACATGACAGACATCTACACTCGCTTTGAATCCTCCTCCCTTATTGCAGATGTGAAGCTTCTCTCAACAGCAACGAAAGGTATTTGTTTCTGCTTAAGCACCTTTAACGTGAAGGAAAGCGTTTGACCACTGATTCAAACCAGCGATCTGTCATCATGAGGTCGTCACGCCGCCGCTGCTTTCACGCTGGAGAAACAGTCTCTTCCAGCCGCTCGGTTGTGTGAGAAAATGCAAATTGTTTTACTTCCCTTTTTTTTTTGTTTCTTCTCCCCGGTGAACCACAAGTGTCATCTGATGTTTTTTTAAATAAAATAACTCATGTCTAACTTTAGGGGAGAACTTTCTCCCTGAAGGTGCGTGTGTGTGTGTGTGTGTGTGTGTGTGCGTGTGTGTGTGTGTTTAGACAGATAAGGAACAGACTGATTTGATGACAGTTACACACCAGAGAGATATAAAAAGCCTGAAGGAAAGAGTCTGGAAGTGTATTTTCTTTTATGAACTTAATAAACAGCGACGTGTGCATCTGTGTTCACACTAATATTCTACATGCAACTTAACTTGAGGTATTGATGGTTTTTCAACGCTGTGCCTCTGAGTCTGATCGTACTGAACGGGACGAGAGGAAGAAGAGAGGAAATGACACTTTGCCCTCGTGTCGTCTGTCAGTTTTCTTTCTACGTATACGAGAGTGATGGTTTGTTCCACAAACGAAACAACTAAAACGTCACAAATATGATGGGGGAACTTGTTTACGCGTCCCTGTTTCCTCTCCTCCTCTGAGGCTCTCCGTCATTCTGTCTTCTCAAAAAAAAAAATCCTCATGCTCTTGGCCTACTTTTTCTTTCACTTAAAAAAAAAAAAAAGAAAAACTCTTTTGCACTAAAAATTGCCTCCTCGCTGTGCTCGTGACATGTAAGGAGAACTTCCCCCCCACTGCTGGTTTGACTGGAAGACGACCACTGGGAGCAGAACATCAAGGACGGAGAGGCAGACTGTGAGGGAGGCGAAGAGGCCGCCTCCGTCATTAACACCTGCAAAGCTCTCATATGTATTTTTAGAGGCACATTCAGAAGACAACAAAGTAGTGCAAACAGCAACACATCCGAATCAGAAGTCTGCTATTGAGCAGCGAAGGTGTTGGTCTTTCCTCAGCGTGGCGTCGGGTCCAAACCGTCAGCCGTCGATGGTCTCCGGTGCAGCCTGGCGCTTGCAGATAACAGTCGGCAGTTGTGAAATCTGACCTTCCGTCCGTCCCGTGGACTGCTGACGTGCTTTGAGCTTTAAAGAGGCACAGACGTGCTGCTCGTAGTTGCTGGACTAATGAAAGAAAACACTACACAGTCAAATGCATCGGTCCTGCGCCGATAATCCTTTATCTGCTCAGAGAGACAGAGGACGAAGAATATCAAGAAAAGCTGCAGCTTTGAAAGTCTGACTTTAGTTCCCTTTCCATCAGAATCTCCCAGTCGTATCTGGTGAAGTGGACGATTACACGTCTTGGGGCTGGAATGAGTCTTTCTTGCCACAGTTTGGCCCCTGTTGCATCATCGGGTGGAGGATTTGGGTGGTGAACAGAGCCTGGCTGCGACACACAGAGAGTATTGACAAGTGAAGTGAGAGTTTAAAGGCAAGTCATCACGTGACAAAAGCAGAGATACGGTTGGAAAACTGTGAAGTGGTTCCAAAGTCCTCCTCGTGTCCTTGACAAATCACTTCATCCAAAGCACCATGAACATCTACCGCTTATTCAGCGTGCGCCTTTTCAATGTAATGAACTTTTAAAACACTAAAAGTTACGAAAAGGAAGGAAAATGCCAAAAGCCGAATTACACATTTCAAAAGGAATGTAAAAGAAAGGAAGAATTTGCACTGAAAAATGTGGATGAAGAGAAGTTAATTAAAGCAAGACAAAAATGGGAGCAGTTCTCGTTGCGTGCACTCCTCCCAACTTCAGCTTTATGAGCACAGATCTGGTGCAGGAAAAGGAGGCGCAGGAGTGGAGGAGTTGGCAGTAATTCTTTCCACAGATGTGTTGGAAGTTCGCCTTTCCTTTAACTATGATGCTCTTCAGTTGAATTCCCCTTGCTGAGAGTTTATTTTTAGGTCTAAATGTTGTGCAAACTGCATTTTTATGACCTTCATGTTGATGACCCCCCCCCCCCCTCCCCCCTCCGCCAAGGGACGGCAGTTGTGTTGCATTCTGGGTAATTGTGGTACAACCGGCGTATCAGTGAACGGTTCCTTGAGAAAATGTTGCAGTGAAGAAATGTGAGTTGGGCACATTTCCATCAACAGGTTTGGAGCGAATAAAAGTGTCAGAACGAAGGACTAAATGTCGGCTATCCGACGGGTTTCCTGCCGGCTTGAGAAGACGTTTAAGAGCTGAATGATTGTAAGGCACCAGTCATACCACTTCAACGTTAGCTAACTTATTCGGTTAAGTCTTTACCTCAAACTTTTTGCACAATTTGAGGAAGAATTGTTCCGTCTCCGCGAATCTTTTCCAATGCAACCTGCATACAAATGTACATACATTCAGTCCCAATATCATGAAAGGTTTTCTATTGTCGGTCATTGTGTTTGTTCCTCTTCTTTAAATCAAATTCCTATGCATCTTTTAAAGTTTGTATCACCTCGAGTCATGTCGCAATTCTACTTCTTCACAAATGTTGAAGTTAATGACCAAAATGAGCTGGTCGCGTAAATGCTTTCGCTGGCGTTCAACATTCTATTCATCCAGATTTTGTCGCAGATCAGACTGCTGGAATCTCACATGAAGCAGCTTGACTGCCAACAATGTTTACAGGCCTGTTTATTGCACAAACAAATCACTGAATAAATTCAGCATTATTCAGTCCTGATTCATTAGTCGCGCTGCAACACGTTTGTTAATCACCTCAATATGTAAAAGTCAGTCACTAAATTCCCTCACTGCGTTGTTGCGTCAGAGGCTCCATTCACAGTGAAAAGATGCAATTCTTTGGATCACACCTACTTGGATTAAATATCAAATTCAGCAGATTCATTTAAATAGACACCTTCCATCCACGTTATCAAAGGAGCCATGTTGGTGCTGTTTTGCAAACGAAAAAACATCCCAGTGGTTCCATCCTTCCCCAGACCGCCGTCTAGATCGCTGTTGGAAACGTACGCAGCACCGGTAGAATAAAATTGATTTCAGTTGTACACGTCGTGCAAATTAAGGATGTAGCAGAATTATGTTGCGTGAGCTGTTAATGTTTTGTTCAAACAATGAGGCAGTTTAAACCCAGAATCAAACAGCTCTGCACCTTAATCTCCTCCTTCTGTTTAGCTACAGTTTATTGTTTGGTGCATTTAGTTAATGAAGAATAAAGTTCCCTTTATAAAGTTCAGAGCGTGTTGTGTTCTTCGTTTTTTGCATCAGTCTATAAATAAAACCGAATGTTGTGAAGCAGGTGGCTCAGCAGCTGCTGTTTTGCATCCACTACGTTATTTTTTATTTATAGTGAAATTCTGACGGGCTCAATGGTTTTATTACGTGGAAAACGAGCCGCGGAGAACAAAGGGGAAAAAAAAGCCAAATTCTTCTGTGACCTCAGAAAGAAAAAAAAAGACGTAAACGTCATTTCAGTTTTTAACAGCTCGAATTATTACGACAGATCCAGAGAGATGTGACATTAACCCCTGCTGTGATACTAGTGTGAATATGCAATGCTTGCTTACGTGTGTGTGTGTGTGTGTGTGTGTGTGTGTGTGTGTGTGTGTGTGTGTGTGTGTGTGTGTGTGTGTGTGTGTGTGTGTGTGTGTGTGTGTGTGTGTGTAAATACACGGAGATCCCTGAGGACAAATGACGAGGAGATGATATCTTGTGATGTGTGCCCTTTAAAAATAGCAGGGTCGCTGTCAACATTACTCGGCTCTGGATGAGCTTTCTGTTTCTGCGTGTGTGTGTGTGTCTGTGTGCGCATGTGTGTGTGCCAATCGCACATGGCACCGTGATATGTGTGCATTATTATGTGCGTGTGTACGTGTGTTTTGCTGTATTTCTCTGTTTTTTTTGTGTGCGCGTAGACAAGCAGCAGCCATTAAGATCTGTCGTCATGCATGACCGAGTTCTTCATGACCTGTGTGTGTCTGTGTGTGTGTGTGTGTGTGTGTGTGTGTGTGTGTGTGTGTGTGTGTGTGTGTGTGTGTCCGCCACAGAGAGGTATGAGATGCATTTAACCAGAGCTCCTATGACTGATGTACATGGTAATGTGAAATACCGCCTCAGGGTGAGAGAGGGGGAGAGAGAGGGGGAGAGAGAGGGAGGGGGGGAGAGAGAGGGAGGGGGGAGAGAGAGGGGGAGGGATGGGGGTTGGTGGGTTAACACAAGCGGAAGATGATGAAACAAAGGATCAGTATACAAATAATATTATGAGCATTTATATTAACGGTGTATAAAACACGCATTCGTGTTCCTCTTATTAGGACTCGACGGCCGTCTCAGTCGCCTCCTCTTTCTTCTGCCCTCTTGTGTTCTTGTGTGTGTTTGTGGCGCCTGAGGGTTCTTCCGCCACGCTTGCAAGCAGCGCCGCCCCGCCTGCACACGAGGACGCACGCCGCACTTTACCCGCTTTGTCGGTTTTCTTCTTATTGAAGTTGCTTTGTCTCTCTTTAGTGCATTTGGGTCTTCCGTTGTCGTTTTGTGTCTCTGTGCTCGTTAAGGTCAAAGTTCAGGCTGTGTTTAACGGAAACAAACCATAGGAGCTGTTGTGACATATCATGGCACACAAAACGCACACATGAGTAACGGATAACATTGCCTTTAATTGAAAGGGCTTAAGCGGTTTAAATGTGAGCATCAAGCTTTATTTCATCTCGAGGAGGAGATTCATTCATGTGAATGATATTTGGTGGCTCTTTGTGATACTCCACCGGAAAAAACCCCACGGAGACACATATCAACCGCGCGTTGGAGCTCGAGGAAAATCAAAGTCACCACAGGCCGCACGCTTCACCCTCTGGGGACCATGAATGAAAGTGAAAGTGGCCTGACTGACATCGCTTATCAGGTCGTCTTCCACTGAGGCCGACAAACGCTCTCTGACGGCACATTTCATACGGAGGCGAAGAGGAGGGAGGGGCTGAGGAGGACGCACGCAGACACAACTCATACGCAACATTCCCATTAAAATCCAGAGATAAGGGGCTACGCAAGCCAGCCTCGTCTCGTTCCACTCCCCCCGTCCCTCCCTGTCTCCCCCACCTGTCTGTCTCTGATTGCGACTGTCTTTCATCACTCCCCTTCGCTCTGTGGCCCAAACCTATCAGAGCTGGAATCAATGACGAGAGACGTCCAAGGATATCTGTCTGTGTGTGTGTCTGTGTCTGTGTGTGTGTCTGTGTGTGTGTGTGTGTGTATTGGTGTGTGCGTTTGGCACATTGTGAACCAAAAGCTGTGCATTTTGTGTGTTTTTCTGCCTCATTACGGCATTTTGCGATCGTGCCGTTCTAAAGTGCTCTGCCGAGCTCTCGTCTCTGTATTTTTGTATTTCAAAAAGTGTAAAAACACATTTACAAGTGTGCGCGTGTGTGTGTGTGTGTGTGTGTGTGTGTGTGTGTGTGTGATACTTTGAGGATGCTAACTAGTGGATGCTAAATAATGCAGAATTCTGCCGAATGCCTCTCCTCCCCAACAACATCCCCATTAGTGATTCGGGGGTTTGGAAATGTTAATGCTTTTAACTGAGTCACTCTTCATTCACGTCAAGCTGCAGAAAATACAACGACTGGAGAGACTCGCGCATGCAGACACACAAACGTGGACAGATGTGAAACCACGTCAACAGGCTCGTGCATGCGCGGAGAGACGGAGACATGCAAAGACACTCACAGGAACATGGAAACTGACAGATGACACACAAGCCCGACGCACAGCTGGAGGAGAGGGGAGGCTGAGAGGCAGGAGGGTTTTCATCTCCTTTCTGAGAACCAGCAGCATTTCCAGGAAGTGAAACAAGAGACTTTCCCAGTAACAGAAATGTTAAAACGCCTGAATGACACACACACGGTTATAAATGGGAGTGTCCTTCGATTTCTTAACACAACAGACTGAGTCATTTTCATTGGAATGATTGGCCGCCCTCTCGGATTGCGGTTTCCCCCCACGATACATCCCGGTGTCATGTGACGGGAACATCTGGTTCTGCTCCGTCTTCCCGGCGAAATGCGTTCGCAGCTTTCGGAATCACCGTTGTCGGAGAAACCTCGGCCTCGACGCGTGGCTTTAATCAAGCGTTGAACTGTTCTTCATCCGCGGCGTCTTGCAGCTGTGAGCGCCGCGGCTCAGCACTTTGTTTACAGGCTCCGCTTCTGAAGTGAGGCCATAGAAAACCAGCTCGCAGCCTGCAGAGAGCATTAAGATGCAAAACCGTGACAGCCGGCGTGCGTTTCATCCCCCCCCTCCTTGTTTGAATTTTGGGCAGCGCTCGCAAACAAGGTGAGGAAGAACGAGCAGCCGATTTTGAATAAAGGAAAAAAGAAAAAGAAGAGAGAGACAGAGAAATACTTTATCTTCTCAAATGACTGAATTCAAATGAACTGTTGAGTTTAAACGGCCCGAGGCAGAAAGGGAGAAATAAACATGCTGCGCACGCCTGCTTTTGTTGTTCCTCCGTCTCTTTTGGTCGGAAAGTGGAGCTTTTCTACAGGTTTTCCACATCCTCACATTTATAGAGAAAACGATATATCACACACGTGTCTATTATTCATCCCCCACAATGATTGCGTTGTCTGGTTGCACGTTGACAGACGCTTTGTGTTCCTTCTGCTCACCACTATATAACTTAGATTCTGATTTATTCATTCTCTTTTTAATCACTCGTCCACAGGCACAGGAATGCTGCGTTTTCGTCTGTCTAGGAGCCAAACTGGGCTGCAGGGATCGCTGCCACGTCCCCTCCGGAGTCTTTGAAATGTGTTAAGCATAAAAATGTAAATGCTCTCCAGTCTCAGGGTCACCGCGCCGCGAGATCTCCGTTGACACGCGGCCGCGAGTCGGCGAGCATCAAGGTTGAACTGTTGATGTTTTCAGAAGGTGATCTGCCCCTCCCCGTCCCTCTGATGATGCAACCTCTCCTCACTCCTTGCCAAACGGCGCTATAGCTGGCGCCCGGACTCTAGGACCGCTTCTTTATGGCCTGTGTTTTTCCTCTTTCTCCCCTCCTGCACTGCAAAAAACAACTTTTGCAGGGTAGTAATTATTACCCATGCAAATTGTTTTAATTTTACTGGAACTTCCACATACACTACCTATTTGAGTAACAACTACGGCATAATAAAATCTACCCAAAGATGATTGTAGTACACTGTGTGCACACTGTAAAAAACAACGTAGGAGGGTAGTAATTATAACCCATGCAAATCGTTCAGATGTGTATTAGTCCTGTTAGTAGACCTCATTTACTTTAGAGTATCTTAGTTGTAAAACGCAGGTTTGCTTTACTGTGACCATGTGGTGAAATCTAGCAAACATTGCAAATTGTTGCTTCACGTTTATTGAGTAGATCCTACAGGTTGTTTTTTACAGCGCGCATGCGACTCAAACGCCAAGCAGTCGGACCGCGTTGTTTATCTCCCAGCGGCTGGATGTCGACCCGCAGCCGAGGCTGCTGTGTTGACAGGAACGGGAGGAATTACACCGAGTGACAGACATAAACACACAGAAAAAGCTCGCGACAGAGCAATCAGAGGCACAAACACACGCGCTGTGTTGTTTTTTTATGATAAATAGGCTGAGGCGGCGCTTTCATGTCTCAGTTTTCTGTGTGATGAAGCCATTAATTCTCCCCACCTTCCTCTCTCTTTGCTTTGTTCCCCTTTCTGCAATCTCTTGTTTGCTCTCACCCGTCTCGCTCTCTCCTCCCACCTATTCCTTTCCACCTCGCTCCCTTTCCCCCTTTCCCTATTTTTCCCACTTTCTGGTTCAATGACTGGAGACTCCAAATTGCCACTGAATTTCATCATGAAGCCCCACTCTGCTCTTGCTGCCCTTGTTGCCTCCTGCCGAACACACAAAAGATGAGCAAGCGCACACGCAAGCTGGCGCTAGCCGCTAACGTGTCAGCAGAGCCTTATTATTCAGCAAGCGCGCGCAGAAGCTCGCTCTGAAACAGAAACAACAGAAGGAAAATGGGAAGCTCCTTGTTTGCAGAGCGCGGAGAAATATTTGTGGAAGCGTCTGATGCGCACAAACGAACAAAGGCACACGGAGCCGAGGAGGGAGATAAGAACCACTGCAACACAACGTGCTAATGGGCGCGCGGCGCGTTTCTAGCTCAGCGCTCTCCCTCCGGCGGGAAAACAACCACCAAAAACACGAACACATTCCACAAAATTGTCATTCAGGTACGAACGCTAAATACTCCGGGACGGTCGTCCTGTTTGGAATACTTCTCAAAAAATATATCACACCCATTTCACAGGAGACGAAGCGAGCCAGGTGTAGGGAAACACACAGTGTGTGTTACAGTAAGACAGACTGACAACAAACAGCTGGAAAACTCCAGTGAGGTCACGTCATCGTGTACAAAAGGAAATGGGTCACAGAACTCTGTGTGCGCTCATTGTCGTGGTATTTAACGTGAACGTGTCCAAACAGACACCTGTCACTGGTACACATTAGTCACACACTGGTCACACACTGGTCACACACTGGTTACATACTGGTCACACACTGGTCACACACTGGTCACACACTGGTTACATACTGGTCACACACTGGTCACACACTGGTTACACACTGGTTACATACTGGTCACACACTGGTTACATACTGGTTGCATACTGGTCACACACTGGTTACATACTGGTTACAGACTGGTCACACACTGGTTACACACTGGTTACATACTGGTCACACACTGGTTACATACTGGTTGCATACTGGTCACACACTGGTTACATACTGGTTACAGACTGGTCACACACTGGTCACACACTGGTCACACACTGGTTACATACTGGTTACATACTGGTCACACACTGGTTACACACTGGTCACACACTGGTCACACACTGGTTACATACTGGTTGCATACTGGTCACACACTGGTTACATACTGGTTGCATACTGGTTACACACTGGTTACATACTGGCTACATACTGGTCACACACTGGTCACACACTGGTTACACACTGGTCACACACTGGTCACACACTGGCTACATACTGGTCACACACTGGTCACACACTGGTTACATACTGGTTGCATACTGGTTACATACTGGTTGCATACTGGTCACACACTGGTTACATACTGGTCACACACTGGTTACATACTGGTTACATACTGGTCACACACTGGTTACATACTGGCTACATACTGGTCACACACTGGTTACATACTGGTTGCATACTGGTTACATACTGGTTGCATACTGGTCACACACTGGTTACATACTGGTTGCATACTGGTCACACACTGGTTACATACTGGTTGCATACTGGTTACATACTGGTCACACACTGGTCACACACTGGTTACACACTGGTCACACACTGGTTACAGACTGGTCACACACTGGTTACACACTGGTTACACACTGGTTACATACTGGTCACACACTGGTTACATACTGGTTGCATACTGGTCACACACTGGTTACATACTGGTTACAGACTGGTCACACACTGGTCACACACTGGTCACACACTGGTTACATACTGGTTGCATACTGGTCACACACTGGTTACACACTGGTCACACACTGGTCACACACTGGTTACATACTGGTTGCATACTGGTCACACACTGGTTACATACTGGTTGCATACTGGTTACACACTGGTTACATACTGGCTACATACTGGTCACACACTGGTCACACACTGGTCACACACTGGTTACACACTGGTCACACACTGGTCACACACTGGCTACATACTGGTCACACACTGGTCACACACTGGTTACATACTGGTTGCATACTGGTTACATACTGGTTGCATACTGGTCACACACTGGTTACATACTGGTCACACACTGGTTACATACTGGTTACATACTGGTCACACTGGTTACATACTGGCTACATACTGGTCACACACTGGTTACATACTGGTTGCATACTGGTTACATACTGGTTGCATACTGGTCACACACTGGTTACATACTGGTTGCATACTGGTCACACACTGGTTGCATACTGGTTACATACTGGTTGCATACTGGTCACACACTGGTTACATACTGGTTGCATACTGGTTACATACTGGTTGCATACTGGTCACACACTGGTTACATACTGGTTACATACTGGTCACACACTGGTCACACACTGGTCACACACTGGTTACATACTGGTCACACACTGGTTACATACTGGCTACATACTGGTCACACACTGGTTACATACTGGTTGCATACTGGTTACATACTGGTTGCATACTGGTCACACACTGGTTACATACTGGTTGCATACTGGTCACACACTGGTTGCATACTGGTTACATACTGGTTGCATACTGGTCACACACTGGTTACATACTGGTTGCATACTGGTTACATACTGGTTGCATACTGGTCACACACTGGTTACATACTGGTTGCATACTGGTTACACACTGGTCACATACTGGTCACACACTGGTCACACACTGGTCACACACTGGTTACACACTGGTCACACACTGGTTACATACTGGTCACACACTGGTTACATACTGGTTACATACTGGTCACACACTGGTTACATACTGGTCACACACTGGTTACATACTGGTTGCATACTGGTCACACGCTGGTTGCATACTGGTTACATACTGGTTGCATACTGGTCACACACTGGTTACATACTGGTTGCATACTGGTTACATACTGGTTGCATACTGGTCACACACTGGTTACATACTGGTTACATACTGGTCACACACTGGTCACACACTGGTTACATACTGGTCACACACTGGTTACATACTGGTTGCATACTGGTTACATACTGGTTGCATACTGGTCACACACTGGTTACATACTGGTCACACACTGGTTACATACTGGTTACATACTGGTCACACACTGGTTACATACTGGCTACATACTGGTCACACACTGGTTACATACTGGTTGCATACTGGTTACATACTGGTTGCATACTGGTCACACGCTGGTTACATACTGGTTGCATACTGGTTACACACTGGTCACATACTGGTCACACACTGGTCACACACTGGTCACACACTGGTCACACACTGGTTACACACTGGTCACACACTGGTTACATACTGGTCACACACTGGTTACATACTGGTTACATACTGGTCACACACTGGTCACACACTGGTTACATACTGGTCACACACTGGTTACATACTGGTTGCATAGTGGTCACACACTGGTTGCATACTGGTTACATACTGGTTGCATACTGGTCACACACTGGTTACATACTGGTTGCATACTGGTTACATACTGGTTGCATACTGGTCACACACTGGTTACATACTGGTTACATACTGGTCACACACTGGTCACACACTGGTTACATACTGGTCACACACTGGTTACATACTGGTTGCATACTGGTTACATACTGGTTGCATACTGGTCACACACTGGTTACATACTGGTCACACACTGGTTACATACTGGTTAAATACTGGTCACACACTGGTTACATACTGGCTACATACTGGTCACACACTGGTTACATACTGGTTGCATACTGGTTACATACTGGTTGCATACTGGTTGCATACTGGTCACACGCTGGTTACATACTGGTTGCATACTGGTTACATACTGGTTGCATACTGGTCACACACTGGTTACATACTGGTTACATACTGGTCACACACTGGTCACACACTGGTTACATACTGGTCACACACTGGTTACATACTGGTTGCATACTGGTTACATACTGGTTGCATACTGGTCACACACTGGTTACATACTGGTTACATACTGGTCACACACTGGTTACACACTGGTCACACACTGGTCACACACTGGTTACATACTGGTTGCATACTGGTCACACACTGGTTACATACTGGTTGCATACTGGTTACACACTGGTCACATACTGGTCACACACTGGTCACACACTGGTCACACACTGGTTACACACTGGTCACACACTGGTTACATACTGGTTGCATACTGGTTACACACTGGTCACATACTGGTTACATACTGGTCACACACTGGTCACACACTGGTTACATACTGGTTGCATACTGGTCTGACTGGCCTTCTACGGTCACAACTTTTGATGACTTTTGAACTTCTATGACGCACACGTTGCTTCTAGAGAAGGATTTCCTCCCTGCTAGAATCTGTAACAATGTAATCGAGTGGTGTGTGTGTATGTGTGTCTGTGCGTGTGTCTGTGTGTGTGTGCGTGTGTGTCTGTGTGTGTGTATGTGTGTCTGTGCGTGTGTGTCTGTGTGTGTGTGTGTGTGTGTGTGTGCGTGTGTGTGTGCGTGTGTCTGTGCGTGTGTCTGTGTGTGTGTGTGTGTGTGTGTGTGTGTGTGTGTGTGTGTGTGTGTGTGTGTGTGTGTGTGTGTGTGTCTGTGTGTCTGTGTGTGTGTGTGTAGACATTTGTGTCATTTGTATCATTCTGCAGGTTTACTTCACGCTTGAAGTGAAAACTTTTATTCAGAAACTCTTTCGATTTGAAAATGATTCTGAATGATGAGCTGACGATTCATGTAAAATGTTTATACAAATAAATCAAGTCATCAAAGTCAACGGATCGACCCAAACTACGACGACTGACATTGAAACATCCACAGAACCGGAGTGAAGCAGCTGCCGGTTGAAGAGTTCTTCGTCCGGCTGTGGACTGCTCACACGTTTCCACCGGCTCTACAGGAAGGCCGAGAGGTCATCCGGGGTCACGCGGCTGTCTTTGTCTGCGTGTTACGCGCTGCTACTGTTTAAATAGGAGGAAGTCGGTGTTGACCCAGCACGCCAGAACAATTCCTCCGTCCGCAGCTGCTCGCGTCACTGCGCTGAGTTCACAGCGTTTTGTGGGTGATTCCTGAGAGAAGAATGAGCAAGTGCAAAATAAAACAGTATGTCTAGGGCTTTTATTGTGAAAGGTCAGGACGGGAAGGGGCGTCTGGCCTGCTTTACTTTTGTAAATGTTCGCTCTTGTTGCTCGTTGAACTTTGGGTGTCACTTTAACCACACAGCTGCCGCCAGTTTGCGTCGGTATCGAAGGACGCTAGAATGTGCAAATTATAATTTAAATATTAAGTGTCATTAGTAATGAATTTGGAATTGAGTTACCAAGATGTGATCCAGAAGTGTAATTATGTGATGATTAAATAAAATGGCCATGAAAGCGATAAAAAAGGAAATGCCCCTAAAACACAAATCGAGTGAGGAGAAAATAATTGCCGCCTGAATAAAAAACGAATTTCTTATCTCACTTTTCGTCCCCCTCCCTTGTCCTTCAGTCACCTTGTGACATGAGCCCTCCCCCTCCTTCCCCTCTCTCTCTCCCTCTCTCTCCCCCTCTCTCTCTGTCTCTTTCCCATCGCTTGCAGTTTCTCCTCTTTGTTCAGTGAACTTGATGAATGTAAACGGAGAAGCGCTGATTTCTCCGTCTATTCCCACGCCACCCATCAGCCCCGACAGGGCGGAATGAAATAGAGTTGAATCCAACAGAACATGACGGAATACAATGTAGGCTTTAATGGATAAAACCAAAATCCATTAAGTGGCTGGCAGCTTGTTGGTTTCTCCGCTATCTTTCCATTTACAGGTTGTCCCGTAATGCGATCCGGTGTCTCCAGAGGCTCGGGCGCCGGGATGCGGCCGTGCGTGACTGACAGGTGGACCGACAGGATTAAACAGACTTGGAGATTTGGAAGCTCCTTCCGGTTTCACGCCGCAAAATTCCTCTGATGCACGTTCCTCTCTTAATCCCGTCTCCCCAACGTCTCCTCTGCGACGCCCCGAGGCCAATGCTCGTATTTTTAGCTGAAAACGTGTTGCACAAGTCGTTCTTCGCACCGCTAAGAAACAGCTGCTGGTCGGATCGCCGGGAAATGTTTCACAGAAAGTCGTGGTCCCCCAGAGGATGCACCGCGCCGACTGTAATCCTGAGTTTCCCTCCACGGCCGACATGAAGTGCAGCGCTAACAATCGTGTTTCCCCTCAGGATGAACCGTAAAACTGACAAAACGGCCGCAGGTGCAGTGTGCTGTGTGTTTTTAGTGCAAATTAATGCTAACATGCTAACCGAGATGATGAGCGAGGTATGAAACGTGTACCCGCTAAACATTGTGAGTGTTAGCGTTCTGCCGTTAGCTTTTAGCTGTAGAGGAGTTCTGTTCCACGCTATGATACTCAAACCTTCCAGCCAGAGTGAGTTGTTAATGCTTCATATCTGTCCAAAAAAAACAGAGCTCAGAAGGGTTTCAAGCTTTGAAGCCCAACTTTTACATACAAATCCTCTTTTTCTCCCTTCTCATTTACACAAATCCTCACCTCTATCTCCCCTTCCTCCCTCTCCTCACCCTCCGGTTAATACGTGTTACTTTAGAGAGGCTTTACATCAACGCTATCTAAGCAACCCACTGGGAAATTTGATGGACCAAAATAGATTAATAAATTTGTGCATATATAACAAACCGGCTTGAGAGGTAGTTGAGAGAAAGCTCTGTTACCTTTCATGTGTTAGTTCACAGGCCGTAATTTAAGGGGGTGCAGAAATTAAAAAGTTCTCAGTGTCTTGTGAGTAATAATAAACCCAAATGTTTATCTGGTGCAGAACTGCTGCTTTAAAGAGAAAAGCCAAACTTGTGTGTGCCCCAGTTACACAGTTCAAAAGAATGTTTCATTCAGAGTGATCCCTCCTCCCCCTCTCAACATCTGTGTGTGTGTGTGTGTGTGTGTGTGTGTGTGTGTGTGTGTGTGTGTGTGTCTGTATTGGTGAAAACCAGCAGTGCAGCAGCCCCAGAGTCCCGTCACCAGCAGCGGCGGTCCGACCGGGCTCCCCGGCGCTGCCTGAGAAGGCGCGATTGGATTCGTGTCCAAAGGGCACGTTCAGATGAAGGCGAGAGGTCGAAGGTCGTCTTGTGTCCACGTTGGGCCCGTTGTTGGTCTGCAGGAAGGAGACGAAGCGTGCTGCTGGTACACCGGAATACAAAAGTCCTGCTTGATGCATTTCATGCATCTTCAGTTATTATTTGTAGTTTCTGCAGATCTCAACTAAGGTCACGGTTTCTTTGACATATTCAATGATATAATATATATATATATATATATATATATATATATATATATATATATATATATATATATATATATAATATAAATGAGATAGGGAGGGGATTTATAGCAGGCTCATTGCTTACTTTATTTCCCTCTTGCCTTTTGGCTCTTGTTTTGACGTGTGGGTGGGCTCGGTGGGTACGATAGCGCATTTAGCGAGTGATCGGCAGAGGTCAGGGGTCACCTCTGAACCACCCACCCCACTGGAGTTTCACTTTGCCAGAGCAAACAGAAACGTGGAGGTGGCAGAGGCTCAAAGGTGGACGAGTAACTTCTTCAACTTATACAAGTGAAATAATAAAATCTGAAATCCTCCACAGTAAAAACAATAAGTGTATTATGAGAATAGTTATTGCTCTCTACTATCTATTATTTAGATTAAATATGTATTGTGATCAGTTAAAAACACATCCTGATAACACATTCAGCCTTCACTCCGTGGATGCTTTTAAAATGTTACTTCAGTGGATTCTAATCCTTCACTTTTCATCGGGTCAAAAAGACGGTTCAGTTGCTCAATGAATTTGATCACCACCAAAAACCAACTAATGCCATTATGTGTGTTCAGTGGAGTCCGGACACGCTGGACGGCGATGAATCCGAGCATCACAGACCGGGGGGGGGGTGTGGGGGGTATTGCCTTCATGTCACTTTACTGTCATTTGGTTTCTTGTTCTTTTTGTCCCTTTAAACATTCGTATAAAAAGGGTTGTGAGGCCTCGTTGTCCTCCGTGTCCCTCAGTTACCATGAAAAGGTCAGAAAAGGCCTTGAGGTAGAAGACGATGGTGTCCAGCCACAAACAAAGGAGGGGGGGGGGTTGGACATTGGCTTTTCCCCGTGCGACAATAACATCTGGTGTGTGTGTGTGTGTGTTAATCCCAGCAGAGTGTGTGTTTAAAGCGGAGTGGGGTGATCTGCCCTCATATCTCCCAAAAGGAGAGGGGGGGGCGTAAGCTTGTTATTAGGAACACCAGGCCGATCCTCTGGAGGGGGACGGGAAATCCCTCCCCGTCTCTGTGATTGTCTCTCAATTTCTCTCTCTGTGCCCCCCCCCCCCGTCCCACCCGTCCCCCCCCGTCCCCCTTTAACTCAATCTATCGCACCCCACCCCTACAAATACACGTTTCCCAGAAAGCAACAGAAACTTGATTGCGATGGGGCTTAGCCACAGCATGTCCATGCAAAGAAAGACCCCCCCCCCCGCCCCCCCCCCCTCCATCGAAGGAACGGGCTTATAACAAAGTGCTGCAACAAGCCGTAAAACCTGCGCTCTGTTTTTCATCATCTACGGACACGAGATTCTCTAAACGATGACGGCCAAGAGATTTACAACGTGTGTCACACAACATGCACGTGTGCAATAAAGACATTCTGAAAATAGGTACCGCCGTGCAGGGCTCCAGGGGGGGGGGGGGGGGGGGGTTAATCAGACGAGGGAGACGCTCAGTCAGTAAGGATGAGAAGTTAGACAATTAAATAAAAAAACAGAAGTGAGCTGAGCGGGAGGCGGCATATCTGGTGGGCACCGGCAAAAAATCACACACACACACACACACACACACACACACACACACACACACGCACGCGCGCGGAGGGAAAAGGCTTTGCTCGGCGGTCGGGGGCAGCGGTTGTATTTTATATGTGATTAACAAATTAATCTTCAGTCCTACTCAATATGGATTAATGAGCTATAAAAAGCTCTCATTAATCTTCCATATAAATAATGACATTAGCATCATTAAGAGGATCTGGGAAGTTAGCATCATTTGGGTTTTCTAGACCACTGCCCACACTGTGTGTGTGTGTGTGTGTGATTGTGCGATTACCCAATAGGATGCTTTGTTGTGTTTTAAGGTGACTGTAGAAGGTGATTTGTATCCGGTGTGGATGAGACGCTCGGCTTCTGATTCCGCACAATGTCTGTTCTGCCATTCGCCGTGCTCCCAGCATGCAGCAGTTCTTCCCCCAGTCACCTGAGAGTCGCCTGCCTGCACACCTGCACCCCCCCCTCCATCAGCCAGCTGGTCCACGCACACGTTGTTTATTCGGCTTTCCTCACAGCGGCGGCTAATCGTAGCTTAAGTACGCAAGTTAAGTACATTATTCCAGCGTTCTTTGCCTCTGCGTCCTACTTTGGCATCAACACAACCAGATTTATGAAGAGTTCAGCTGGACAAAAAGCTGCGGACGCTTTCTCGTTCCTCCGGATCCGTGGGGCAGGAGGGGAGGGTTGATCCGGCCGCCGGGCTTAAGAGCCTTTAAGAAGGATGAATGTTTTTCACTGGACAGCAGCAGATTATTCGTGCAAGTGGTGCAAATAATCACTGGGATTGACAGTATTTGTAGAACGTGATCATAACAAGTATCAGTCCTGAGGACCCCCCCCGCCTCCATAATGGGGCCGACGCCATGATGTTGCATTGTTGATGTCCATATTTTAGTTGCTCATATTTAGAAACGCGTGTCCGGGCGTATTTTTCATGGTTGTTAACACACGTCACGCCGGGAACCTTTAACCTGACTGTGTGGTTTTGTTGCCTTAACATAACTGAGATAAGGTTGTTTTTTTGCCCAAAACCACAACCACAGCGCTGTCGCCACCAACGCTGCGGCGTGAAGTGACGCCCGGAGAGGTGCGAGCCACTCATGCAGCTCCCCCGCGAGAATCCCCCCGGAATGAGAAATGACTCGCCGGCATGAATGTCAGAACTGACCCCAATAACTCAGAGCACAACGCCGCCAGAGAAGACGCCGGAGGACGGAGACAACAGAGGGACGGATGAAGGGAAGCGGACGTCAGAGGGCTGTTCGGTACGAGACGCGACAAGAACGCCAGGAAGGCGTTCCTCTGCACTCGCGTTTCCAGCAGGCGGCCTCCTCCCCCTCCCTCCCCCTCCCTCCCCCTCCACTCGCCCCGTCTCTCGCTGTGTTGTTCCAGGTGTGCCGAACACACAAATCCATTTTCCCTCAAATAAATGGAGGCAACGCCTCACTGGACATTAACATGGCTGTTTGGATTAGAGACCACCAGATAAAGTGTGTCATCTTATCAGGTTCTCCATTTATTGGGGTGTTTTAGCTAAGTGTGTGTGTGTGTGTGTGTGTGTGTGTGTGTGTGTGTGTGTGTGTGTGTGTGTGTGTGTGTGTGTGTGTGTGTGTGTGTGTGTGTCTCAGGTTGAAGCGGAAGAAACTAACAAAAGATGACAGGAGGTAAAAAGTGAATGAAAAAAAAATCACCTCCAACCAAAAGGCATCATGTTCTGGTCCATGAGGCTGGAGCTGAGGTTTCCATGGACCCCTGAGGTGTGTGTGTGTGTGTGTGTGTGTGTGTGTGTGTGTGTGTGTGTGTGTGTGTGTGTGTGTGTGTGTGTGTGTGTGTGTGTGTGTGTGTGTGTGTGTGTGTGTGTGTATTTAAGGTCTGATGTTAATAGGTCTCATTAAGTACAACCTCCAATCAGTAAAAATAACAGTGTTTAGTTTTCACACACATGCGCACACATTCTTTCACATGGTCATTATATTTCAAGGCACGCGTGTGTGTGTGTGTGTGTGTGTGTGTGTGTGTGTGAGTGTGTGATTACATGGTGACGGGGTCTCTGAGGCCACTTAAGCCCCTCGGTCATAGAGGGCCTCCCCACACACACACACACACACACACACACACACTCAGAGTGAGGTCATTGGAGAAAGAGTGACAGCTTCAGGAAATGAAACACACCTCAGATTACAGCTACGCGACGTTAGCTCACATGTGAACCACGTGGCAGCGAGCGACTCGTCCCTCGGTGCAGACGTCTCCGCGTCCCTCGGTGCAGACGTCTCCGCGTCCCGTCGGCCGCTTTGAACCCAAACAGCCGAGCGCGAGAGCGTCGCCCGGAGACGCCCGGTGCTCTCCGGCCGGGTTGAACCGCGCAGTGTTTTCTGCACGTTCTTCCTGTTAGCGCCTGTGAGCCAACCGCTGCTGTCTGAACGTTTCCAACGGTTTAACTTCCTTTGAACCTCTTTATGCAATAACGAATAAGAGAATTCCCACCGTGAAAAGATCTGGATCGGATGGAATAAAAACATGGCTGCGACTGGTTGTTGGCATTCAACCAACGGCACACATGTTGGGAAACGATGAAACGGTTTCCACACGCTACAGAGCAGAAAAGACACCCGGAACCCCCGAGCCCCCCGTGAGGGCTCTCTCTGGGGTTAATGGCCGAGTTGAACGCTGGCAGACGGGCATCAGATGCGCAGCGTACTTTCTGAATGCATGTGAAGTGTTTCGGGGAGAGACGGAGGTCTGGAGTCTGGGCTCACACCCAATGTGTTTGTGGGCTTTTTTGTCCCTGATATGAACGCGCACATTTGTATTCCGGCGAGTGAGAGCTGGCTGACTTAAAATCTCATTAATTTTGATGAAATGAGCTCTGGTAATTGACTCTCTCTCTCTCTCTCTCTCTCTCTCTCTCTCATCGACCTGAATCCACCTTGAGATCCCTCCCATGCGTTTTCCCTTTAGCACGACTTGCATGAGAATAATAAGAACATTTGGGGTTTTGTTTATTAATGATTGGCTCCTGATCCAGCAGCAGAGCGGGAACAAGCAGCCAGGTGATCTGTATGTAAAACTGTGATTTACCAAAACCTCTGAGACGTTTAAGCCCGTTGGAGTAAACAGAAACGTCTCCTGTGACAAATCTCACTCCCTTTTTAGTTTTATTCAACATGTAAATCACTGCAGCGAAGAAAGTTTATCAGCGTAAAAGAAGAAACAACACGGTCGATGAGCCACAGACGAGAGAGGGAGGGTAAGAGGGAGCGCGTGGAGGTGTGTGCGTGTGTTTGTGTGCGTGTGTTTGTGTGCGTGTGCGTGTGCGAGAAGAGGATTATCGACACGCAGCTAATCTCTTTATTCCACTTAAATCTACATTGCCTCAAAAAAAGCTTCCTAACACACTTAGAGGGACTACACACAGACACACACAGAGACACACTCACAGTCTGAAGAGTTGTCACTTATTTGTGTAGTTTTTCTTTACCTCCGTGTGAAGTTTCGGCCTCTTTTCCTCACTGAGTAAAGGGCGTCTAACAAGACTCATTCGTCTTAGTTCTAATGGTTGTTAGCTAATGCTAATGTGCTAACGTGAGTGTGTCATGTGACCTGGAGGAGGGCTGGCGGTTAAAGGTTGTGGGGGGGTCGTGTCAAAAGGCAGCGGCTCTCAACCTTGGACGTTGATCCCGTTTATGTGAATGAGATTAGGAGATATTCTGGTTTATTGGAGGGATTTTATGAAATAAAATCAATAAAACGTGCCCTGCGTTGACAGTCTCACCCCTACCCGCCTGATAACCACCGCCTACCCCCCCCCCCCCCCCCCCCGGGGAAATATTATAACAGTCCAGATTATGAGTCACGACTCTGATAATGAAGCTGCGTAATTATCTGACTCCTCCCGTCACAGCACATGACTCAGCGTCACACCCTTTTGTTGATGATATAACCCCCGCGCCCCCCTTTTTTTTGTTGTTTTTTGTCCATAATTTGTTGATAGTAGTTTTGTGCTCTTTTCAGTTGTTTTCCATCTCTTCGTTGTTGTTTTCTTTGTGGTCATTTCTTCCTGGTCCTGGTGAACAATTCTTTCAGTGATATTTTGTCGGATGAAGTTCAGCGGATCCCAAAGTCTTTCCACCGTCTTTTGATTTACTGGTTTTAATAAATTCATCATTTCCTCTATGATGGTGAACGCTAAGCCGTAAAAATGGAAGAAAAAAACAAATTAGCAAATGCAGTGTTTCTAATAAGAGTAAACTCACATGTCAGCATAATTATTCAGTGTCCTCAGACTACGGCTCTTCCCTTTAAAAAGCCTTGTTGTTGTTGTTGTTGTTGTTGTTGTTGTTTGGCGTTTTAGTTTTTTTGCATTTCATTGCATCATCAGAACCAGTGCAACCAGTGCTACATACTGGTGAGAGATGCAATGAAAACAGGACAATCTGCCCTTTACTTGAAATAGAAATTAAATCCAAAATTCAAAATGTTTTTACCAATGAGTCTTAATTTACACTTTCTTTCAGAAGTTAGTTAAAAAACTAACTCACTTCGTATCTGCACATGTGTTTCTTTTCTCCTCCTTCTTCATCCTTCCACATGTCAGCCCATCTGAAGCCTCTTCTGTCCTCTGCTGCCCCCTTCTGGAATACGGCAGTCATTACAACACGAGCACCTCGTAAATGTATGTATGTTTTAATCCCTGTGAAGCACAAAGGTGTTTGAAATGCATAAAATAAACCCATGACACAGTGAAACTATTCGGACTCACGGACTCAGTTACTATTTAATTAAATGAATTAAATAGTTACTATTTAATTAAATGAATTAAATAGTTACTATTTAATTAAATGAATTAAATAGTAACTGAATGATTTACATTTTTATCTAATCACTCCCGATGTTGAACCCTGAGTCTTCGTTCCCCTGGTGGTCTGAGGGTGACAGTTGTCCGTTGATCAAGCCTTGATCTAAAGGTGGGAAGAGTCTACATAGATATATATCTATTAGAAGAGTCAGGACAGAACATGAGGAACATTACAGAACCAGAAGGTAAAGTATTCAGATGCTACTTAAGAGAGACGAGAAGTTAATATTAAACCATCACGGACTCTGGGCCCCCTGCTTTCCGCCTACAGAACCAACAGGTCTGTAGAAGACCAACATAGTCTTGGGGGGGGGGGGGGGGGGGGGGATGTTGTGGTGGACCCCTCCCACATTGGAGTCAGTCTCTTTGAGTCCCTTTGCTCTGGAGGCTGCAATCCATCAGGACTCAAAGACAAACACTACAAAAAAGTATAGTTCTGGTCTGCTTCTGCTTCTGGCCCCGTCAATAAGTTCCGTGACCCCCACTGACACGGACTCTAAGCCCCTCCCACACACACACGACATGCGGAACACACACGTACGTTTCTCTGGTTGTTTTGCACATTTCTGCAAAAAAACGAACAAATGTTTGTTTTCTGTCTTAAAGTAGTTTAAAATAGACCAGTTAATGTACGCGATATACTTATTAATTATAATATAGTATATTTATGATTCTGAAATGGGCCATTCTGCATGGGTAGGAAGTACTTTTACTCTCGGTTACTCTCCGTTTTGATACCAGTACGATTTTGAATGCAATCGGTGCTTCATAGAGGTCTGAGGGCCGTGTGGCTCTCGGGGGCCCGAGGTTCAGACTTTAGTGAACTTCTCCAGTAAGACGGAGCTCCGCGTCGCCGTCTGGCCGATGACCTCGAACTGTGTTCGGCCCCTGCGGGTCATCACTCATGATGTCGCTGCTCCTGGAAGTTCAAAGGTCACACTCTGACCTCACAGGAAACCTGGAAGACAGACACGGGCTTCGTCTGGAGGGCGATCAGAGGTGATCAGACGCGGAGAACCCGCAGCGACCTTTCAGGCCTGAGAGAAGAATCTCAAGAAACCTTCTCACTGTTCTCATTCATCAATATAGATTTTATCTGCACGTCTTTCATTCTGAAGAAATATTGCAGAATGCTTCCAGCAGTTCTATAATCATGTATCAATAAAAGACTATCACTCAAAAAATATGTCCACATAATGGACAATGTGGAATCTGCACTTTGGCAATAGAATGATCGTCCTTTTAAAAATATACAGCACAGGCAAGTGATATACGTAAATATATTTTATACGTTGCTTAATTTCATTCTTTTTACACAGAAAACACCAAATACCTTTTATTTTATTTACTTCTATTGGAAGATTTGGCCTAAATGCATCATGCTTTACCACCAGATAATCTGTCATTTGCATATTTAAACATGGGAAAAAAAAGGATCCAAAGCTGTCGACATGTAAATGTGAGGACTTTTATTCTGTAGGCACTTTCAAATCACACGAGAAAAAACGGTGAGAAAACAAAGGATTAAGTCACACCGTCTTCACGTCTTTCTGCACAGAAGAGAAAAGCAACCCTGACGTGTCAGAGTACGCGGCGATCCTGAGAGCAGAATGTGACAGTAGGAGCAGGTGAATTAAGTCAGGAAGCAACGGACCTGCTGAAGTGTCCTTGAGCCTGACACAACTGACAGACACCTGGTCCCCTTCTGGGACGTCAGAAGGGTCTGAGCGTCCTCACTTGACTCCCATGATGCTGGAAACATAAAGGCTCTGCGAAAACTGGATTTGTGGCTTCCTGCAGCAGCTGGACTGCAGGTCGGGCCGTGACTTCTTCTGGTGAACGGCATCAGTTGTGTCTAAATCATCTCCTTCATTTCTTAGATCTTATGCATGTGTTTGTGTGTGTGTGTGTATGAAGGAGTTTTCCTGTGATTTTAGGAGACTTTAAGATAAAGTTCTCTAAATACAATGTACACATCTTAACCCTCAACTGGCTCATCTGGTTTATTCTCAGCAGCACGCAGCAACATGCCGCCTTAAAGAGGAGAATGACAGCAAGACCAAAAGGAAACAAGTGTGTGAAAAGAAGCGGATTTTAGCTCCTCGGTGCCACAGCGAGGGAATGAGAGGAAGAGGGACCGAATGTACAGGATGAGATCATAATAACAACAACAACAACAATGGTAATACTACTACAGGTCAGAGGTTTCATTTCCTTCAAGAGCTCTTGTCTTCAAAGTAGGTCTGTTCGATGCGCCGGCAGAAGGACAGCAGGTTGCTGTAGCTTTTGATCCGCTCTGCCAGCTCAGTGCTGGTCAGTCTGGTGGTGAGGATGGTGAAGAGGTGACCGAACACCAGCGCATCCAGTTCTGTGGGCCTGCGACACACACACACACACACACACACACACACCACAGCAGCTGAGATTATTTTTGTTTAATATTCTAGTTCACTAGTCTTTCATCAAAATCAGATTCAAAACAAGGTTTGTGTTCACATTAAGGAATTAAATGAAAAACAGTTATCGCTCTTTTAGTATAGACTGCAGAAGCAGCGTTCGGGGACATTTTCCGTATGTCACTGAAGCAGGATGTGCGTGCAGCAGCATGAGAGCTCTCCAAAAAGGGAGGTCAAAACATCTGGATTACCCTCTGGTGGCTGGCTGTTGGTTTAGGAGGCACTTGATTTGTATGCAGGGGAGTTTTCTCATTATTTTAAAAGATCAATATCGCAGTCGATCATCTTAATTTAATCAGGGAAAGCTCAAAGCCTGATTGATTAATGCCCGGCTTAATTGTGCAGAACTACCTTCTGGCTTCCACAAATCATTCCATCCACTTATTTCTCTCAGTTGTAAATCTGAAATAGGAACTGAAAGGTTAAACATGTGCTTAATTCCACTTTCAGATCAGCAGTTTTACACCACACGGGGGTGCTATAACAGCAACGTCAGATGCCTATAAAGCTCGTCTCTTTCTTGACCCATTGAGGATCTAAGGAGCAAAGTCTGCTGTTGTGTCATCAAGCTGCGAGATGAAGAAGACGTAGCAGATGCTGAGAGACCTACTGTTTATTAAAGAAGTACGGTTGTGTTCCCAGCCGCTGGGAGAGAGCCTGGCAGCACTGACTCACATCCTCATAAACCTGAAACGCATGAAGAACAAAATATTTTTAAATGAATACTGGGGTGGTGTGAGAGCGCTGGTTGACGTGCGGTTGCTAACCTGCTCCAGGGTTTTCCCTGCCCAGCCAACGGCGTTCATCTTCCTGCGAACCTCCCACTGCTTCTGGTAGGCGAGGATTTTACTGAGAGGCCACGAGTAAGGACTGCTGTATCTGGGCCGGGAGATCTACACAAAACACGCAAGCCTGTGACTAAAGACCGCTGATAACAACTTTCAAATCTTTCTTTCTCTGAATCTAAAGACGAATACACACACACACACACACACACACACACACACACACACACACACACACACCTCGGCAGCCGTAGCGTCGTCACACCACTGGATGTACAACTGTGGGGCGAGATGAGACTTGAATTGAAAGATGTTTTCCAAAAAAAGTGGGCTGTGTGTTGAGATTACTTTGAGTGTTTGGGTACCTCAGCAGTCAGCAGCATGTTGTTGACCAGCTCCATGTACGCCTTCATTTCAGCTCTTTGGACGTCCTCTAAGCTGTCGCTCAGAGAATTACCCTGACAACAAAAAATTTTTTTTAATTATGCCAGTTTTATTACAAATAAAACCATAAAAATCAACATGAAAGTCTCAACATGTCTCGTAAACGAGCGGTGATAATAATCAATTACAGCTAACTGTGCTACACACCTTAGCTTTAGTGAACTGCACTATCGGCCCGAGTTCTGATACCACCTGGTTCCCTACGTGGATAAAAGGAATCTTCCCTGCAGACAGACACAAAAATGTAATGTAGGTTAAACAGCAAGAGACGATAAGGACAAAATAACATGGGAGTGTCCTGACAGCAACAAGACGTTATTACAGGCTTCACAGCATAGAGAGAACTTAACTGCAGCAGCATGGGTACTAACCAGAAGGTGACATATATTCAGCATTTGCTTTGCAAACCACCTGCACGGGCAGGCCGCACATCCTGAGGTAGGCCTGCACAGGGGGGGGGGGACAGGTCAGATGGATCAATGGTGGAGCAGTTAAACGCTTGAGCAAAAGACGTGGACGGCCCATTCACAAAAAACGGCACATATTACACGTGTACTATAAGAAAAGAAGAGTTTCACCTGAACAGCAAGTGATGAGGCGCAGTCTGACAGCAGAATCTGATCCTCTGTCAAAAGAAATAAAAGTCATGTAAACCCCTTCACTGACATGCGGGAACCTGTGGGGTGAAAGGTCAGAACGTTTCTCAATTCACTCACCCTTCAGCGGCTGGTACAAGGTTGCCGATTCAGGCCACGGCTCAGCAGCTGTCGATGTAAACAAGTCAAAGACACGATGTAACCCGGCAAAGTGTAGGTACTTTCCCTTTAAATCCAAGATGGCGCATCACTTCTTCCCTCTCTGAAAGGAGGTCTGCTCTGCAGCACCGGCGCCCACTGCCGCCCCTGGTGGCCGGACGCGGCATTACAGAACTCGGTTGACACTCGCTCTACGTTAACGTAAAGCCGTGTTTTTGTAAGTCGACACAAAGCTGTCATCGACGACAATCACCCCGAACTGTTCCTCCTTGAATTTTCGCTCATCCTCTTGGGTTTGCATTTCAACATTAGCTCTTTGCATTTCAACATTAACGTTACTAAACGCAGGGACCCGTTCGGGGCTCGCAGCCTGTGTGACAGTGCTAAATGAGAGAAAGGCTAACCACCGGGCTAACGTTAGTCCTTGCTACCGTCACACGAACGCAGTGGATCAGCGCCGTCAGTAATAATTAAACAGCCCTGCTACGTTGAACTACAACGTTCACTCGCGTTTGAACGCTAGACAACTGGTACCGCGCTCTAAACGCTAGCCGATGTTAGCTAGCTTAAGCTAACTTAATAGACAATAACAGAAGCGCGGGACGTGGTCGACACATTACCTGCCATCTGCGACACGAAGGCCTCTGCCGCAAGAGACATGGCGGGGTCGTAATATCCGTATTCCTAAATAATACGTGTAGTCAAAGATGAGGTCAAATCCACTGCATGCAAGTTGTAAGGGCAACTGCTTGTTCTGCAGTCAGAGACGAGTCCCACCGCTATTAATGTCCGGAGGAGTAAACGGAACACCGATTGTTTAGTTCCTCTTCACGCCTGAGTCGAAACATGGTTCTCTGTCATACTAAGATACATTTCTTTGGCTTATTGACAATACTCTGCGGTGTGGTGACAGTTTATAAAGATATACAATAAAGTCATATACAGTATCAGAGCGAAATCAAGACATACAACTTCCAACTGTTTTAATGGATCACATAAGCTCTGCAACATGTCCTTACGCTGATTGAACTAATGTTACTCACAGTGGATACGAACACGTAGAACACCTTATCACTCATTTCAATTGTCTGTTGTTTTACCTCATCAGAAACATCTCTGTACGTGATGTCCTCACCTGGTTTCTGTGTTTTCTCCTCCAGGCTGCAGTCCTCAGCGCAACCAGCCGGGGTCGGTCCTGCTTCGCCACAGTTGGTGTGTTACAAACCTTTACGCACAGCTCGGCCACCCCACGATACAATTCAAATGGAGAGAGTATAATGCACATTACGCAGTCAATTAAACAATTCACGCTGTTCTTTTCCATTTTTATTCAAACGAAATATTTTATATTTTTCCACGGTAAATCATTTTGATTTGAATCAAGGTCCTTGTTAACTTATAAGAAACGGAAGCAAATAAAGTTTAACAATGTTTAATCCGGCCTTTTGTCTGTAAATGTGATATAAAGTAAATAATGCATCGGTTCTAGGCCTTTAGCGTTTGGTTTTGTGAATGACTATCGACTGGAGGCGCAGATATCCCATGTTGCTTTGTGTTACTCCTCGTTGCGTCTTTCCCCCACATTTTAAACGCGACCGGATACCACCAATTAATGTCTCTCTGCACTCATTTCCTTCACATCCCAGAAGGACGCACACACTCACACGTAGCCCTGTGCTGTGCGTAAATAATGCGTAAAAGGCGCATCAGACGCTGCCCATTGGCACTACAATATCTGTCTGCCGTGTAGCCGTTCATGCAACTCTATATCTGTCCCCCTGATGATCACACATAATGGATTACTTTGTTCCGCAGAAGAATTCGCAGCGGTTTAGAAATCACCCAACCACACATTCAGAAAGCTTCAGTTGAGGCATCATGGACCACGTACTATTTTTCGAGGCTATGAGCGTATCAAAGACATCCAAGGATTATAAATTGTCTTTACTTTTCCCAAATATGCGGATGATTAACATCTATGACAATATTAAGAGATGGATTCTCCACAGCTGTAGGGTCCTTTCCACGTGTGCGCGTGTGTGCGCGCCAAAGAAAGGGAGGAATGATGCACTTATTGTAAGTCGCTTCGGATAAAAGCGTCAGCTAAATCACCTGTAATGTAATGTAATGAATGAGAAACACTCTTCTGCAGTTTGAAACTTTTTTAATTCTTTTTTTTTTGATCATCGAAGTATTTTATCAAAACATTTCCACATATAAAAATCTTAGATGAAGAGATTTCCTTCTTTTTTTTAAAGATAAGCACATACAAAAAGAAAGATGTCTGCTACAAAGAGGAAAATATGCTTCTAAATAATACAAATAAGTACTGGCGAAGGCTGTAAATAGAAATGAATAGCATATTGATCTGGAATGAAAGAGAGAACATATCCTTTGAAAATATATCGCGTCGTTTCAGAGTTATTTCAAACCTCTGCTTAGTGAAACAACAAACGTTTCTGAAAGGTGTGTTCGTTCAAACCCTGTGACCCTGAGAAAACACGTTGGATTTAAAGTCCGCGTCGTGCATTCAAACCCTCCACGTAACAATTTGGCTGTTTTATTTTGCTATTCTATGTTCATTTCCCCGTAAGTAATGTATGACTTTCTCTCGAGTTCATTCATCTTTGGAGATAAAAAAAAGAATCTGCACCTTATGGCTACTTATCCTACTAAACATCCTTTCTGCAGGCACCTCTATAAAATAATGCAAAATAAAAGCATTATTTGTTCAACTGTTGTTCGTTAACAAGCCATTCGGCGAGTCTCCTGTTTTATTATTTTGCTCCTTTAAGCGCCGGTTTGTGTGAAACAACGTTTTGGTAATGTGCATATTAATAAGTTATTTTTTACTATAAAACCCTGTATTATGTTTACCCTGTAGAAATAAAAACCCTGTTTTCTCCAAGAGACACAATCTCTCCAATAAGCACCACGGGCCTTTCTAGCGATTCCTTCATTTCTCCAGAGAGATGTCCGACCATCCACCGAGACGTTTGCTGAAATGTAAGACTCAAAACGTTCGTTAAATGAATTAAATACTAAAGTGGAATGGGATGCGACCTCAACACAACAGAAATATTTTTAAAAAACCAACTCAAAGTTAAGATATAAGTCAAAATACATGAGCAAACGTACAGCCCCTGCAATGCAGAGCCTGTGGCGTTTGGAGCAGTTCGTCCGGGTCAACGCGCCGCGTCTCGGAGGGAGAAGGTGCCAACATGGCGGCCTCTCGACCGGCGAGCCCCGCGTGCGTCTTCACACGGCGACCACCTCCTTCACGCTGCTGCTGCTGCTGCTGCTGCTGCTGCTGCTGCTGTTGTTGTTGTTGTTGTTGTCCGTCGCCTTCTTGTTTTTGCTCCTCCCTTTGGTGTTCGGCAGCTTGTGGTCCTTCTTCCAGCGCATGCGCCGGTTCTGGAACCACACCTTCACCTGCCGCTCGGACAGGTAGAGCGCGTGGGCCACCTCGACGCGGCGGCGGCGCGTGAGGTACCGGCTGAAGTGGAACTCCTTCTCGAGCTCGAGGACCTGCGGGCGCGTGTAGGCCGTCCGCAGTCGCTTCGGTTCCGGGCCCACGTGGTTCGGGTTCACTGGAACGACAAAATGAATAACGTCCGGAATAAATGAATTGGGCGAAGTTAGAAAGAGATCTTTCATTTTATTTAAACTAAAAAAAAATGTCTTCCAATAGCTCACGATTTAAATTAAGCAAAATATATAATATGTAATATAAATAAAATAGATTTATCCTTAGCATTATTAAATGGTAAATCTTTTTTTTTTTTCATTTGATCATTTTAAAGAGAGAGAGAGAGTAAAGAATACATTCCTGACTTGTGGTTGACGGGGAAGTGTTACAACAAGCTCTTCACACTTTCTTTATATATACTTGCAGGATTTTTGTTCAGCCACAAAGTTGCACACCCGAGACGTGCACACGTACACGCACACGCACACACACGCACACACACATGCACAAACGTGCTCTTTGTCAGGGCCATAAAACTTTATAGGGGTTGTAATTCTTTCTGACCCTCACTAAGATCATAAATAACTCGACAACAAAAAACGATGCTCTCAAATGGACAAAACAAGAGAAGCAAAGACGGGGGGCGGCGGGAGCGGTTTGGGGGGGGGGGGGGGGGCACAAAAACATAAACATGCAGGGAAACTGAAATGATGCCGCAATGAAATTGAGAGATAATTAGACATTTCCAAAGCGAGAGGTGGGAATCCTCCGTCCGTCTCACCGTGAGCGATGTGCACTTTCTTCATCCACGGGTAGACAACAATAGGCGGCTTGTCCTTTCCCTGGCAGGCCGTTTTCCTCTGCACCTGAGCGGGCTTTGCGCAGGTCATCCAGGCCTGGCACTGCAGGTCAGCCGCGGGGAACCTCGACTCCTTCCCGGTGCCCCCCGCCTCTCTGCAGCCGCGGAAGGGCGCAGCTTGGTGCTGCGAGTGGTCCTCTCCATCCTCCCGGCGGTTCCCCTGCGAAGAGTGATAGCCGGTTTGTTGTGGCATGTACGGAGGCGGAGGGGGCTCCAAGGGCTGATAGCCCCCCGCATAACTGCCACTGTCCTGGGGGTTGTTGTAAAAAACCCCTTGGTCACTAAAATTACTGTAATCTTCTTCACAAGGCGGGAACTGCGGCTCAGCATATTTACAGCTCACCACGTAGGAGTCCATGATTGATTTATAGCGAGGCTGGTAGGAGAATACTAATTTTTCTTTCTCTCCCCTCTCTCTGTCTCTTTCCCCCTCTGGCATCAAGCCATCCTGCGGCTGTCAAATAGACGGACGGCCGCACGGGACACGTGACCCTGCGGCCAGCCAATGAGAGAGGCCTCTTCGGGTTGTTTATGTCAGACGTAATGGGATAATTTGAAGAGGGGGGGGGGGGGGGTCATTATAGGACTAATGAAGTTTCGTTGGGGGGGTTTAAGAATAGATGTTTGTGGACTTAACGTTCAGAATCATTTGCCATAAAGAGTGATTGTCATTCAGATCCACCTCACTTCATTTAGACAGTGAGACGCATGTGATATCTTTTAATTTCTCTTTTTCGATCTATCCTTCTCTGTTTCTATCCATTTATGAATTTATCATCCATCGAACATCTTGCTCTCTATCAATCCGTCCATCTTTCCATCCATCTATTCATGCATCTGTTATTGTCTCCTCCGGACCCCTCCCACAAACTATTGAAAACGCGAGCGGACTGTAGATTTATCAGTTTTAGGTGACTGCCTTTTACCCCCGCACAGATGGCCGCAGCTTAAAAATCTGATCTCCCCATATTGAGGGACCTGGCGGGGCCATATTTGGCCTTGTGGCGAGTCAAAGGAGGGGGGGGGGACAACAAAACATGGCCGGTCAGAAAGGGGCCTCCAATAAGAGAATGAGATGAAAGCCCCCCAGACAGTGACTAGTAGCTGGCTTTGTTAGGGCCGGGGGTCAGCCCGAGGTGTCCCGTTCACCACCACCACCACCTCGGCTTTTAAATGCGGTGCTCGGCTTGGGGAGAGAAAAAAATGATGCGAAAGCCAGTTAACGAGAAAAAACGCGACAGGGCTGAGAAATGAAGGCGAATTACGCGCAGTCTAAAATCGAAGAAACGTGAAAGAGATAAGTGAGAATATGTTAAATGAAAGCCCGCACACGGAGAGAAAAGGGCCGTTTGATAATAAAAGAGGGGCTCATGCGTGAATATGTTGTCTTTGGCCATAAATTACACGAAATGCTGAAAAATGGCGTTTGCGCCGTGAATTGGTGTTTTATCCATCACGCTGTCGGGGGGGGTCCCGTCTTGCGGATGGAGGTCCGAGGCCGCGGCCGAACGCGCCCAATCGGCCCTGGATGCGCTTTTACTTCTGCCTCATACCCCCCGCGGTGCTGGAGAGAGCCGGGAGAACGTGATTGGGTTTGGCTGCAGACATTAAAGCCGCTCATGCAGCGGGTGTAAACGGCTGGAAGATGACTATTTTTGCCCGCATGGCTAAAAAGGATCAGTCTAATGAGTCAATTATCTCATAATGAAATGACTTATAAGCTATAAATGAGACGTCTAAGTTTCCCTTTTTTGGATTGCTTCGCGTTTTTGGTTTTCGATGAGGGACATTTAAAAGCCCTTTCTTTTAAACATGAAAACAAACATCTGGGGGCAAATAAGTCCCTTGCTGCTCTTAAATAACTTCCACTGAGCAAAGTACTTATACGCCACACTCTGCAAGAGGTTAATTCCTTTTTGCAGGAGGACTTTTGGCCCTTTTGTCGGCTTTACGCTCCCATTTCTGACAACGTGGCAACATCAAGGCAACACTGTTATATTATATGTCATCTTTACATTCACGTAAATCCGTCTAATAATCCTTTGCACTACATGTTCTCATTGTGTTTATATATTCTGTATTTCCTGTAGCTGTCCGGGTGTCCTCATGTGTCTGTGTTATACAGACGGATGCAAAGCCTGGAGTCAAACTCCTTAAACGTGCTGGCGTACTGTGAAAGGTCCAGACATGAATGGACTAAATTGACTTAACATGGTTAAAGAAAAAGCTGCTGATGCCACTTTGGATGGGAAGTGTGTGAGTCGCTGCCATGGACAGTGTGAATGTGCAGAGGAACGAGACGCTCGATGAGGAGTGACGGCAAAGTATGAGGAAGCTGCAGGAGGCGGCGAGCCATGTTGCGTTGGGGTTGATGTCTTGATGGACGCTCAGCCGAGAGGGCCTTAATGCTCCCGGGGAATTAGACCCAGGCAGTAATCACGTCCCGCTCAGCCCCAGCCCCATGAGCAAACAGCACCAGCTGACCTCTGCTTGATGCTGAGCGGCCTGAAAGCAGAGCCTCGTGGAGAGTGAAGTAGAGCAGGACCGCAGAGCGCTCACCAGGTTTTTTTTTCTTTCTTTTTGATGGATGGTTAGTCATCGCCCATAGACTCCCCTAGAACCCAATCTGTGACCGGGGCACCTCCACACACATTCGGTTCTACAGGGTATATACAGGCGAAGGTTCACTTCACGGCCGGCTGCTGATGACTTCTTCTCCTTCGCTGAGATTTACACTTGTGTTTTTCAGTTTTTTTTTCTTCTTTTATTTGCCATGAATCACCGTTGACTCGCAGCCTTTTCGAAAACGTGCATGTTTCCATTGCTCAACACGTCAGGGTCATTGTGTAATTTATTGAGCCCATTAATGGGGCTGGTAGCATGTAGCTTTTTGACATCAATAAATCATCGAGGACACACCACATTTATTCTGGTATATCAGTGTAATTACTGGGGGGCAAGCAAGATATCTGCAGGACTGGCAGCCTGTGAGCGGCGGATGGGGATTGGGGACATGAAATGTGAAATGTGTCACGTGGGAGAGAGATTTACAGAAATACAAGCGCCGCCTTCACTTAGTTGAGTAGATGACTAATTTGTTGCTTTGGTCCAAACCAATGGGAGATATTGTCGTTCATTTAGACCTTTGCTTGATGTAGAATATTCACGAGTTCATCATGGTGCTTTTGTGTGATTGGAGAAACTGGAGTCTTGACAGATCTTACTATTAAATAAACTGATTCAACGAAGTCATTTGAATCACACTGAGAGTTGGTGGAGAAACACAACGTAAGGCGTTGGCCATGTGGCAATGTTAAAGGCCAATTAAAGGATAACGCGTTTGACTGAGAAACCCAAGAGGCCTCCTTTCGCTCCAACAACCCCTGACGTGTCGGTCGATCCATATTTCTTGCACAGCTTCACCAGTCGGCCAGGACTCACTGGTTTTGAGGACGTGACCATGTTGGCAGTTGCTTTCATGGCAGCCACCGGGACGCGGGGAGGCTCCGGTGGCGTCCGGACTTGGCCCCCCCCCAACTTCAGATGGGACTCGGCGAGGATCATACGTCGCTTTGTCAGAACGCGGCCTTGAGGGGGGAAGTCTGAAACATACGACCACCCTCCTCCTCCTCCCCATAGGTGTTTATCATTCAACATCTGCCGTCTTCCAGCGGAACCACCGAGGGTTTAAATTATAATCTGGCAACCTGCACTGAAAGGCAATTTTAACAACATGACTGATGTGTCCGTCTGTTGTGTCTCTGCACACTTTGCTTGTGCACATATTAAATAAAGGGTAGAATATAGTACGTATTGATTTTTATCCAACTCGTTTTGTCAACGCCAGTGAAGATATCACATCTGAGATTCGCCCTGCGTGCCTCGGGTCTCTGCTGTCGTCTCTCGCCCGTGCACGCTCGTGCGTGTTGGCCGTGCGTGGTCGGGTTCCACGTCGTCAGGGGTTGCCTGCTCAGCTCGTGCCCTCGGGCGACGAGCTCTGGCATTGACTTCGGCGCCGCTGTTTACGTTTGGTAAATTCCCATGTCGGTCCTGGATGAGGGGCTGAAAGCCCTGAACCATTTGTTGCTGGAGCTGCTGTGGTCTGGCGTTGGAGGGAGCCGGCTGAACTTTATGTAAAAGCAAGATTTAGCTTGATGAAGGGTGAACACAAAGGAGTTCTTTAAACGCTGGGGCCAAACATTGATTCTCGGCGTGTTTGAATGGGTTTAGTTGAGTAATGATAAGTAAAGACGTATCTGCAGATGCAGAGTGAGGAGGAATCTATTGAGTTGAGGACTATTAATCCATGCCCGCTCTAAAAAAAAAATAAAAAAAAAGGACTTTGACCTAAAACTTTCATTTTTCACACAGACTCCAGCCTCAGCCTCTCCTGCTGAATGGGACTTTAGAATACAGGAATCATTAGCTTGCACCTTTTCAGAGCCCTGAACTTTGGCGGACTCCCCTTTTAGATGCAACAACAACATCG